>NW_026622985.1:19607680-19913430 GCF_023065955.2 Ursus arctos
AGGTGAAGGGAAAGGAGGAATGAACACGGCCCAATCAAAAAACATAGAATAATTAAAAGCACCCCAAAAGGAAGACAAAACATAGATAATCCCTTGGTGCTAAAAATTAGGTAAAATAAAAACAGTTAAAGAATCTTATAGATGGTCATTTAAATTCAATGTATCTGTTAAGAAGAGGTTCAGTTGTGAATAACAGAAAACCCCAAGTAACTTAAAGGGTTTTTTTCTCTCTTGTATAAATTAGATCCAGAAGAAAGTAGCCCAGGGCTGCTACAGCGGCTGCACAAGCACCAGAGACCCGGCTTCCTTCTACCTGATACTCTTGCCACGTTCAATACATGACCTCTATTTCGTGGCCCAAAAGGGTGACTCTGGCTCCTCCACATTTCCGCGGGCAGGAGGGAGGATGGGCAAGAGGGGCGTGCTGTCTCTCTTTAAGGACACTTCCTAACAGTTGCCCCTATTTCCATTCACATTTCAGTAATCAGAACTTAGTCACAGAAACACACCCAGATCCAAGGGAGTCTGGACATACCATCTTTACTCTGGTTGACTGTTCACCTCGCTAAAAAGATGGGCTTCTATTATGAAGGAAGAAGGGGAAAATGGCAGTTGAGAAAATGCCAGCCACAAGCAAACGTTTTAAATCCTGCACTTGCATTAAAGTTGGACACCAATAAAGGAATCCAGAGAAGCTAAGAGGAACACAGAGTAATAGTGCAAAAAACATGCTCATCTATTAGTAGACAATAATAGATAAGCCAAGTAAACCTTTCCTTAGTCTTTATGAAGAAAGTTATAAAGACTGTCAGCTATGAGTTCCTGAACAATTAGCATAATATACAGAGAGAAGGAAGTTAATAGGATATAAACATAACTATCTGATCTATTTTACTTCTCTTGGGGAGAAAAAAATTGACCAAAGTAGGAACAGTGGTCATAATTTATTTAAACTTTCGACAGCCTTAGTTAGATAAATTTTCACTCCAAAGGTTTGTAAAATGTAGTTAAGGATTTATCAGAGAAAGGAAACTAATTTAGAAATAGGATAGAAGGGGAGCCTGGGTGGCTTAGTCGTTAAGCGTCTGCCTTCGGCTCAGGGCGTGATTCCGGCATTCTGGGATCGAGCCCCGCATCAGGCTCCTCTGCCAGAAGCCTGCTTCTTCCTCTTCCACTCCCCCTGCTTGTGTTCCCTGTCTCGCTGGCTGTCTCTATCTCTGTCAAATGAATAAATAAAATCTTAAAAAAAAAAAAAAAAACAGGAAAGAAAAAAAAGATAAAGGTCATTGCTCTGGGTAAAGAAGTCTGGTTGTATGTCCCTCCAGAAGCAGATAGATTTCTGATATTATTTGATGCACTTTAAAACGTTAAACATGCCGGGGCACCTGGGTGGCACAGTCATTAAGCATCTGCCTTTGGCTCAGGGCGTGATCCCAGCGTTCCGGGATCGAGCCCCACATCAGGCTTCTCCGCTAGGAGCCTGCTTCTTTCTCTCCCACTCCCCCTGCTTGTGTTCCCTCTCTCGCTGGCTGTCTCTCTCTGTCAAATAAATAAATAAAATCTTTAAATCAATTAATTAATTAATTAAAATAAAATGTTAAACATGCCAAATCAATGCAGATAAGTTATAGAAAGATCTTACAAGGTGAGCATACAAAAAGGGGGCAAGAAGAGGTGCAGATGAACTTCAAAATTGAAATGCATGGGGAAATAAACTTTGGAAAAGATTATTTGCCTAAGCATTGATGGTCTCCAGAGTGCCAGTAACTATACAGGTAAGGATCTAGGATTCACAGTCTACACTTTCCTTGTGTACCCTTTGGTACACAAAATGCATCTTGGTCTTAGGGTTCACAAAATAAGGACATAGTCCTAAAAATATTTAAAATTCAAGGACTGAAAATCCAACCAAAAGCATCCTCAATTTGAGTGGATCTTGATTGGTCCCCATCTGGATTATGGCCTACTATTCTGGTCTCTATACCTCAAGAAAGACATAAAAGAGAAAAAAGGGAGGAAAAATAAAACCAACAAGGAGATACTATGTAAATAAAACTAAAATAATGAACCCTTTTCAGTGTGAAAGACAAAAACTAAAAGGGCCACCATCAAAGTCCTCAACTTAAGGGTTCTTCACAGGATGAATTTGAGCTTACTGGCCCTGTCTTGGCACACTAACACTAAGAGGCAGCATTTAAAAGTTAAGGAGGAGAGGGGCGCCTGGGTGGCACAGCGGTTAAGCGTCTGCCTTCGGCTCAGGGCGTGATCCCAGCGTGATGGGATCGAGCCCCACATCAGGCTCTTCTGCTGGAAGCCTGCTTCTTCCTCTCCCACTCCCCCTGCTTGTGTTCCCTCTCTCGCTGGCTGTCTCTATCTCTGTCGAATAAATAAATAAAAAATCTTTAAAAAAAAATAAATAAATAAATAAAAGTTAAGGAGGGTAAATTAGCATGGATAAAAAGATGGGAATTTATGCAAAGGAGATTAAACCACAGGAAATTATTTTCCCCAGCCAACTTCATGGTTGTGAATACAAGTTCAAAAGGGTTTGATACATTCTTGGGCTTTAAATGCATAATTGCGATTAAGGGGTATTTGAGACCTCATGTCTAGCTGGTTATGATTCATATTGGAGCATGGAGTCAGATTTGTTCATGTCTGTTCTTAGTGACTGGGTTGGGGACAGCATACTGGGCTTCTTAGCACATGGTTCTTATTTAGTATTTCTTAATACATTGTTTTCAATGAAACATAAAGACAAAGCCAATGTCAAACTACAGGCAACTGGTAAAGTAATTACAAAAAAACCTGCTATCAAGCGGGGAGCCCAAATGTCCTGCGACAATCCCAGTGTCTAAAATCTAAGCAAATTGCTGATACTCATGGAAGTAGAATGAAATCCAGGTGCCAGGGGAAGGAAGAGAGGAAACCAACCTGTAGGAGACAGAAAAAAAAGTTAGTCTTGGCTTATGTCTACCAAAGTGCATATCCCTAGGCCCACAGATCTAGAGATGCCCCGCGGCAAGCAGAAAATGGTAAAATTCCTTTAAGGCCTACCAGGGACAGTTAGAATAAGTAGGTAGTTCCAGAATTCTCGAATTTGTTCACATTCCTTTTCCCCAATTTAGGGACTCCTGGACCCTCATAAACTCAAACCGGTTTATTATGGTTTTTAAAAACTAAAATTTTAAAATTTTAATTAATTTTTAAATTAAAATAAAATTTTAATTTTTAAATTAAATTTAAAATTTTTTAAATTTTATCTCATATCTTCCCCCCACCCACCACATGATTGTAACATCTTATCTCTTGTTGTAAATCTTTTACTCACATGAGATGTTTGACACAATTTCCCTCCCTCACCCCCATCATTTTCTCACAGATTTGTAAATATCCTTCTCCCTCCTGATGCTAAAGAGATTGCTACTCGCTTCCGCTGGTGGCAGCCAAGACACGACGGCCTGGATCAGAATGATTGGGCCATCGACAATGTCCTTATCTCAGGCTCTGCTGACCAGAGGACTGTCATGCTGGACACTTTCAGCAGCGCCCCTGTGCCCCAGCACGAGCGCTCCCCTGCAGACGCCGGTCCTGTCGGGAGAATTGCCTTCGACATGTTTATGGAGGATAAAACTGCAGGTACATTTTTCCCTAATGATAAATAAAAATCCAGAAATGTAGTGTAGACTGGGGTCCTTTCAAAAAAGTAGATTGTGAAGCCTCTTACAGATTCTTAAATAGTATAAAAACTGTGAAAAGGCTTTCACCCTCTTGTTTCTCTCAAACTTCCTGGCTTATGTTGTAACTAAATCTTTTCTTTCATTCAAACAGCAAGAATGTTTTAATAAATAGCATTCTATAATAATACCTTTTTTTTTCTTAGAAACTCTTCATTTCTATGTTTCCTATATTTTCTCCTTTGGGTAGAAAGCCAACATATCCTAGCCATTTTTTCTAATATCCTAAGACAAGTGTCTTGTTTTGCTACATGTCAGATGCCTTTGGGATGGCATTTCATGTTTTCGAGAGTGTCTAAAGACCCTGCTGATTACTCTTCATTCTCTCTCGAAGTAGAACAGTGATGCTGGTGAACTAGAAAAGATGTCTCCATGCTATGCTCATTTTTAATGTCTTGTTTTTGTTACATTTCATTGAAACTCTTCTGGTCACCTTTTTTAAAATGGTGTCTTCTTTCAAGGTTGTGGCTTTATCGTGCCACATCCTTGCTTATACTACAGAAAACATGGTATCCTTAAGCAAAGTAGTGATGTTTAATTATACAGCTCCTATCAACACTGCAAGTGTTGTCTGAAAGAGTTATCTGAAAATCGTTCTCTGAAGAAGGTTATTAAGGAGATTGACTTACACAGATCTGATTCAGACCTTGACTAAATTATTCATTTATTTTTTTCCCTGTGTGAGTTTCTGGTCAGAGAATAATTGATTCACTGCTTTTGTGTAAATAAAGGCACATAGAGATTATGTTTTCAAGTACCTAAAATGCGGTTTTTACTTTCGGCTTGGTTGGTGATGTACAATTGAAGAATGGTAACACTGGTTTTCTAGACACTGTAATATCTACTTACAGAAGTAGTTTCTGAAATTTCAGAAGAGATTGATGAGGTAGTTGATTAATGTACACCTGCTTTTATCAGGGTTGCAGAGTTCTGGCATGAAATAAAACATGTTCCCCGAATAAACTGCTGTGGGATATTCTTAATGGAATTCAAGTGTCTATGCACTTTGACTCTTGAGTAGTAGATGCAGGATTAAATGTAGCTCCAAATCCCGTGAATCGGGATGGGATTTGGAATGAAAATTAACAGGTAATGGCAATGGCATTGTGTTAGCCATTTGAACCCAGATGTAAACTGCTTGTTCTGTGACATAGATTAACGCTCAGACGAACTCCAAAGGACACAACACGGTGAAGGCTGAGTTTCAGTTACATTGTTCGGTCCCTCCTCTGACTCCTCTGAGGCCATCCAACTCTGTGACTTGCCCAGGGACCCCAAGCCTCTGATTGTACCCATTCATCTCCATCATAAATGCTAGAGTTGACCAGGAAACTTTCAGAGAAAGAGACCTATAAAATGAGAGTATATCGTGCATTAGATGCAACTTATGGCTATGTTCCATTCCTAAACTTTCTGGGATAAAATCATGTTAAAAACACCTGTTTCAAAATTGAAAGGACATTGTGGGCAACGTGTGTGCGATTGAGAAACAGAAGGAGAGACAATAGGATGTACTTTCACTAATCAGGTCATAGTCTTGCTGCCTACGTTTTCCTTAGACTCTTACAGGCTTGTTTTTAGTCACTTTGTTGAGGTATAATTGACATACAAAAAGCTGTTGATTTTAATGTATACAACTTGATGAGTTTGGAGATAAGTGTACACCCATGAAACCATCACCACAATCAAGGTCATAAATTGATCAATCACCTCCTAAAGTTTTCTCACACAGCCCCCCCCCTGTTTTTTATAACCTTCTTAGCAAATTTTTAAGTATACAATACAGTATTGGTAACTATAGGCTCTCTGTCACACAGTAGATCTCCAGAACTTATTGCCCTCTATTCCTGAAACTTCATACCCTTTGACTGACACTTGTCTATTTCTCCCTCTCCCTAGCCCCTAATAACTGCTATTCTACTCTCTGGTTCTATGAGTTTGACTATTATAATTTGTTTAATTACCCAGATGTCACTACCAGAATTTGAGTAGAAATAGCTAACTCACTTTGCTATCATATTACTAAAAACTCTTTGTCCTTCTTTAAATCCTGACTAAAAGTTAAATATCTATCAGAAAAGAATTGGTATAGGGACACCTGGCTGGCTTAGTCGGAAGAGCATGTGACTCTTGATCTTGGGGTCATAAGTTCAAGCCCCACATTGGGTGTAGAGATTACTAAAAAATTAAATAAATAAACTTAAAAAAAAAGAATTGATATACATGTCCCTCTACTTTTCATTTATAATACATACAATATACATTTTTTCTAAATGTAGACTTACAATGTTGGATAGTAGGTGTATCTCAACCTCCTAGTATCCATGTTCCTAAAATGATATGCTTACGTTAGTGTTTCACGTGTGAATTGTATATAATGTAAGAGAGATTTCTACTGAAAATAATATGAGATCTTGCTTAAAGTGAAAGTTTGCTTCAAGTAATTTTGCCATAACTTTGTCATAAATTTTTTTGTTCATTTAAGTGAATGAGCATTGGCTATTCCACGACGACTGCACGGTAGAAAGATTCTGTGACTCCCCTGATGGTGTCATGATTTGCGGCAGCCATGATGGAAGAGAAGTATACGCAGTGACCCATGACCTGACCCCCACGGAAGGCTGGATCATGCAGTTCAAGGTGAAAATGTTATGGTTACATAAATAACCATCCACTAGCAATATAAAAATGAAAAAGGAATATATAGAGACAAAGATCAGACAACATTTCATTGACTTAATCTATACTTTGAAAAATAAAATGTAATGTTTTGGTAATGTACATCTCAACTATATATAACTTCATGATTAAAAGTGATTAAGATGATTTTACTTCTGAACTATGCCAAGGTAAAACTTTCATAAATGTGTTTCTGCTCGGGATTAAATACTGATAGAGCAAAATAATGACAATAAAAAGGTAGGATACTGATTTCAATTCCCAGAGTCTAAATCATTATATGGCTTAGCCAATTTCTTCCTTTAAGAGGAGCTTAAAGCTCTTATGGTTATAACTACTTTTTTTTTTTTTTATGAGAGCACTTTAATATTTCTAGAGAAAGAAAATTCTAGAAAACAAAGGCATGATTATAGTGCCAACATCAGTTTTAGCCAAGATTTTATGTCAACCAATTTATTTTATGTCAACTAAATTATGGTCTACCTCACTCCCACTGTATTAACAACAAATGTCGCAGTATGCCTATCTGCGTCAACCAAGGGTATTGTGCCTTATTAAAAGTACCTTCTGTTATCACTTCATTGCATCTTACTTGTAGTCGAAAGTGATTTATGGAGAGTCATAAATTGTACAACAAAATAGTAAACTTGGAAAAGCTGTTAGCAATCCTTCTTGGTCAAGCATTCTGCCAAATAGAAGTGCCAGACCATTAGCACAACAAACAACAATTTGTAAGAGTGGGCCCAGGCCTTCCAAGGCAATCGGCCAACCATGGCAGAAGCACAGCTTTCAGCTTCTCTCCAAAGTCCCTGCACAATATATTTGGCACTTTCTATAATTTGTCACCTTGGGCAACCACCTCAACTCCCCCGTCCATCAGCAGCACAGATAATGAACCTGAAAATACAGGATAGATGTGGGGCAGCGTCTGCGTAGGGACCAGTAACTTTCTTGTTGCCAAGTCCTTAGAGCAGAAACATGTAATATGGTTTTAATACTTTAACAATATTTCTTTTCTGTGTATTAGATCTCTGTTGGATGTAAAGTATCTGAAAAAGTTGCCCAGAATCAAGTTCATGTGCAGTATTCTACCGACTTTGGTGTGAGCTGGAATTATCTGGTCCCTCAGTGCTTACCTGCAGACCCCAAATGTTCTGGAAGTGTTTCTCAGCCATCTGTGTTCTTTCCAACCAAAGGCTGGAAAAGGATCACCTACCCACTCCCTGAAAGCTTAGTGGGGAAGTAAGTAAAAAGTTAAAATAAAGCCTGGTTCCAAGCATCTAGAAGTTCATTAGGGACACCTGTTGAGCCTGAAATTTTGTGTAATTGTGGGTAAAATGCTCTCTTACCCTAACTCTAAAGGTTCTCCAATTGGTGACCTCCACGATGAGCTACCTTGAAGAGACCTCAAGTTCTAATCCTCAGACTTGGGCCTTGGCAAGCCCTTCCATTTCCCAGGCTTTAATCTCTAAACATGGGGACATAACAATAGTGATAGTCTTAAGAGCCACATGAAAAGGTGTATGCTTCCCCATGGATCTTGTAGACTGTGGTCCACCATGCATCACATGCTTTCCGTATTACTGCCTTGTCACTCCATAGATGGAGCCAGGAGCAAATCCTAACTGGTCATGCTATTTGTACAAATCCTAATTCTTCATGCTATCTGTGCAAGTGTGGTTTGTAGATTTCATTTTTCTCTTACCAAATCATTACTTTTTGCACCTGCAGTGAAAAGTCATTAGCCTGGAGCAGTGGTGAGCCGAGATGATTAAACTGTTCTCTGAGAAGTCTGTGGATAAGTTAATTTAAAGCAATTCCAAAAGATTTCCCTTTAACTGTAAAATTAGGAAAAAAAGATACACTGGAGAAAATGGCAGGCATACCTCCACCATACGAATCTTAGAGCCTGGCTAAATGCAAAACCATCTTATGAAACAGAATTATGATATATGACAAGAACATATAGAGGTGCTTGCACTTGGCTTTTCCAGCGTGCCATAAATATCATTTACTACATGATCATTCACTGTTTCCTGGAACAAATCTAAAGGGCTTCGTCACTTAACTTGCTAGGAAATTAGATCAGGATATTTCCTGCTGCAGGTAACAGAAAACCCAATTCAAAGGACTCAATTAAAAATGAAATGTATTATATCTATAATGAAAAAATCCAAAGATAAGTGGACTCTAGCATGGGTTGATTCACGAGCTCAAGAATGTCTTCAAGGACATTGTTACTTCTTTCTTTCTTACTCTGACTCTTGCTGCACTGTTCACACATTGGTGTCACACTCAGCCCTCATGAACATAAATGGCTTCCAGAAAACTGAAGCAGAACGCATCCTTACCTATGTAAGGTAGGTAAGAGAAAGGAAGAGAAAGAGTTGCTTTTCTTTCAGAGCCATGGCAACCACCTCCTCGCATCCCAGTGGTACGAATTAGCTCAAGAAAGCCCATCCCTGACTCAGTCAATGGCTAGGGGAGTTATCTTACTCACACAACTCACCTGGGGTGAAATGGGTGCTGGGTAGACACCACGATGTCATTGCTTCATTTTCCCCCCTCCCATCCTCTCTCTTTTTTTATAATGAGGTATAACTTACGTTCAGCAAGGTGCACACATCTTAATCGTGTAATCCATGTAGCCACTACGTAAAACAAGATACAGAACATTTACATCACCCCAGAAAGTCTCCTCATGCACCTTGAACTCTTTACACCAAAACAGTGCAGCATATTTTGATATAGGGTTAATTATGAGGCTTGTGTTTTCCCCAGAAGACAGAGAAGAGCAAAGATGAAATCAAAATCTCGGGGAAATTGCCCTTTAAAAAACCCTTTCACAATTGTTTTCTAATTAGCGGAGCTGTTCTGAGAATATTGATTATCTTTGGGGATTCAGAAGTTGCTGTTTCCTGACCACCTGAGGGCTGTGTGCATGCTGACAAGTCTCTCTGTCAGAGGATTCACTCACCTTCTGTACAATCTCAGAAATGCAGTTACTGGGTCTAAATGGCGACACAACCACTGGACTCCAGCTCATAAGCAACTTCATGTATAATAGTTACAGATTTGTGTCTTAAAATGTTCCTATTACTTGAAGTAGAGATTCCACTGCATTTTCATTTTGTTTTACAAGTTTGCTTACAGATCATAAAATTTAAATGAACCTAGCTTTAAATGTCCATTACTAGAAATAGATAATGATAGTCAGAAAGCTTTTTTTATTAACCCATTTCATCCTGCAAGAGTGTCTTAAATTTTTTTCCGCTCTTGAGCACTGAATGTACATGTAGGAAAATGGACCTGAATAAAATTAACTTTGGTTCTCACTCCTTTGCTTTTGTGTTGTCAATAGTCCAGTAAGATTGAGGTTCTACCAGAAGTACTCAGATATGCAGTGGGCAATCGATAATTTCTACCTGGGCCCTGGATGCTTGGACAACTGTAGAGGCCATGGAGATTGCTTAAAGGAACAGTGCATCTGTGATCCGGGATACTCTGGGCCCAACTGCTACTTGACTCACACTCTGAAGGTAACGTTGAAGCCCCCGAAGGAAACATTTACTCGCACTGCAGGTCATGCCTGAAGAAACATTGTCAGTGTGAGACTAATACTTTAGAACAGCATTCTTTGGGGACCCCAGTAAATAAATCCTTCAGATGGCAACTAAAGAATGTCTTAGGTTTCTTTAGATACAAGAATATTAGGATGGCCTCTAGTACAATTTATCAGTTTATAAAATAAACCCAGACTGTGTCAATGAAAGAACATAAATACTCTGCTTTTTTTAAAGCAGACTCCTAATTTGAAATCAATATGAAGTCTTCACTTTTTCAGTAGATGTACTGTTTGAAGGAAGATGCTGATGTGAAATGAAGCAAATAACCTACATTTATTATCACAGAGAAACAAATTTTCAAAAATGACTGAACAGTACCTGAAATTTTTTACTGAATTATAATTGACATACAATGTTATTTTAGTTTCAGGTATGCAACACAGTGGTTGGTCAATTCCGTACATTACTCAGTGCTCACCGCAATAAGCGTGGTCCCCATTATGTCACCATCCAAAGTCATTACAAGATTATCACCACCTGCATTTTCGTTCAGAAAGTTCAGTGTTCTGATGTGCTGACTGCTGAAATGTGGTTGTGTGTTAAGAGTGGAGAGGTCATTCTTGGAAACTTTAGCTGTTACATCATTATTTAACGTGTAAAGTAAAGACAGTTGCCCACGCAGCTGCCATATAAGCATTTTATTTCTGTGAACAAATATAGTACATTCGTCATTGCAATTACAGAAAAACGACTAAGCCAAAAAAGCACAAGTGGCTGAAATCAAACATGTAAGTGGCAAACTATGTAAACCAAACCCATTCTGTCATTTTTTTTTCTATAAGACACCAACAACTTTGACTAATGAATCATCGAACTTTACATCAAAACCCAGGGATGTACTGTATGGTGACTAACATAATATAATAAAAAAATATTATTATAATATAAAAAAATAAAATAAAAAAGATACCAACAACTCTGGAATTAAAAAGTTAAAAAAATAACATTGGAGCAATGCTCACTTGTGTCTGAAGCTGTTGGTCTCTCTGTTATCCAATGAGGTTCTAACATGAGAATCCTAGCCACAGACAATAAATTAACTTAAAAAAAATCTAGTTTCCTTCCTGAACATTCAAATTTCATTAGTATTCTTCAGTTGGATAAGAAATTATACAAGTCTATATTATGAACTCCAATCAGACCTAGAATTTCTTTTTTTTTTATGTTTTTTTTCAATGTTTTTTTATTATATCATGTTAGTCACCATACAGTACATCCCTGGTTTCTGATGTAAAGTTCAATGATTCATTAGTTGCGTATAACACCCTAGAATTTCTTTTTTTTTTTTTTTTAAGATTTTATTTTATTTTATTCGACAGAGATAGAGACAGCCAGCGAAAGAGGGAACACAGGCAGGGGGAGTGGGAGAGAAAGAAGCAGCCTCCTAGTGGAGGAGCCTGATGTGGGGCTCGATCCCATAACGCCGGGATCGCGGCCTGAGCCGAAGGCAGACGCTTAACCGCTGTGCCACCCAGGCGCCCCAACACCCTAGAATTTCTAATAAGCGTTTACATGGTTAACGGTGCATGTCTTCTGACTCTTGTGTTCTTACGGGTAAACCTCCATTTTTAAAATTGCATTTATTTGCTGGGGCGCCTGGGCTCAGTCACTTAAGTGTCCAACTCTTGATCTCAGTTCAAGTCTTGATCTCAGGGCCGCGAGGTCAAGCCCTGCATTGGGTGCCACGCTGGGCGTGGAGCCTACTTTTAAAAAAGTGCATTTATTTGCTCACATCAGTAAGGGAAGGTAAGACTGACACGTGCCTACATGACCATAACTCTAAAGATGATTATGTTCTGAGCTTCAAGAAAGTCCATTTAAACCATTTTAACTACACAGTAAGATACCAACTAGACAACTCATCTAAAGAAATGAAAAAGTGCAGGTTTTCTATATCGAGTTACTGCAATTGAAGTTTTAACAAATTGTTTTCATGATACATCATTTCTATCATTTAAGAAACAAAAAACGAAAGCATCATACCTCAACACAGTACAAAACTATTATGGACAAAATGAATAGAAAAATCAAGGTGTTTACAATGATGCGAGGGGATGAAATAATTTTGCATAAAATGCAGCCATAACGAACCCTAATATTTTAGTTATCTACTCTCTTTGGAAAATAGACTCTTCCTGGTTGTTGATCATTCTTAGTTAGAATAAACTGGAGACCTGGTAAAATATTCTGTATTTTGAGTATTCCTCATCATCATCCTGAATCTTGACCCTGGTAAATATGTAAAACCTGACTTCCAAGGTTGATTTTCTTTTGACTGCATACAAAAACTTTGGTTTCAAACGTCCCTGCCTAACCATATAGACCTTCCAAGTTCACACTGTCCCAGAAGCTAAAGCAGTCTCCAGAGTGGGGGGGGCACACACTCCTGGGGAAAAACAAAATAATCCACTGAAAAATGTTAAGGAAAAAAGTGCTAGAACATCTGTTTTATTATATCTTATTTCTCTAAATTTTCATTTTTTTGTGCATGTTTCATGATATAATAAATTACAATTGTACTTTTATATGCAATATAGATAAATGTATACATTTGGAGAAAATATACCTAAGTAACTTCACAAATAATAATGTTACTATAGTCAATTTGCAGTTGTTTCATTTTAAGATTCTAGGCTTTAGGGACACCTGGGTGGCTCAGTTGGTTAAGCGTCTGCCTTCAGCTCAGGTCATGACCCCGAGGTCCTGGGATAGAGCCCCACATCGAGCTCCCTGCTTAGCAGGGAGTCTGCTTCTCCCTCTCCCTCTGCCACTGCCCCTGCTTTTGCTCTCTCTCTCTCTAAATAAATAAAATCTTTATTTAAAAAAGATTCTAGACTTAAAATTCCAATAATTAAACATTATTGAATCACTTTAAATGATCTTAATATATGATGAAAAAGAAAGTTATAGGGATATCTTGCTTTTTTTTTTAATATCTTCAGAAAAGCATTTGAAATCAGCCCTTTTTTTTTAAAGTCCAAGCTGAAACTGTGTTGTCTAAACTATTCCATAGTTATTTTCTGAAATTGTTACTTTTAATCACATCCCACTTATTTTTTTCCAGACTTTCCTGAAGGAACGCTTTGACAGTGAAGAAATCAAGCCTGATTTATGGATGTCCTTAGAAGGTGGAAGTACTTGTACCGAGTGTGGGATTCTTGCCGAGGACACTGCACTCTATTTTGGGGGATCCACCGTGAGACAAGCTATTACTCAAGATTTGGATCTCAGGGGGGCCAAGTAAGTCGTTTTTTGTTATTTTTACTGCACCATCGCAAGTTGGCCCCAACGTAAGGAACACATTTATGGGAGAAGCTGTTATCCAGGACTTGAGCAGACTATTTGTTCTAATTCACTATTCTGATGGATAATAATATGTGCTTGCATTCAGATTCCTGCAATACTGGGGGCGCATCGGTAGTGAGAACAACATGACCTCCTGCCATCGGCCCATCTGCCGGAAGGAAGGCGTGCTGTTGGACTACTCTACCGATGGAGGCACGTTTCAGGGGTGAAAGCCACACCTTGGAGCAGATTCCCAGTTTACATCCAGTGCCCCTCCAGAAAAGTTTCTGCAAAGCTTTGCTGCTTTTGCAGTGAGAATAGCGAAAATCACAAAGAGAAAGCTACAGATCTTAGTCATGTTTCACTTCCGTACATGCGGCCTGTGTGTCCCACAGAATCTACTCACAGGGGGAGAAGAGAGAAATCACACTAAAAAATAAGCTCCAAGCTTTATGAATAAAGAAAAAAAAAATCTGTGTAACTGAAGTTTGATAATAAATGATACAATTAAGTAAATTTTATATGGTTTCCAAGTAAGATCATTTTTTTAAACATTTTAAAAGCTTGTGTGTGGACAAGCTTTTATAAACCTATAAGAAAACTACTGTGAAAGAAGATAGTCTGAATTCATGAGTCTTTCAAAGAATATTTTAATAAAATTCTATTGTATTATTTTGAAGTAGCTGAAACCAAACCGAAAATACCATGCAATCCTTAGAAGATCGGTTTCAGCAGATAGGTATCATTTGAATAACTAACAAAGAAATACATGAACTTAAAGTATTTTAGGGTATGCAAAAGTGTTTCCTTAAGTAATTTAAACATCCCACCTACAGTCTTATCAACTGATAAGAGGGAAAATTCTTATCAGTCCAACAAAATAAAAATTGCCTAGAATTAAAATAGGTATATTAAAAGATTAAGTTACTAGGAGTTCCTGTCCAGAAACATACAAAACACGGATGTATCTCATTATTTATGAAAAATAATGCACGTAGCAACCTAAAACAAAATTTTAAGAACAGAAAATACATAATTTTTACTTCGGTGTTTTTATTTTTGGCCAAATATTTCTAACTACCCTTCCCCTCATACCATCAGCCTGATTTTGAAACAGTGGTGAACACTTACATTAAAGTCAGTGAAATCAACTCTCATTTCCTGGTTGAAGATTTCTCTGGGAGGCTTACGGTAGCTACAGTCTACTGTTGCTTTGTGGAGTTTTTTCCAGATACGTTACTACGTTGGTGTATTTGTTACTATAGGAATTACTTGGACTTTGCTCCATGAGATGGATTACCAGAAATACATCTCTGTTCGACACGACTACATACTCCTTCCTGAGGACGCCCTCACCAACACTACTCGACTTCGCTGGTGGCAGCCTTTTGTGACCAGCAATGGACTCGTGGTCTCTGGAGTGGAGCGTGCGCAGTGGGCACTAGACAACATACTGATTGGGGGAGCAGAAATCAATCCTAGTCAACTGGTCGACACTTTTGACGATGGTAAGAATTTTGTGAGCCTCTTGTCTGCTTATGTCTTTAGATGAGTTACTACATGAAAAGCATTCAGAAGAGGAGCACATATTCACTGCTCAACAAATGGTAGCTATTCTTTCACCCAGTGGCTTATAAATCTTCAAAATTAACTTTGTTGAAATGTCAACTGAGAATTTAATAAATTCTATTAAAGGCAAAATGTCTAGATCTAAACATAATATGAAATTTCAGTATCCAAAATAATTTTAGTTTCCTTAGAAATTTCTGCACCACGGAGATGCACATTGCCTTGTTTACAAAGTGTGCCAAACATTTTGTAATGGTGCAAGTCAATAGACTAGCAGTTACGTTTTTTAACTTGGGTAATCATTATGCGAGCATTTAATACTGTTTTCTAAATTTGATTAATCACCTTGGATTTATATATTATACCGATTACATAAAAATCATTCTTAAAGAGTAAGCAAAAAGGCAGAGCATAGACATTTAAGTAATTCGACAATAAACCAATCAGTTCAAGAGAGTAACATGCCATATTGCTTCCAATTTACCTTAACAGAAGGTACTTCCCATGAAGAAAACTGGAGTTTTTACCCTAATGCAGTAAGGACGGCAGGATTCTGTGGCAATCCATCCTTCCACCTCTACTGGCCAAATAAAAAGAAGGACAAGACTCACAATGCGCTCTCCTCCAGAGAACTCATTATACAGCCAGGATATATGATGCAGTTTAAAGTAAGAGGAAGTGGCTCTTTCAGACAGAACATAGCATTGCATTTGGGGTTGGAGGGTGGGGAGAATGCTTACTTGAACAACTTTAAGGAAATGATTGATTTCATTCATTAAAAGGGACTCTATCTTATGAATAAAAGAAGTAACCTTTAGCAAAGACCTTTATCGGATAGGATTATTTGAGCATAGATAAAATCAATTAGCATGTTGGGACATAGCAAGAAATGTAACTGTATTGTATTTCATGTATATAATCTTGAGTTCAGTTTCCCAAACCCTGGAAATCAAGAGCTCATATAGGTACCTCTGCCTTCTCTGCCTATTTCTCTCTCTCTTTCACACACACACACACACACACACACAATTTATGTACCTCTTTCTCTTACTCTACACTAATTTCATATATTAAGCCACTTTCTATCCTTTTCCATCATGTCTCTCTACTTTTTTGTCTGACTTCTAAACACAAACATATGCAGTAGCCCAAATCCTCAGATTTAAGAAGGACTGTCAAATCCTCAGATTTAAGAAGGACTCTCAAATCCTTTATATGCAAATTTTATTCATAGAGGAGGTTAAAAGAGAAGTCATAGGAGAGCATTAATAGATAATCAGAAAGATAAAGCAATATCAATTGATGTTTTTCTCATTATAAAACATTTTTTTAAAAAGGGTATTACAGAAATACACTTTGTTACTAGATCATTTTAAAGACAAACATTGGTTGTTTATTTAAAACATTTATTAAATGTTTTAAAAAGATGTCCTACAATGATGGTTCATAGTAAGAATCCTTTCTAGCAGGAATAAAAATGTATTCACAGCTGGTAGGAGAGAGAAATGGGGAGCTATCGTTTAATGGGTATAGAGCTTCAGTTTTGCAAGATTTAAAATTCAGATCTTTTGCAAAAAAGAGGGGATAGGGGTATTCACTGTTTTCCTCAGCTTTATGTTAAACTTTCCTTCAGAGACTAAAGGGTGAGGAAATATCCCCAAATGCTATCACTTCCTAGGACTATCCTTAACTTAGTGGCATGAAGGTTGCTAAAGGTAATATCCAGTGATACACCACCCCTAATTCCAAGCCACCTCCCTTAGGAGTGAAGATTTTCCTCTAGCAGGCCCACACTGGGCGCCTATCAAAGTCATCATATTGGATTAAGTTGATTGGAGCTTTCTGTCTTGCTGCCTCTGTCAACCCAGGACTGAAGAGATGGACATCTTCTTCTCTAACCAAATCCATTTGTTTAAAAAAAGAAAAACGGTTGACCCCAGAAATATAATACTTAAAGTATCACCAACACTGCATTTTTCTAAGTCACCATAGACTTTTTCTAAACTTCACCTGTTTCTTACCTTTCCTTTCTGATCTGTACCCCTGGGCATTGTCGTCTTTGCCCTCCCCAGCTGGTGCCATCATGCTCTTGTCCCTTGGCCCTGGGTTCTCTGCCAGTTCTCCTTTTACCTCCTTGGAATCTACTTCTGCCTCCTTTCTGGCTTTTCTTCTTCCTGCATCCCTCTAGATGTCAGCATTTTGCAGTCCTTCTCCACTCTCTTCTCTCTTAGATATTCTCCCCATTGGGAATTCCATTCATCCTTTGGCTTCTGGTATATCTTTAAGACAGCTCCCAGATCTGCCTTTCCAATCTTGACTGGTTCACCAACAATTAATTCAGTACTTTTACATTCTGTGTACATTTCTACACCTTCGTCGTACTGGCATCTCAACTTGCAATGGCGAACAGTGAGCTTCATCTCTTCCCTCTCCCTACCAGCTCCTCTTTCTGGTTCTCCTGTTTCTATTGATGGCACTACCTTTGACTTATTCATCAGCTTTAAAAGTTGAAGTAGTCTTTGATTTTTCACTTTTCACATCTAACCAGCTACTGCAGCCTTATTTTTTCTAAGACTTTATTTATCTATGAGAGAGAGAGAGAGAGAGAGAAAGCATGTGTTGGGGGGAGGGGCAGAGGGAGAAAAAGAAGCAGACTCCCCGCCAAGAAGGGAGCCCGACTCAGGACTTGATCCCAAGACCCCAAGATCATGACCTGAGCAGAAGGCAGATGCTTAACTGACTGAGCCACCCAGGCGCCCTACTGGAGCCCTGTGATTCTAATTTCCAGTGTCCCTGGCACCCATCCCATCTTCTCCGTTTGCACTATTCTCACCTGCATTCTGGCCCTCGTTAAATCAGTAGTCCAGTAATTAGTCTTTCTTTCTACTCCCACCTATCCTTCAACAGCACAGTCAGACTGATCTTTAAGAGACAGCTCTGAGCACATTATTCCACTGCTCATAAACCTTTAATGGCTCGCCATTGCCTAGCAGATTAAGGTCAAAAGCCATAGACCACAGTTCGTGGTCTACCAAACTCAACTAATCCGTCTCACCTTCTCTCCCAGTATTCTACACCTTCTATACCTGGACCAGAACATACCACATGCTGTGTCATGGCACAGTGCCTTCCCGCCTATATGTCTTTGCTCGCGCTCCTTCCACCTAAATATGTTTCTCCTACCTCCACCTCTCAGACTCTTCCCGTTCTCCAGAGGCAGCTTACATGCACCCTATTTGATTAATTCTTTTCTGTTTTGTTTTAATTGAAGTATATTTGACATATAACTTTGTGCAAATTTAAGATGTACAACATGTTGATTTGGTAGATAGATATATATACTGTAATATGATTGCCATTATAATGATAGCACCTCTATCATGTCACGTAATCATCATTTCTTTCTTGTGCCTGGAATAATTAAGATCTTCCACTTCTGATTAATTATTTTCCAATCCATTTAATCAAATACAATCTCTTCTTCTTATGAAGCACCACAGCGTTTTAGTTATATCTTTTATGATTTCCATTTCCATTATTGAATATGCTTCTTATTCTCTCTCTGAAGCCAGGGGTGTTTTATTCATGAGTGTATGGCCTGAAATTTTTAACACTAACCTTCCCCAGTATCAGCACTAAAATAGGACATGTTGATCATTAGAAGATTATGGCTTAAATTTAAATCACCAAAGTTTTATAGCACTTATGCATTATTAATGACTCAAACACTTAATTGCATATAATATGGAAAGCTTTTATTCATATGGAAATGGAAAAACCCTAATAAAGAATATTAAGTAATTAAAACTTACTATTTTTAATTATAAATAGAAAGTCATGATAGAAATGTAGTAGCATCAGGAAGTTAGGCTATCAATGAAAATATTTTGAACCAGTGATACTTTGAGTTTCTTTCCATTAATTCTCCAAATGTTACTTTCCTGTTGGCCAAATCATCTTCCCTAAATTTATGATTAATATGTTGTTATATTAATTAAGTAAATAGAAATAGTACTTTTTTGTTTGTTTACTACTTAGTCATGGATATCATTCTGTTTACAGCAAGCTCTGATTGGTATGGAATGCCTTTTACTCCTGGAGAGGCATCTGACTCTCAGTCTTACTAAAACTGCAAACTTGGCGGGTAGAAAAGCTGAAGAACAATAGCATAATCCAGAAATATTAAAATTAGGGGCGCCTGGGTGGCACAGCGGTTAAGCGTCTGCCTTCGGCTCAGGGCGTGATCCCGGCATTGTGGGATCAAGCCCCACATCAGGCTCCTCTGCTGTGAGCCTGCTTCTTCCTCTCCCACTCCCCCTGCTTGTGTTCCCTCTCTCGCTGGCTATCTCTATCTCTGTCAAAAAATAAATAAATAAAATCTTTAAAAAAAAAAAAGAAATATTAAAATTAGCTAGCAAGCTAGATCAATGGATAAAAATTGGGCCTGGAAAATAAATTGGGCCTGGTCATTTCTGTACTAGTCACAAAGGTTAAGAGCTTGCTCTTTCAACTTTTTGTTTTTATTATTGAAGTATTATTGACATAAAATGTTATATTAGTTTCAGGTGTACCACATAGTGATTTGACATTCTATACGTTACTCAGTGCTCACCACGATAAGAGTAGTCACTGTCTTACAATAAGTCACTAACTTACAATGTTATTACAATATTTTCACCTGTTTCATCCGTTCCCCCACCCTTCTCCCCTCTAGCAATCACCAGTTTGTTCTTTATAAATCTATTTCTGTCTGTTCATTTGTTTTGTTTTTTAGATTACAGAAATAAGTGAAATCATACGGTATTTGTCTTTCTCTGACTTATGTCACTTAGCCTACTACACTCTAGATCCATCCATGTTGTCACAAATGGCAAGAGCTTATTCTTTTTTATGGCTGAGTAATATTCCATTGTATATATACCCCATATCTTTGTCCATTCGTCTCTTCATGGATACTTGGGTTGCTTCCATAACTTGGCTATTTTAAGTAATGCTGTAGTGAATATAGAGGTGTGTTTATCTTTTTGAATTAGTGTGCTCATTTTCTTTGGTAAATACTTAGCAGTGCAATTACTGAGTTATTTGGTATTTCTGTCTTTAATTTGTTGAGGAACTGCCATACTATTTGCTGTACCCAGTATAGATTCCCACCAACTGCGCCCAGGGGTTCCCTTTCATCCACATCCTCACCAACACTTGTTATTTCTTATCTTTTTGATACTAGCCATTCTGATTTTTGTGAGGTGCTATCTCATTGTGGTTTGATCTGCATTTCCCTGATGATTAGTGACGTTGAGCGCCTTTTCATGTGTCTGTTGGCTATCTGTATGTCCTCTTTGGAAACATATTCAGGTCCTTTGCTCATTTTTTAATCAGATTTTTGTTTGTTTGTTTGTTTGTTTGTCTTGAGTTGTATAAGTTCTTTATATATCTTGGGTATTAATCCCTTATCAGATATATCATTTGCAAATATCTTTTCCCATTCAGTAGGCTGCCTTTTTGTTTTGTTGATGGTTTCCTTCATTGTGCAAAAGCTTTTTATTTTGCTATAGTCTGAATAATGTATTTTTTCTTTTTCCCTCACCTAAGGAAACATACACATAAATATGTTGTTAAGGCTGATGTCCAAGAGATTACTGCCTATGTTTTCTTTTAGGACTTTGGTCTCACATTTAGGTCTTATATCCATTTTGAATGTATTTTTGTATACAGCTAAGAAAGTGGTCCAGTTTCATTCTTTTGCATGTTGCTGTCCAGTTTTCACAACAGCACTGTTGAAGAGACTGTCATTCTCCCATTGTGTGTCCTTGCCTCCTTTGTCACAGATTAATTGACCATATAAGTGGGGGGTTATTTCTGGGCTATCTATCCTGTTCCATTGATCTGTGTGTCTATTTTTATGCCAATACCAAAATGTTTTGATTACTACAGCTTTGTGGTATATCTTGAAATCTGGAATTGTGATACCTCCAGCTTTGTGCTTTTTTCTCAAGAGTGCTTTTGCTATTTGGGGTGTCTTGTAGTTCCATTCAAATTTTTGTTTTAGTTCTGTGAAAAATGCTATTGGTATTTTGATAGGAATTGCATTGAATCTGTAGATTGATTTGGATAGTATAGACATTTTAGCAATATTAAGTCTTCTAATCCATGAACATGGTATATTTTTTTCATTTGTTTACATCATCTTCAATTTCTTTCATCACTGTCTTACAGTTTTCAGAGTGTAAGTTTTTCACCACCTTGATTAAATTTATTCCTGGGTGGTGTTTTTTTGTGGGTTTTTTTTTTTTGGTGTAATTGTAAATGGGATTGTTTTCTTCATTTCTCTTTATGCTACTTTGTTATTAGCATATAGAAATACAACATATTTCTGTAAATTAATATTGTATCCTGCAACTTTACTGAATTCAGTTATCAGTTCTAACAGTTTTTCGGTAGAGTCTTTAGGGTTTTCTATATATAGTATCATCTCATCTGTAGATGGTGACAGTTTTACTTTTCTTTTCCAAGATGCCTTTTATTTCTTCTTCTTGTCTGATTGCTGCAGCCAGAACTTCCAGTACTATGTTGAATAAAAGTGGTGAAAGAGGAAATGCTTATCTTATTTCTGATCTTAGATGAAAAGCTCTCAGGTTTTCCATCACTGAGTATGATGTTAGCTGTGGGTTTTTCATATATGGCCCTAGTTATGTTGAAGTATGTTCCCCCAAACCCACTTTGTTGAGAGTTTTTATCATGAATGGATGTTGAATTGTGTCTAGTGCTTTTTCTGCATCTCTGAGATGATCATATAGTTTTTATCCTTTCTCTTGTTAATGTTATATATCACATTGATTTGCAAATATTGAACTATCCTTGCATTTCTGTAATAAACCCCACTTGATTATGGTAAATGATTGTTTTAATGTATTGTTGCATTCAGTTTGCTGATATTTTGTTGAGGATTTATTTCTTCATCTACGTTCATCCTTGCTGGCTCAATCGGTATAGCATGCGACTTTTGATATCAGGGTTGTGAGTTCAAGCCCCATGTTGGCTGTAGGGATTACTTAAAAATAAAACCTTTTAAAAAAAAAAGAATATTGGCTGGGGTGCCTGGGTGGCTCAGTTGGTTAAGTTTCCAATTTTTGGTTTCAGCTCAGGTCATGATCTCATGGGTGGTGGGATTGAGCCCTGCATCAGGCTATGCTCTTAGGGGTAGTCTGAGGAGTCTCTCCTTCTGCCCCTCCCCCATCTCATAAATAAATAAATCTTTTTTTTTTTTAATTATATTGCCTTGTAGTTTTCTTTTTCTGTAGTGTCCTTGTCCAATTTGGGTATCAAATTAATGCTGGCCTCATAGAATAAATTTGGAAATTTTCCTTCCTCTTTTATTTTTTAGAGTAGTTTTAGAAGAACAGATATTAACTCTTCTTTATTTGGTAGAATTCATCTGTGAAGCCATCTGAGGGGACTTTTGTTTGTTGGCAGTTTTTCAATTACTGATTCAATTTTGTTACTAGTAATCAGTCTGTTTAAGTTTTCTCTTTGTTCCTGATTCATTTTTGGAAGATCGTACGTTTCTAAGAACTTATCTGTTTCTTCCAGGTTGTCCAATTTCTCAGCATATAATTTTTCATAGTCTTCTCTTATAATCCTTGTATTTCTGTGATGTCAGTTGTTATTTCTCCTTTTATTTCTAATTTTATTTATTGGAGTCCTCTCTCTTTTTCTTGATGAGTCTAACTAAAGGTTTATCAATTTTGTTTATCTTTTCAAACAACCAGCTCTTGATTAGAAATAGTACTTTTTTAAACCTTAATTCTCATCTTCACGCAAAGTTGCATCTTTTTTTATTCCCTTCCTCATTTTTTTATTATGTTCAGTGAGCCAGCATATAGTATCAGAACTCAAAAAAATGTATTGTTGGTGTTCTAGCAGGCTGCTCTGTAAAAACTTCTCTGAATATTTGTTGATTACTTATGAGAGTTATAGTTTAGAGAGAGGGAATTTCTAATTAATGATAGGCATTTAATCTTACCTGTACATATTTGTTGCTGATGTGTGTTTTAGATTGTGGTGGGTTGCGAGGCCACTTCGTGTGGTGACCTTCATTCCGTCATGTTGGAGTATACTAAGGATGCAAGGTTCGTGAAATAACTTTTTATGTTCCTCCCAACTTGACTACAACTTCAAATGGTTGTCTATTTTTAAAGCAACTACAGAGAAGCAACCTTTTATATTAAAAGTACAGTTTATGTTCATTTCACATGTATTCATTGCCTTTATATAAGATTTACATGTATGTCTTATTTTCAGATTTTTCCTTCAGACCAAGAAAAATCATTTTTCATACTAGGCTGGCTGCAAGCCAACAAACTTTTTTTCTCTTAAAATAAAGTAGATGCTACATTTGTCCTCAAAGTAGAATTCTCTTTTATTCATGTGGCTCATTTTCAACCAATCTTAATGAGACTTTAGAGAAAATATGCTTCAGCCCGAGTCACATGTCCTGAAGCATAGTGAAAGTCTGACACAGTGCAGTTACTTTATTGGGATATTGATAGCCCTGTCTCCCACCACCACTTTTGAAAGTGAATTATGGGGAGTTAAGTTTGGGTAAACAGAGAATTTTGTCAGTCGACTCCAGGTATATTTCTGGTAATATCAGTGGGAGGGAGCCACTAGGATCCAGCAGTGTGCATGCTATGATTTTATTCTGTTATCTGTGAATATATTCTTGTGTTGGTAAAGAGTTAGAGTATATCTTCTGTGAAATTATTTTCAATTTTCCTTTTCATTGTTTGTATAAATATATACAGGAAATAGAAAACTTACATAAAAATACCTCAATTTAACCCAACCCCAAAGCGTTACATTGACATTAGTCAGGTCATCTATTTCTCTTAAGAGTTATCTACCATAACCTCTGTGGTTTCTGCAGGTCTGATTCCTGGCAGCTCGTTCAGACCCAGTGCCTTCCTTCCTCTTCAAACAGCATCGGCTGCTCCCCCTTCCAGTTTCATGAAGCCACCATCTACAATGCTGTCAACAGCTCGAGCTGGAAGAGGATTACCATTCAGCTGCCTGACCATGTCTCCTCCAGGTAAATTGCATACTGAAGTGAACTTGGTGGAATTATCTGGCAATCTCTGCAGAGCTCATGCAGTGAGATTCCATTACAGCTGTGGTACTCTCTCCCGCCTTTCACCAACCCATGTCCCCAGATGGCAATGGCATGACCCAAGAAGAAATAGGAAGACATGGGATCTTTTCTGTAAATGCTACAGATCTCAGATTTGCTTTTGATGAAATACCACAGCACATGCCAAACTCAATCACAGGCCCCAGATCACAGATGCTCAAAGACCTGGAATTGGCACCATATCTGCTCCAGGGCTCTGTGACTCCCAAAGGCTGCACTGCTCATCCCATATAAAAATACCCTCTGGGGTGTGCAGGGCTGGTCGGGTTACATGCAAGCACAGGATAAACATAATAGAGTGCAATCTTCCTATAGCAGCGTTCACTTTACTCAAAGATTTGGAAAATGATATACCTCTATGAGAAAAATGGACACAAATTTATTATGGAATAGAATAAGAAACTCACGTCAAACTCTCAGGGAAGGTACAAGCTTCCAGAATGGCACTTTGGGAGATATCCCCAGAGTCTGAAGGGTACAAGTTCATTCACCTGTACTTGGGTGCTTCAAGGAGAACCCTCGGGACATCCTTTTCTCAGAAATAGTCCCCATTCCCAGGGCTGGAGGTGGGACACAGGCACGGGAAGTAACAGCCTATTGAATCCCTTCTGCTCTCTCTGGACTTTCAGTGCGACACAGTTCCGCTGGATCCAGAAGGGGGAAGAAACGGAGAAGCAAAGCTGGGCGATTGACCACGTGTACATCGGAGAGGCTTGCCCCAAGCTCTGCAGTGGGCACGGATACTGCACCACTGGCGCCGTCTGCATCTGTGATGAAAGTTTCCAAGGTCTGAATCCCAGACTGTCTCTTCTAATACAGAGGACCAGGAGGTTCTCCTCATTTCAGCATGTATACGAAGACCACTAGGGGGGACGTCTGGGTGGCTCCGTTGGTCAAGCATCTGCCTTCAGCTCAGGTCATGATCCCAGAGTCCTGGGATGGAGCCCCCTGTTGAGCTTCTTGCTCAACCTCTGCCTGCCGCTCTGCCTGCTTGTGCTCTCTCTCTGTCAAATAAATAAATAAAATCTTAAAAAAAAAAAAAAAAAAAGGCCACTAGGAAAGAAAGAAAAACTCCAGCCCTGAGGGATTTGAGATAGATGACACACTCTTTGATCACAGAGTTATTTATCTTTGGAATGAAGTATCAAGGATAATTTTCTGCTGTGTTCCTTAAAGTATTTTTTTAAATGCAGAATTCTGGGGCACCTGCGTGGCTTAGTTGATGAGGCGGCCAACTCTTAATGTCGGCTCAGGTCATGATCTCAGGGTCATGAGAACAAGCCCCACATCAGTCTCCACGCTGCACGTGGAGCCTGCTTAAGATTCTCTCTCTCTCTCTTCCCCTCCCTCTGCTCATGCACTCTCTCATTTAATTAATTAAATAAATAAATAATTAAATCTTTAAAAAAATAAAATACAGAATTCTATAGCACTTCACATTCTCCATCCTCCATATAACTCCCTGCCCCAGCCACTACCCCCAGCACTTTACTTTCACTTCTGGGCCTCTCTCCTTCCTGGCCTAGCTGCCCATCCCTGGATACTTTGTCAATATTCCTTCTTTCTCAGTCTCTCCAATAGCAGCTGCCCCTGTCCTCTCAAGATACAGCTGATGATTCAAGATATTCTGTTTTCCAGGTCACTTTGTCTCACACACACACACACACACACACACACAAACCCATGACTCAAAAAAATACATTTTTACTGCTTGGGCTTCTAGAAGCTGAGTATATGATTTGGGACCCAGTATCTACTCAATTCCTGACATCATAGGAAATTGCTCCCTTGGCCTGAGAGAAGGCCTGCAACCTGATTTCCTTTGATGCAGGGTTTCCAACAGGTTTCTATTGTTACAAAGTCCATATAATCACCATTATATCCTCAGAGCCTAATGCTTGGCATATAGCCATGCCCAGTGAATCCTTTTTGAATGAATTCTTACATTGCCTTATACTTTACTATTTACACAGTGTCCACCAATTTATTCAGCAGAGTCATTTAGTACTTATGATAGCCCCATAAGTTAGCTATGTTTCATATAATTATTCCCACTTTACAGGTAAAGAAACAGAGACTCAGGGAACTTAAGTGACTTGCCTAAGATGACACAGCTAGTCAATATCAGAAAGAAGACCATTACTCAGTTTTTTCCAGTCAACCTTGCTGTCTCTCATAACCGAGAGAGTTATCCAAAGAGGAGCAGAATTATACAGCTTCCCCAAGGGGAAGTTTTTACATTGTAAAAATCCACAGATTTGACTTCGGGAGTAGAGTATATTTAGATTTCTTGGTTGATGCTATTTCCTGGCCTCCAAATGAAATGAGTATGATTAATGTAGACATTGTACATCTCTCATGTCGGAAATTACTTAGCTGTCATCTCTTTCCTCTGGTGTCATCACTGCTGAGACCAGCTGGTTCTGTCCATGTCTTAGCTGGAGAACTTGAACTTTAGGCAAATGAACAAATCGGATGTCTCACAAGGAGTTCCAGAGGTCTGAAATTTGCCCTCTCCCCTGATCCAACAGAGCTGTGACCTTTTGATTTGGAACTACTGTAGATGTTTAGGGAAGTTGTGCTGGTCAAATCAAGGGCAAATGCAAACACATACACATTTGCTAATGTTCTGTCTTAAATGCCCATATTTCAGCTCAGCGGTCCCATCCTTCCAGCCTATTCACTATTCATTTATTTATATCACCTTATTATTGCATATCTTATACGTGCCAAGTATTGTGTTAGGTGCTAGAATCCAACAAGGAATAAAATGCAGACTCTGCTCTCAAGACTCAAGTATAGAGCTGGAAGAATAAGAATATAATTTATGCCATTTTCTGCTACAAAAGCGTGCTGGGGAGAAAGAAATCAGGTTGGCTTCTCATCCCAGGGTGAGAGCTCTCCACCAAGACCCATCATTGGTAAACATGCAGCCCGGCCTGATGCTGGGTACTTACACAACCGGTTCACGTGAGCGCTGGGTACATTAGCACCTACACAATGTAGCACACATTCACTCAAAGATAGTGGGATTTTTTTCAAGAATGGAAGCCAATAATTGCTCCAATACAAAAAAAAAAATTATTTTGGGGAGTCTGGATCTGCTTAGTATGTTGTTGTTCTTACAGTAACAAGAATGGATTAAGCCTAAAATCGAATACTTCATCTTTAATGATGTTGCTGCTTCTAGCTAACTTGCAATTATTCCCTTCCCTCCAGGTGACGATTGCTCTGTTTTCAGTCATGATCTTCCCAGTTATATCAAAGATAATTTCGAGTCAGCAAGAGTCACTGAAGCAAACTGGGAGACCATTCAAGGTGGGGTGATAGGAAGTGGCTGTGGGCAGCTCGCACCCTACGCCCATGGAGACTCACTCTATTTCAATGGCTGTCAGATAAGGCAGGCAGCCACCAAGCCTCTGGATCTCACTCGAGCAAGGTAACCAAACTCCTACATGGTAGTTCAGACACAGAATTGGTCTCAAGACTGGTCACTTTCCGCTGTCTGTTAAATATAATCATGAACTTCACGGCATGGGTGTCAGGAAGCAGTAGAGACCTAAATGTCACTTGAATTTGGTAGAAGGAAACAATGTATGTTTTCACAACTCAGAGTTATGCTTTGCTTCAATCTATTGTAGAATTACCTTGTTTTTTTTCACATACACTGGCTGAGTGGTGGTGACATAGGCATAAGCCAGGAGAAATGGCCAAATATAAAAAACTGATAAGTCAATCAGATCAGCGTGTTGTATATACCTTAAACCTACACAATGTTTTATGTCAATCATGTCTCAATAAAGTTGAAAAGAAATAACGAAAACATTTTAAATTGGCTGTAGATGACCTGTATTGATAATTAAATGTTGACTGTTTGCAAGTATGTAAATATAAATGTATATGTGAAGTAGATTTGTAGTCAGGCAAACACATACCTATATTTAGCATGTGTAGTTACAATAAACAGAAATGGAGAATCAATTCACATTTTCTCGGAGCTGCTTACTAGTGCAGAGTAGAGTGGACAGAGACGGTGCAAATCAACCAGGGAAGTGACAGAGAAAAAGACACTCCAGGAAGGTGGGGTTTCCTTCCCCACCTGCTCATTCCCAGCTCTGCCACCTCATCCAGTGCAAACATGACTTTCTGTCTGTGTAATTCAAAAAAAGATTCCAAGGCTTTCTGAAGATTGCAAAGTACTGGACTAGAGTATTCATGGACTGCTGCAAAGTGTTCAGGAACTACAAGGATATTTGAGAATTAGATGCTTGGTTAATAAAAATGTAGACGTTTACTTAAGGCTTTTGACTTTGGAAGATATTAGTAAAGTGTTTTCAGAGGCAGAAAGGCAAGCTTAGGGTCTTCCAGTATGATAAACAATGAAAATACAGTTAAGTCCTGTGTGGTAACCATGGAGGTTCCAAAAGTTATGTTCACCCATCCCTTGTTTTCCTACCAGAAAGATGGACTTAATCTGGGGACAGCCTGATGTTTCCCTTGACCCCATATACAGCAATGAGTAGCTGCTTAATGAACAATTGCACACCAAGTTGTGCAAGCAAGTTTAAGTTAATTTATGCATTCACAAGTGCGAAGTCTACGGCTTTATGTCACCAGCTCCCGTAAATGGCACTACTCTGTTTATCACTAGGCCTCCTATTAGATTTCTTATGTTAAAAACGGTATCATAAAGGGCAAGGATGCCCATGAGGAGCAGAAAGACACTTCAAACAGAATCGCAGACATGGTCGAGAGCCTGCCTGTCCAACTCCGTTTTCCTTCCGCTCTTATCTCCCAACATCCTCTCCTAAAATAGACGTGATGATTTATCCCTTTGCAGATGCTATTGAGCTTGGAGCTATTTGTTTAAAAAAAAAAAAAAAGTATGTAGTATAAATATTGTGGTTTCATTCCTGGTCCTGTCTCTGTCCTCATGCCTGTTTGACCCATATTACCTTCCAGAGAATAGAAGGTATTTCAGGTGAAATACTCTTAATAAGCCAAGAAGAGCACAGGCCTTTTATAAAGTCAGAATTGTTTTCTTTATGTAGAAAACTTGCCTTCTGAGATTATTTCTCATAGGTGGGAGGTAAAGGTTAATATAAATACATTTTTTAATTAGCATGCCTTAGTCCTAAGACTGGATGCTTCCATTTCTACTCTCTAACCTGAGAAATTATGGACTTTAGGATCAGGAAAGGTCAAAAAAAAAAATTAGAAAGTGTAAGTCTTCTAATACTCCTTGACGCACGTTTCCCTGTATTTTCAGCAAAATCATGTTTGTTTTGCAAATCGGGAGCACGTCGCAGACGGACAGCTGCAACAGCGACGTGAGCGGCCCGCACGCCGTGGACAAGGCGGTGCTGCTGCAGTACAGTGTTAACAACGGCATCACGTGGCACATCATCGCGCAGCACCAGCCCAAGGACTTCACGCAGGCCCAGAGGGTGTCCTACAATGTCCCCCTGTAAGTGGCCCGAGCAGAAAGGCATCGTGTCACCCTTGCTCCCTGGGAGTCACTGAGATCGAGCTCTAAGTGTGAGGTTCCTACGCCAGCACCACCCAAGTCGGTGGTGGCAGAACCAAGATGCGCCCAGATCCCCGGAGTTGTGTTCCTGTTTCCTGTTAGGCGAGGAGGAGGCGCAAGAGGGAAGAGAATGTAACAACTACACGCAGGGGCGTTTTTTGCCTGTTTCCCTTTCTCAAACGGGTATTTCCAGTCCTTTAGAAAAGAACATTTTTAATTTTTTGGGTGCACTCCTTCGAAAGTTTTCCGAGGATAGGCAACGGTGTCACTGTGGTCCGGCACTGTACCCCCACTTTCTAGCACCGCGCCTGTCACACAGAAGGCATGGCCCGTGCCCCAAATTCGGTCTCTTCCAGCTCCTCCTGGAGCAAGGGGAAGCAGGGAGGGAGAAGGAAATGGATTCCAAGTCCTTGGGTCACCAATAAAATTGAATGCTGCTCAGAAGAGTACGGTGACCTAAGCAGATCCGAATTCCATCCCTCAGTTGTGTTGATTGAGACCGGCCTGTTATCTTTGAGGTCTGGAAATGGCATAGCAGAAAGTTGTGCTTAAGCGGGTAACCTCTTTGTCCTTCTGTGACCCAGGGAGGCACGGATGAAAGGAGTTTTACTGCGCTGGTGGCAACCTCGCCACAACGGAACAGGTCATGATCAATGGGCTTTGGACCATGTGGAGGTCGTCCTGTGAGTATCTGCTACATAGCGTACCATGTCCATTTCAGGAAGGTTTGAAATTCTTTTGCTATGGCATGCTCCTTAATTCAGTAACAACCGTTCCTGATGGGAAGCCCCCGCAGGACTTTGGCCTACGCTCTTCAGCAACAGCAGTCTGTAGCTCGAGTCAACCTGAAGTAGCAATGTCCCAAAAGCAATTTAATATGCCTTAGCAAACTTCAATAAGCAAAAGACGAGTCTGCGGATTTGACCATGTTAGTGAAATTGAATGACACAAAAGTCTTGGGGAAATGGGGAGCAATGTCTTTGCCACATCTGGGTTGCCTTATAAAATGGCATGACATCCTGAACAGAGAAGGGGTCTGTACTGGTCGAGGTACAGAGTATTTCTAGCTAAGGCGCCCAGTTACAAACCCCTGTCTGAGCCACAGATGCCCCAGGGATTCTTCCGTGCAATGACGCGATCGTCACTGGAGCGAGGAATTTGTGGTTTCGGATCCCCCCTGACCAATCCCAGCACCAGCACGTTGGGGTGCTCCCCTGTGGTTTCTCCCGTGATAAAGTTGGCACTGCTCTCACCGAGCCGGGTTAACTGTTCCGCAGAGAGATGACTTGCTTTTTCTCTAACGATCTAGTTCCTGTAGAACTGGAATGCTTATGTCTCGACGGGTTCGGACTGATGGCTCCAAGTGGTTGGCAAGGAGAGGCGAATCTTCTCGGTAGATAGGTTCAAATGTTCATTCTGTTTACCAAATCAAAAATGAAATCAGTCCTTTGGCTGATTTCAGTCATTTTGAAAGCAAACTTAAATGATTGACTGGTAGGCAAACTACCAGATTTGTTTTCTTTCAATCATAGCCATGAGCTGACTTTTTCAGTCTTGAGTTAGCCCTCGTCTTAGTTTTCACTGAGGCACCTGCTTGCATGGCATCCATATCAATCCCCAAATCCAAGAGCAACCTAGTCCCTACACAAGCCCCCACTGCGCGCTCTGCTGCTTTGGACAACTTGCTGGGCTCTGCCTCCACAAGACAAAGTTGAAGTTTAAAAGAACAGTCCAAACCCATTTGGACCTACATATGAGGCTGATGTTTTACTTAGACGTTGATTTCCTCAGCATACGTTCTTCCAGGAGAATAGAATAACCTGGGCTCTAAAATGAACACATATATATAGTAAGGCCAGAGATACGTCCAAATAGACCAAAAACCAACCCTAGAGCCTTGCTGCCCTAACTACTTCCCTTTCAGAGCAGCGCTTCTCATCTGATTGAACATCAGAATCACTCAGGGGCTTTTGGAAGAAGCGTCCCTACAGATGATTTGATTTAAATTGATCTGCAGTGGGACCTGAGCATCAGTCTTTTTTAAAAGCACCTCGGGTGATTCTAATAAACTGGTTCAGAATCAGATTTAGAGTCAATAAACACTTCTTATCTTTCAAGTCTCTTGCCAAGTCAGTTTACATTAATGGGGCTTCCTGTGCCTGACAAAGCATTACCAACTCCTATGGAAACTTCAAAACTTGACAGTCCTCAAAAGAAGGCAGCGAATACTGCCCTGGGATAGACATATTATGTGTGCAAGTAGATATTTCTCTTCCTGCCACCCAGCCAAGCAAGTTCAGTTATCAGTTTCAGATTCCAGAGGCTTATCATCACCATCACACCCTCCCTTAGACAAAATTAAAGAGCAGGTGGGCTCAGCCGTGCACATCACCTCCCCTGGTATGAAACCACCCCTTGGCAACTTTGAAGCAGAACTCTGTTCTTTGTTCCCTGTTCTGGAACACCTGGGGTTGGTATTAATTTTTAGAAGCTGACAACAGCATCATGATATTACTGTAAGAATCAAGTTCAGATACTCTGGAATCTATCATCTCAATCATACCTGTTGTATCTGGTATTTTTCTGGAGAAATAATCTGTATTTGTAAAGACTTCACTTTGATTCCAGCTCCATAATTTTAATCCTTTGAAGAATTTATCACTTACCGGGCCCCTGTCTGCTCTTACTCAGCATTATTCTCTCAGACTTTCAGAGCACTAAAACATTTTGAGTGAAGAAAGAGTGAATAGTTTCAGTGAATAATTTAAAAATTATAGCTTCACACATATCACCATATAATTTTATTTTTATGTATTACACAGGTAATTTTAAAAGCAAATGCTATGTCTTTAGTGACATTTCAAAAACTTGTTAAAATTAAAGGAGTCACTTGGTTTTCTTTCCTTTTTTTTTTTTTTTTTTGGAGAAAAATACCAATACAGAGAAATTATATTTTCAGAACTATCTTTTTGATATTTTGCACTTGTCTTAGGATTTAACATTTCTATACCACTGTACCTTTTCAAAGTACTTCTTTTCAGAAGAGTCAAAAGTTTTAAGGCATTTACTAATTAATATGCCCTCGATAGCTCTACAGAATAATTAGTTTACTCATTTGATAAGCTTAAAATAAAAAAAGAAAGTTCCAGAGAATTCAGAAAAAGAAAACACAATCATTTTCCAGAGTGTCTTTCAACCAAATGAGGCACAAAGAAGCTATCCAAGGTTCATTTCATGATTCACAAATATTACTAATTATAATTTTGCTACAGGGGATGTATATTTAGAAATACAGAGATAGAATACTCCCATATATCCCTAATAATTCAAAATATCCTTGAATTCACCATACTTTTTTATGATAACATTTAGTTATATAAACTAGTATGGCTAACTCCTCAAGTGTGGATGGGAAAGGAGACCGGGATGCAAATCCGAAGAGACGCAGGCCCTACCTAACTGATTACTGCAAAGAGGGCTGCTAATATGTTTTTGCAACTAATGGTTGGAAAACCATTACATTTTTAGAACATATTTTCTTTTCTGAGTGCCGACTGGCCTTAATCTAGCTTTATTACCATAGTTTTGCTTCTGTGCATGTGCACTAAGGACACATGCTAAAAATCCCTAGAAAGAAAAATTGTGGTCACGCATGGTATCTTGAGTTTAACCTCACTACTGCCCATATTAACTAAGAAGAGAAATGAGTTTGGTGAGAACAAATTCAGCACTTTTGAAAATATTTCAAGGTTTAGGAATGCATCCTAAATTGACAACATATATAATAAATGTGTAATCTAATGGTTTAATTCTAATATGGTCCATGTTGGAAGGATTTGCGTTTCATAAATATGGATGTACGGAGTGACAGGCCCCACACCATAACGATAAAAAGCACCATTTAGCATTTAACAAGCAAAGTTACTTACGCTTTATGCTTGTTTGAGAGTGAAATCTTTTCATTCTGGTGATGTTTTTCAATAAAACCTGCCCACGAAAAGCACTTTGTGACTATTGGCCCCCACTATTCTGGCATACAACAGATGGACTGAATTGACAGATGACTTTTTTCCAGCCTCACTAGCTTACCAAAAGGCCTTATTCTGTAAAGTCTGAATGATGTAGATAACACAGTCACTGACAATCATGTCAGAACCCTAATTTCTTTGAATTCACTTGCTGGTATAGAACGTTTTCCAGTAAATGTTTGTGAACACACTTGGGCAGACCCCTCACAAGATCCATGCTGGTGGGGTTCTTCTTAGGATAAAAGAAAAGTAGTGGTCTTAATCTTTTCTGTTGGGCACTCATCCTTCTATCCTAAGAATCTCCCTCACCCAAATATGCATTTCATTCGCACATCACATCTTTTTGTGTACGTGTTTAAGTCACAACTCGTCACATGTATAATGAAGTGGGCCGGTTTTTGCATGTGTACCTTGAAAGCAAATTGCTCAATAAAGAGCTTTTGTGAATTGATTTACTAAGAAGTGAATTTTTACCACATTACTGGGAGTGAAAACCAGTACGTTGCTAACTATGGTCTTAAACGCATCTATCAGATTTTAATAATATGAGTGCCATCATGACCATCCCCTCATGCTATTCATTATCAAAATACTGTCATTTTTGGCACAAATGATTTATGGAAATGAGCATAGTACATTTGTTGCAAAGCATATTTATCCTTTATTAATTTGACCGTGTTATCTGATGTAGAGGATTTCTGTATTTTTTAAAGCCCATTCCTTAATACATTCAGAAATAAGTATTTCCTAAAATGTAAATAATTGAAAAAACAGATAGCAAAATTAATGTCCGTTATTAACTACTACTTCCGTATTTATACTTTATTCACAACATTTATGCCAAATGTAGTACTAAGCTACATGTACTTTGACATATGGTTATGAGCAAATATTGCATGTTGCATTACATTAAAAAGTTAAATATATGTATATATTAGGTGTAGAAGAATAAGAAATAACTTCTTTAATTTTTATTTTCAAAAGAGATGAAAAATCCTATATTGCATCTAAGCCTGATCAGACTTTTATGACTAATCACAGTGCTGCATGCATTGAAAAGCATTTTTTAACTTGTGTTATATTTCATTATTTGCTGTCATTGGTTTTCCACTAGAGTAAGGTAAGTCCTCTTACTAATTCTGGGTAACTGTTGACTAATAGTTTCATCAGTGTTACCTACGTTAACAGAAGTGTTGTCAAAGACCTTTGCAATTAAGAAACGTTTTTTTGTGAAAACAAAGTTAGACATGATATTGAGAGACACTGGGACATTTGAAACCTATATCATGTAAACTCAGAGTTCAGCAACCTTGTGGCAATTCTCTAATGAAAATGCAATATCGGGCACATAGAGTGCTAATCGGCACTACTTCATTGGGCAACAAATTTGACTCCATACCTGGGACTGTATGAGGTGCTTTTGAAGTGCTCATAGTTTATAAGCTGTTGTGAGGGGAAAGTAAACCTAGAAATGTGTGTAAAAGACCTGGGGGCTCTGATTAAATGTAGTGTCTTTCAAAAGATCTATTGTGCTGGAGATGCGTGAGGGTAACTTGACTTTTTAATTCTATTCCAAATTAATAAATGAATTGGCAGAAGGTAGTGGGCTTATTCTTAATATTTGTGAGCTCTAGATCCTATCCTTAGGTAAGATTTGCCCTCTTTAATAGATAGTTACATTTGTCCTCTAATGGAGATACTTTAAGGCTTAGGAAAGAAGTTAAAATTATTATCGTTTATTAATCATCTGCATATTATGTTAGAAGTTTCCATTTAGTCCTTACAACTCCCTGGGGTACACATTACCAGATATTATTTTCCTTCCTACTTAGCAGAGAAAATAAATACGAAATCTTTAACATTTGTGAGATGTATGAGCCTACACTTATTTCTGTGTAGCCTTCCTGAAAATGCATGGTCTTGAAAGTGGAGTATCCAGCATCCTCTATGCAAGGGAGTTTCGTTGATTAGTTTCAATGGCAGCTTCTCATCTGACCCTCACCAATATTTCTCTGGAAGATGAGACAGTCCACTGAATTCTTATTTCTGCCTTCATATGAGGTGTTATTTATTGTATTATATGTTTTGGTAATAAAATTAATTACAGATCAGTAAAAATACCTACATTTCTATGAGCTCAAATTACTTCTACCAAATCTCTATCTTCCCCATTTCCATGAGAATCCATTAAAAATCAGTGGAATTTTTTTCGTAATAATTAATGACCTAAGATACTGGCTCCAGTGAGGAGTAACAGTTCAAAAGAGTACAGTCATTCTTGAAAGTTCTTGTAATATCCATATTTCCTATGCAGAAACAGAGAAGTGTCTTATATTTCCATATCATCCAAGTCCCTAAACTCACTCAGCATTAGTGGACATTTAAGTTAGCATTTCCAAGATGCCACTGATGTTCATTCTCCCTTTTTTCAATGACTGACAGTAGGAGAATTTAAAAATGGACCAAGCTCTATGCCCAGCCAGAGCAAATTGGTAGGTCAAGTAGTGTAGTTGATGTGCCTTGGGATGAACATTACCTACCTTCATTGGACTTACAATAAAAAATTACTTTTCCCTGTAATTGAGGTGGAAAAACAAATCTTAATTCTATCACACCTATTATTATTTTCGTTACAGGTTATCTATAGCTATGTATCTATATGTATCAGAAACAAAAACAGGCTCCACAAAAAAATAAATAAATAAGTAAACCTGAGATCTTTCCACTTGTGTAAGATTGCCCAATCCTGTAAGTTAGACATTTTAGAAGCCACAATACCTGTTTAATGACCACATCAGTTTATTAAATGGCCTAAGAGGCAGACAGCAGTTTGGTATAGCTTCCCACATGCTTGACTTTGAAAAGTTTATGAACTAGAAAAACCTGCTTCTTTAGATTCCGACCTAACAGACTCCAGAAATATTTATATTTTACATATGAAAGTACTAGTTTCAAGAATGCTTTGAAAATGTGGCCATTTTTAATGTGACTAGACAAACACAAGGCATCTATAGCAAACATGTGCATCTACCTTCTCAGGGATCCAAAGGCATGCTGCTGATATGTATAAATTTATTCAATATTAAAGGGTATCCAATGAATCAAAATGCCTTCTAAATGAAGTGTAAGCTTCCATTTTGGACTGACTGTCAAGGCATTAAGGATCTGCAACCTGTTAATGTTTATTTTCTTATATATAGCGATGAAGAATAATGAGCCAATAGTTCTATTAGAGAAATTGCTTTAAAGCCATTAAACATGCACATCAATTTTTGTTAAAAATTGAATGTTCCTTTGTTCCCATATATTGAGGTCACTTTTGTGTCAATCTAGGTTGCACTGGGATAACTAAATGTCTTGAATGTTCTGAGTTTTTTTTCCTATGTAAAATATTTTAACTATCTTAAATTCTCTTTGAGTACCTTATATCTTTAAACATGTTTTCAACAGAATAATTTTCATTGCTTTAACCTTGCAATTATTCTTTATAGTTAAAGAGTAATGACTTACAACAGGAATCCAATCAGTAAGTCACCAAAAGTTCAACAAACATGCCTTGACCACCCAGGGGTGAGGCAGGAGGCTGAGTTCTGTGGTGTGGGGGTGGGGGAAATGGGGGACAGGCCACTCCACCATCAGACACAATCTTCATCCAAACCAGAAGATGAGCACTATGAGAGTTCAAAGTTGGGGGAAATCCCTTCAGCGAGCAATACGTAAAATGTGATACTGGGAAAAAATGTAGAAATTTAAGAAGTGATGTAAGGGGTTGACCAGTGAGATGGATGGAAAAGGTTCAGGGTGAGTTTGAATAGTGCAGTCTGTGTGGGAAGAAAGGACTTGACAAACAGAATAAGATGAAACGTGTAGAGGACTTGAAGTATCTGCTAAGTTGGCTTAGATGTGGCTCCGTGGACAAGAGGGTTGTGAGTGGCTTGTTACCAAGGTAAAGCCAGCATTTGAGAGACTGGTGTGCCAAATGCACCGTATGTATGTGGGAAGACACACACACATACATACCACTGTGTGTTCAGTGATACGTTCTCGAGATCTCATGGTTTCTTTTCAGCAGTTTTTTTTTTTTTCCATGAGGAGAGAGAATGAGGAGGCTAGTTTAGGGGGCCACTATAATAACCCAGGAAAAGGGCTACAAGGTCACCTGCCATGCTAGGAGGAAGATGGCTAGTGCCAGCCCCAGTATGTTGTGACGAAAGAGGTAACAGGACTCTTCCTCCTAACACTTGATTCATTCAAGACTAATTCGTTCAAGACTAAAAGGTCATTGCCCTTCTTTTGTAACTAGGCAGCAATGAGTACTTACAGCTGATGATAAATAGTGGATACATTCATTTCATCCTTCAACTATGAAGTTGAAACCAATAACTTCGTTGATACATGTAAAGCTGTCACATCAGGTGAGGAAGGAGGGCTAGTACAGCGACTGAAGATGAACCTGATTGTTTCGTGTTGTTCTCTACAGTATCTTCAGAGTATATTCTAGCTTCCATTCTACAGTTTCTAGCATTTTGATAAAATAGAAACCTACAGTAGAAAGTTATTAGCACTTCGTTTTATTTTATAAAATATATATCACTGTGAGTCTGTCTTTTTATCAGGTTTAAGTGTAGATGCTGTTGCTTTTTGGTTAAGTATATCTGATGACATTCACTTTATGTATTTTCCTTTGAGACATTTTATTATAAATTTTCTTTTCTAATGATCAAACTACAAAACCCTCATTTTAAAGGTTTTTGTATATTACAAATGTTAGTATATTTAAATATAATACCTAGTATATAGGTACAACAGTACAGTTTTACACCTCGCCTAGTATGTTGATCATTAATAACCCAGAATATGCTACTCGGTGTAAAATTACCCATTGCCTCCTCTTTACCCTAACTCAAGTTCAGGCCATATTGACCCTTCATGGTGGAATCACATCACATGACATCATCCTGGTCCAGATACATTTTATGTCTCCATGAAATTAAGGAGGAAAAAACTCTGTGTCCAGACAGCATTGAAGAGACTCAGTGAATTTGAAAACTACTGATAGGCTCACATTTCAATAACACATTTTGATGCCAGATAGAGATATGTTGTCACTCAGGTCAGTGTGTGAAAAGAGTGTGATTTTTTTCAGTGATGTTATAGATAATGATTCTTTTTAAAGTATATTTTCCATACCAAACCTTTTAACAACTATCTCTACTAATGTGCAATTTCCTACAGACTCTGAAAATCCATTTTCAGTACTTTTATCAGCTTCCCGTATAGTAGGTAGACATACATACGTGTGTGTGTATGTATGTGAAGGAAATACATACACACATTACACAATCATACAGTCTGTTACACTTTCTTAGTATTTTATCATCTTTTTTCCAGTGGAGTGTCTTCTTCATAAGACCATGTTTCTAGACCCCAGATGCTTACTGTTTGTGAAAGGCCATGAGAAAAACTTAACTTTATTTTGCCCCTGAGTCTAATGAAATAGGAAGGTCAAGCTGATTCCGCTAACAACTTCGTTTTTGCTTTTTAAGCTTTAAACAAGAATGTTTGCTAAAGGAATCAAATTATGTTTCCTACTTGTTAAAGATGTGTCTAAATAAGGTGATGGGTACAGCACACACTTCCTCTCAAATGAAATCCACCCAAGTGTTCAGAAAAAATTCAAGAATAAAATTCAAAAAGCCAAAACAATTTCAATCCACTTTCACTGTGAATCAAGAGAATTTGCCTTTTTATTTTTTTCCGGGTTTAGAGCTCACTAATGAAAAGAAGGGGATTTCTTCAAAGCCAAAGGCAGTGAATACAGGTGTCAACTTCAGTTATTCTGTCCTGGGGTAGCATTGTCCGCATGACCTACTAACCATGAACATTTTCAGATAAATAGCAGGGTAACTTAGAACATAGACTAGATTGTGCCTTCCACGATGGGACTTACATGCTCTTTCTCCTTTGCCTCCCTGCCTCTATCCTTTCTGATTCGAACAGCACTCGCAAACAAAATTACATGATGAATTTTTCACGACAACATGGGCTCAGGCACTTCTACAACAGAAGACGAAGGTCACTTAGACGATACCCATGAAGAATCAAAAATTTTATTTTTCCTTCCAACATGTGATGTGTTGCTTCCCGTTCTTTTAAATCACGCACCGCATCTGATATCAGGAAAATTCTGTGAAGGACTTGGTGACTAACTGAAAGCCCTTCTCAAGACCGAGTGTACACCACTTTCCCACACTGTGAACTAATGACAAGTGACTTATTTTCTCATAAGTAAATGTCTTCATGTTGCTGTGTCCGTGAAAATGGTGATCTGTTGTAATATCAGTTACAGTGGCAGTATTGAAAATAAATAGTTTAACAGAAAAAAAAAGTTTAAGCACAAAAATTTAAGAGATTTTATGTTTAAAATGGCATTTAGTACAGAATTTAACATTCTTGGTCACAAAGTATGTAAGTGGACTGTATTTCAGCTCTGTATCATGTTTTATATGATTAAATTATCATTGTTTGTTCCTTTATGTATTCTCTTCTATGGTATAACACATTGACACTGTATTTACTTGTTATGTTGCAATATTTTGCTGCTGAATTTCGGGCTACTTATATTCTGCAGAAAATTCGTTGAGATACCTACTCGAGAAGATAGTTGTAAAGATATTGTATCTCCTTTAATATACTCCTTAAAATGTATGTTGGTTTAGCGTTGTTTTGTGGATAAGAGAAATGCTTGACCTTGAAATATTTTCTACTTAAAAATCGTGGATGAAAACCCTATCTCCCACAAAGTTCCCAGCTCCTTGTCTAAAGGTTCTTTTAAAGTGTTCTGTGGCTGATCTACTAACAGTAACTGCCATTTCGTGTCTGTGGTAACAGAGTGATTTGTAAAACAGTGGATGTTTTCATTGTGTTCTCTTCGTGGATTGTTTTTCCCGCGGGTCATACTCATACCTTCTGATGAAGTTGTACCAACACCAGCAACATTATAATGGCCCCGTAGCCCTGAACTCTCTATTAACCTAACTGAAAGGTTGTACTCTAGGGTGAACCAAGCTAAAAGCCCATGCTTCAATAAAAAGTATGTCCATAAGCCATTTGAGGCTCATTTGTCTTTATTCATTTTTTGATTAAATTTTCTGTAGGATTTGTAAGCTGGATCAGTTTTGGAAAAAACAGTGTCAGATATATTTACTGGTGTTTTGTTTCGCCATTGTTAATAATAATTATGAAGCCACACTTTCGGTTGAGCCGCATTCCTCGTATTCAGCTTTTTCTATTAATCACCCTAATTACGCCAAGAAAAGTCAATAGAGAATTTTGAAAATTATTGAATTCCTGAGAATTTTGTTGGCTGCCAACGTAATGCCTGACTCATAATAAGCACTCATGCATTCATTCAGCAAATATTTGGTGATTGCTTGCTGTGTGACAGGCACTGTGTTGCGTGTTGACAATAAAAATGGTGATGGAGGCATTTTCCCTGCTTCTAGTATCTACAAAATAAAAAAATATGTTGATAGTGTTGAATGTGTTGGTTTCCCAGAGGATTAAAAAAAAACATCTAAGTAATAGAGTAATAGATGGCAGTAGTATTTCTCATTGAACAGGGAAATGATAAAGGACGATCCCGCTGAGGAGTCCAGCTAAAGTACATTTTGAGCCTGGTATCAAATCCATTGTGAATCATTGCTCTGGAGATACAAGCCGTTCTTTTCTCTGCCTAATTTAACATGTGATATGTTTTATAATTAAGTGCAGTATTTGGCCCAAGAATGTTTGTAACATTGTATGTTAATTGTGGATTCTCCTTTCTTGGTTCACAAATTGTCTGCTGCCGGTTCACCATTTGATGGCATATTTGGTTCATTTTCTCATTGGTGGAAGGGCTGAATTTTTCCCACAGCGTTCTGTCCAAGTCTTGTGTGTGTACCATAGACCTACCAGGTGAGTAGGGCTAAGATATTTTATAGTCCTCCCATCCGCCTGTCTTCCTACCATCAGAACAGGGTTGAACTCCCTACCAGTCCATCTCCGCAAAGTTTTAATAGGGTAAGTGGGGACTTACATATAATTGGCTTATTTAATTTGAAAACATAGGCAGTTAGTGTAGGACTTCAAGTATTGTTGGTTGAACTGACTTACCTTCCTAAATAAATAAAGGAAACAAGGTTTAGTAATAGCAGAGATTTAAAAATATTTGCACAGCCAAGTTTCCATGGTTTCTACAGTTATCTCTTATTCACCATACATTTTATTGTAAATTATACTCAATATCTGATCTTAAATATAGTCAATATCACATATATTTTACCCTTTATCTAAGAAAGAACATATGTATGTTACTTGGAAAATTCCCCAAATTGAGATTATCACTTTTGTCCTTATGTTTCAAGGTTTAAAAAAGTATAGGAGATCACTAAAATATGTACCCATTTTTTTTAATGTTAACAGAAATTTTTTGACAGCAATTTGTATTGTCTTTCTGTACTTTTTTTTTTTTTTAAAGATTTTATTTATTTATTTGACAGAGAAAGACAGCCAGCGAGAGAAGGAACACAAGCAGGGGGAGTGGGAGAGGAAGACGCAGGCTCCTAACAGAGAAGCCTGATGTGGGGCTCGATCCCAGAACGCCAGGATCACGCCCTGAGCCGAAGGCAGATGCTTAATGACTGCGCCACCCAGGCGCCCCAATTGTACTCTATTTTTTTAACTTTCCCATACATGGCAATTGCCACTTGTAACGACACTAAGTAATATACTTTTTTCCTAGCTAATTTTTATACGAAAATGTGCACTATTTACTTGAGATGGGTATTTAGGATGCATTTCAAGTAAAATTTGTTTTTCATATATGTTTATTAGTTGGGCATACGGCATCTAGATATGTGTATTTATTTATGAAGGGTTTTTTGCATATGCTTTAAAGACTTGTATCTCACATTGTATAAATACTACTCTATATTTTGCTTTAGCTTATTTATATTCCAACAATTTATTCTGGAATTTACTTCGTTATATGTTGTGAGGAATGACCCTAGCTATATTTTTTTTGCAAATAGTTAATAAGTTATCCCAGTACCAAAATAAATAAAAAACACCTATGGGGAAAAATGTTAAATCTAGAGGTTTCAGCAATGGTAAATTTTCACAATACTTTTGACACCACTAATAACCAGTGGAGATAAAAAACAGGAAATAGACTAAATTCCAATACCCAAATAAAACAACACTTAGAAAATTTAAATGATATAAAGCCATAAAAAGACAAAGGAAAATATAGGATGGAGACAAACAGATAAAAGATACCAACAAAATTTTGGAAAAGGAAGAGTGAATGGACGACTCGTAACTAATCATGCTGTAAAAAGCTAAAACCCAACTGTCTACAGAGAAGGGATGTGCATCACAGAACACAGAAGATTCTGGAACTAGAGAGAAAACTGCCTTTGCAAACAAGGAACAGGCTAGAGGATGAAAATAAGGGTATTGGTTAAAATTCTGAATAAGGAACAGACTTCTTTCATCCACTACCAACAGGAAACTATCCTTCCCATCTTGGCAAGGGACAAGAGGTTTATTTTATTTTATTTTATTTTTATTTATTTTATTTTATTTTTTGGATAACTTGAATCAGAGAAGTTAAAGAAGACCCAAAGATTTCAGGCAACAAAGAGCTGCGATAAGTCTAGTAATTTCTTCTTAAGGTATAAGCAAAAACCCACCAGTTGAAGGGTGAGACCCCCATCTCCCTCACCACAGCACCCTTTCATCTTGCAACTCCCCAAATTCTGGCATTGGGCTTCTATCATCCAGACAGAATGCTGAAGGACTCCTCTCTTGAAAGAAGACTTATGAACTGAAATTTAAGGAATTCTGTCATGAACCTGCCAGATCACCTTGCTCACACAAAGAACTTCCAATCAACCTTTTTTACTCATAGTAGCTTTGTCAGACGAGGAGAAAGGATGGACTAGCCAACAAGTGGTACTAAGATAATTCATTATTCAAGTGAAAAAACAAAAATAGATCTCTAGACATATCATCACACAAAAATAAACCCCAGGGAGTTTAAGACATAAATGGCAGCAGTAAAACTTTACAACTTTTTAGAAGAAAATATCATTGTGGGATCATGGGAAGAAAGAATTTCTTAAACATGACATAAAACAGACAAATGGTAAGAAAAGATTATAGGGTTATTGGTCTGTAGTTTGACTGGATTCATTTGTCAAACTTTTTCATGACAGAAGAGACCACAAAGTTTAAAAACCAGCCTGAAGGGGAGAAGATAAAGCCACAATATACAATCAATAAAGGACTGAACTCTAGAAAATATAAAGAACTCATAAAAATAGATAATAGAAGTTAATGACATAATGGGGGGGGGGACCTGGCTGGCTCAGTTGGTGGAACATGTGACTCTTAATCGCAGGGTTGTGAGTTCAAGCCCCATGCTGGGTGTAGAGATTGCTTTAAAAAATAATGAAATCTTAAAAAAAAAGAAGGTAATAACATAATTTTCTTTAAATCACAAAGAATAGAAATGAAAATTTCCTGAAGGAAAAACTGAAATGACAAAAGATTAAAATGTTCAAACTCACTAATAACTACGGAAACATTTAAAACAACAATGATGTCATATCTAACCAGGGAGGCAAAATAAGAATCCGAACACAGTGGTTCTGGAAAGAGGGACTCTCATACCCCGCTGGTTTACAATGGTACAACCTTGTTTTAAAAGGTAGGTTTTGGGGCACCTGGGTGGCTCAGTCGTTAAGCGTCTGCCTTCGGCTCAGGGCATGATCCTGGCGTTCTAGGATCGAGCCCCACGTCAGGCTCTTCCGCTAGGAGCCTGCTTCTTCCTCTCCTGCTCCCTCTGCTTGTGTTCTCTCTCTCACTGGCTGTCTCTCTCTCTGTCGAATGAATAAATAAAATCTTTTTAAAAAATAAAATAAAAGGTAGGTTTTGGGGATGCCTGGGTGGCTCAGTCAGTTAAGCATCTGTCTTTGGCTCAGGTCATGATCCCGGGGTCCTGGGATCGAGCCCCACATTGGGCTCTCTGCTCAGCAGGGAGCCTGCTGCTTCCCCTGCTTGTGCTCTCTCTTTCTCTCTGGCAAATAAATAAATAAAATCTTTAAAAAATAAATAAATAAAATGTAGGTTTAATTATTTTCCAGGTTTGGTGAGACCAGCCGGTCAGGATACAATTGCCACTGACAGTTCCCAAGAGGAGGGGGCGTGCCATAGTCACATGGGAGCACCAAGGTTGGTGAAGAGGCAGAAGGAATGAGAGGAAAGCATGGACTTGAGACTTTTTTTTTTTTTTAAAGATTTTATTTACTATTATTTATTCGACAGAGATAGAGACAGCCAGCGAGAGAGGGAACACAAGCAGGGGGAGTGGGAGAGGAAGAAGCAGGCTCATAGCGGAGGAGCCTGATGTGGGGCTCGATCCCACAACGCCGGGATCACGCCCTGAGCCGAAGGCAGACGCTTAACCGCCGTGCCACCCAGGCGCCCCTGGACTTGAGACTTAACTGTGGTCTCCCCAGGAAAGGCAAGGCAGGGTAAGCAGGCTCAGAATTGGGTACTTTGAATGACTTCTTCAGGCTCGGGCTTTAGGAACTGTTTCTAGGACCCTGGAATGATGAGGGCAGAGGAATATTGCCTCCTGAAACCTGAGAGCCAGAAGAAGGAGGCAGTTTAAGAAAGGGCAGTCTATTAGTTCGCTTGCATATGAAAGGAGTAATCCTTGGAGGGTTGTTGCTATCTGTAGGAATTGGCTGGCCCTGGGAGGGGCAGTCTCTCAGTCAGTAAGGCTCTGATGTGAGGGCATCAAGAATATAGAAAATAAGGGGGCACCAGGCTGGCTCAGTCAGTAGAGCATGCAATTCTTGATCTCAGGGTTGTAAGTTTGAGCCCCACATTGGGTGTAGAGATTACTTAAGAAAATAAAATCTTTAAAAAAAAAAAAACAGAAAATATAGCTAATACAAATCTCCGTAGAGAGCAGTGTAATATCACACACATTGAATATGTCATAATATCAGTAAGGTTGAATATGCACATACAACGTGACCCAGCTTCTTCCAGACAGCTATCCTAGAGAAACTCCCACATGTATACACAGAGATGCGTGCAAGAATGTTCACAGCGCCATTGCTTGTAATTGCAAAAAATCAGAAGCAATCCAAGGGCCCATCAACAAGAAAATGGATAAACTGTGGTTTATTTGTATAATATTCTATGGTATTAAAATGAACACGCCCATTAACAATAACAACAGAACAAGTTGCAAAATTATATAGCATGATGCCATTTATCAGATTTTTAAACTTTGCAAACATACAGTCGACCCTTGAACAGCATGGGTTTGAACTTGGTGGGTCCACTTACGTGTAGATCTTTTGGGTAAATACAGTACAGTACTGTAAGTGTATTTTCTTTTCCTTGCGATTACCTTAATAACATGTTCTTTTCTCTGGCTTACTTTACTGTAAGAATACAGTATATAAGATGTAAAACATACAAAATACGTGTCAATCAATTGTTTATGTTATGGGTAAGGCGTCCGGTCAGCAGTAGGCTATTAGTAGTTAAATTTGGGGGGAGCCAAACGTTATACTCAGATTTTCAACTCCACTGGGGTTGGCGCCCCTCACCCCCATGTTGTTCAAGGGTCAACTATACAGTCTGTTGCTTACCAATACATGCATATGTAGCAAAAATCTAAAAGCATGTGTGGGAATAGTAAATGCAAATTCATGACAGTGATCTCCTCAGGCAGGGGAAAAAGATCAGAGAGGGGTATGTGGAGGACATAAAATGGTTTCTTTCTTTTTTAAAAGCCAGAATAAGATACAGTAAAATATTCAGGTTGGCCCAAGTTGTGTGCATACAAAAGTATTTTTCTGTATTATTCACTATTTTCAAGTGAAGATCTAAATGTTACAGCCAGAAGAGAAAAGAATAAATAGGATTTGACAGGCAGATTCAGCGGGGGGACGTATTCTAGGAATGAGCAATGTGCGCAAAAACACAAAGGCAGGAACTAGCCTGGCTCCTTAGGGGAGTCTCAGATCTTTTGAATTTGCAGAGGGGCTGGGGCGGGGGGCGGGGGGGGGGGGGGTAGTGCTGCGTGGTGGGGGGAGATCAGGAGCAAGGGAGGGGAAGCAATTTCTCATACCAACAAAATTCAGCTTTAATTAGGAGGCTCTGGGAAGCTGTGGGAGGGTTTTATCTTTTTTTTAAGATTTCTTATTTTATTTTATTTATTTATTTGACAGAGACAGCCAGCGAGAGAGGGAACACAAGCAGGGGAGTGGGAGAGGAAGAAGGAGGCTTCCAGCAGAGGAGCCTGATGTGGGGCTCGATCCTGGAACACCAGGATCACGCCTGAGCCAAAGGCAGACGCTTAATGACTGAGCCACCCAGGCACCCCTGTGGGAGGGTTTTAAAGCGATGACCTTTGAATAAATCCACTCTGACCAAGGAATGGAGAGCGGTTAGAGTCAATTCAGAAAATAAGCCGGGACACTAGAACTAACGGGTAAACCCAGAACTACAGCTGAGGTGTAATTTTATATTGTCTCAAAATAACTTTACTAAGGACTCATACTTCTCCAGAGTAACAACAAACTGCTTCAATCACAAAATATAGCAGTAAATACAACAGCAACTATGCATTTATTTATCGTGCAGGGGGAAAAAATCAGCCATTATTAAAAGAATTCCAGTTCAGAGGTGAGAGGGTTTGCCATTCTTACTGCATCTCCCATTTAGTCCTTTGGGTGCCTATTAGAAATGAATTTTTAGGGGCGCCTGGGTAGCGCAGTCGTTAAAGCGTCTGCCTTCGGCTCAGGGCGTGATCCTGGCGTTCCGGGATCGAGTCCCACATCGGGCTCCTCTGCTAGGAGCCTGCTTCTTCCTCTCTCACTCGCCTGCTGTGTTCCCTCTCTCGCTGGCTGTCTCTCTGTCACATAAATAAATAAAATCTTTAAAAAAAAAAAAAAAAGAAATGAATTTTTAGTTTGGTTTTTTTTTTTAATCCAATGGGATGGAAATTGATGCTCTCTTTATAGACATGGGAGACCTTGTGACGGTGGAAAAGTCTGCCAGTCTCCAGTGGCCTTATTACTTTATTTCAGTGTCTGGATCTACTGTCTTAGAAATCATGTCAGTACAGCAGAGAAAGAGGAAGTTAAGTCTGAAAACATAACTTTTTATGGAAAGAGTACTGGTAGAATAATATGTGGATATATATGTGAATAATAAAAAGGCACAGAACTGTGCACAAGAAATATCGCCTCAGTAAATCTAGGGACTGTAAACTAACTTACACCAAAGTGAGTATAAGAATCCCTTAATGTTACCACCCAGGGAAGGCAGACGTATTGTGATACGTTAGACACTTTGGAGCCCCTCTACACCTTAATAGAATCTAAACAAATTCTGTTAAGAATCATCTCATTAGAAACTAAACAACGCCCTCCAAGGCTAAAGAGGAAACTCCTCATTAATTAAAGGCTAATTAGAAATTCCGAATTCTAGGGGCGCCTGGGTGGCACAGCGGTTAAGCGTCTGCCTTTGGCTCAGGGCGTGATCCCGGCGTTATGGGATCAAGCCCCACATCGGGCTCCTCCGCTAGGAGCCTGCTTCTTCCTCTCCCACTCCCCCTGCTTGTGTTCCCTCTCTCGCTGGCTGTCTCTATCTCTGTAAAATAAATAAATAAAAATCTTTAAAAAAAAAGAAATTCCAAATTCTTAATATAATTTCTCCCACATTCATATTCTAGGTGACTTGAAGTTGACTCTTCGGTCTGCCTCTAAATTTCCAACTGTAACAACATTTATATTCTAGCATATTCCGTGTTTGGAGTTTGGCAAAACATCAAAGGAGGACAGCTGTCTTTGGCTTCTCTCCCTAAGACACACCCCACCCGACCAGAACCTGCCCCCATCCCCACAACACAGAAAACCAGCCTGGGTCCTAGTCCTCCAGGTGTTAACCAGTTCTCACATAGGAGAGAGAGGGGCAACTCAGCTTTACTGAATGTCAGACACTGTGGTGGGCATTGACATGGTCATCTCACAAAAATTGTTAATATAGAATAAACTATAAGTTTCCCCCTAGGGATTTCTATTTTAATAAGTAGTGTTAAACTTCCAGAAATGCTTCCAGATCCAAAAGAATGAGTGTTTTAATGGTGAAATTTCAGGTATTTGTTTAGGTGATTGAGGTAGATGTTTTGACAAAAATGCCATTTAAGTCTTCTGCTTTGATGGATCAGATAGCCTGTGAGACCAGACCTGCAGATCAGTCCTCTGGACCTGTTTCAAACCCCTAGCTCACACAAATGCTCACTTTTTGATATTTTAAGTCCCTACCATGGTGTATCTTCCCTCCCTTGCATTTCACTGCCCTGGTAAGTGAGCCTTTATAATTAAGAAAATGGATGTGATTCTCAGTTGAAAGAGATACTCGGGCACTGTCTAAGCCAGAAACAATGATATTCATATATTGTGCCCAATCTTTGGATGGCACTTCCTTCTCAAGTCCTTATTCTCTCCATGCTGCTTATGATCGCTGCCCGGTCCCAAAGCTTACACAATTTGGTGCACTGCTTTTAAGAAAAAGAACTCAAAATTACAAATGCAAAGTTAGGTACCAATATGAGTATTTATTTAGCTTTCGCACATACTGGCTCCTCCCCATGTCATCTCCCCCTCTTTTTGTTGACACTCCACTCCATCCTGATCTGGATTGGGTTGTGTACTTAAATGTGTTCATCCATCTGGATTTTGTTTTGCTTGCCTTGAGAGCATTTATCCAAGTTTGCACTTATACTTTTATTAATGTGATTATCTAACCATACTGTCGTCTCCCCCATTAGGCTATAAATTCCATCAGGGCACTGTACTCTCAGTATCTGCCACATAATGTATAAAAAACAATTCTCTATTTTTTTATTTTGTGTGTGTGTGGAGGGGACATCTGGGTGGCTCAGTCGGTTAAGCATCTGCCTTCAGCTCAGGCCATCACCCCCAGACTCTGAGATCGAGTCCTGCATGGGGCTCCTTGCTCAGCGAGGAGCCTGCTTCTCCCTCTGCCTGGCACTCCATCCGTGGATCTTAAAAACAATAAAAACAACAACAAACAATTGTTGTTATAGCAGATAACCTGGTGCTATTTCCAAAAGCACAGCAGGGACACCTGGGTGGCTCAGTCAGTTAGGTATCCTACTGTGGATTTTGGCTCAGGTCATGATCTCGGGATTGTGAGATCAACCCCCCCGGGGCAGGGCTCCACACTCGCTCTGGAGTCTGCTTGAGCTTCTGTCTCTCCCTTTCTGTCTGCCCCTCCCCCTGCTCATGGTGTCTTTCTCTCTCTCTCTCAAAATAAATTTCAAAAGAAATACATCAGCACCACCTAGGGGCTTATCTCAGCCCCTAGAAATGCATATGTCAGGCCCTGTTCCAGATCTACTGAATTAGAATCTCAACTTTTAACAAGATGCCGAGGTGATTGGTATCTGCATTATAGTTGAAGTACTGGGCTCCCGACATGCATGTGACAAGATCATCTCATACAATGGCAAAGGCCAAGTGTCAAACGAGTAACACCAGAAAGGCATGTCACAGGAACCCAGTTCCTCCTTAGTATGTCATTCTGTTAGGATTTCTTCAGAGATGTTCAAAGCCTGAAGAAGAGCAAATGTGGTTTTACACCCATGGCCAGAAGTCCGCGATTCCTCGGCACAGGATTCGGGGCTCCTTGAAGACAGCTCTTTATTTCCAGCTCTTCTTCCTCAGGTGCCTGAAGGACAGCACCATGGCCCCAAGAGTGCTGCCAGGCCCCTGCCCTGGAGGCGGTATCTGTCAATAGTGTCTCCTGGCGCACTTTTCATCTTTAAGAGTGGCTACAAATAGCCCCTCACCTGTGTCACTATGGTGTGCACGTGCAGAAATGCAGAAAAAAGATGTCGCCCGCGAACCAACTCTAACCCTTGCTGTGACATAAAACCAGGGGCAAGTTTTTATGTTGAAATCATGTCTACCCCTCACCTTAGAGAATTTAGGCCTCTAGTTGTGCTCCCTCGCATCTCAGTTGTTAGAAACAAAGCAAAACCTCCCTCCCTTCTTTCTTCTTTTATTCCTCTCTCCCTCCTTTCTTTCTTTCCCTTCTCCGTTTTCCCCCCAGGTATATTCCTTTCTCCCAAACAGAATATTTTGTTGCTTTACTTAATTTTTTTTTTTAAGGTGTTTTGTAAATTCTAACTAGAATTCCTGAAAAAGAATCTATCACGCACGGCCTTGTTGCACGAGTCAGTATTTGCAAGAAAAAGTGCTCATCGAAAGCAGCTCATCAAAGCATTTTTTTAAAAAAGATTGTCATTCTGCATTTGCACGTTCCTGTATCAGGTCTGGGTTTCTATAATCACTGTATTTGATAATATATGTTAGGATGTTTCCATTTTAAAAATAATAAGCAGTGTTTCCTACGTGAATACTATAGCGTTTGTTTATTGTGCTTTCTTCGGCCTCGACCCTCCAAACTGGTCTCTTACCCCACCTTCAAGCTCCACGAATCCCCTCTTGAGGAGTTCGTGAGCCATGGGACGTGAAAGTGGGGTGTCAGTTCCGTAACTTTAGGGGGATGGACAAGTATGGCATTAATCGCCAAGCACGCCCCCGAAGTTCTAGACGTTTGGGAGGAGACCTCGGGCCCAAGGTGTCCCGGGACGGAGGGCGGAGGGAGGAGGGCGGCGCGGGCCTGGGCGGGGCGGGGCGGGCTCGGGTTGCGGGCGGCGCGCCGGGCGCCCTGGCCCCACAGCGCGTCTGCGCCTCCTCCGAGAGCCGCGGGCGGAGGCAGCGGCGCGGCGTCCAGGCGGCTCGGCCCTGGGCAGCCCCGGGCAGCGCCGGCCGGTGAGTGCGCGCGAGGGGGCGCGGGGTCCGGGGACTCGGGCGCCTGGCCGTCGTCTCCGCTGTGTCTCGGGCTTACCTCTCGGTCTCTTGGGCTCTCACGCCTTCCAAAAACGAATTCGACTTGCCCCCTCGGCGGTGTCTAAGCGCTGACAGGATGAAGTCTGAGGAAGTGCTTTCCTCCGGAAACGTCCCGCTACACCTCCCCGCCCGCGGCGGCGGCGCCGGCTTTTTACTAGACGCTCGCCTCCCTCGGGTCCGAACCCAGCCCTTCGCTCTTCGCCGCCTCTCAGGCGCCCTCACAGTGCTCGGCCAACACCCTCGGCCCTGCCCCGCCGACGCCGCTATCGAGACACCTTCTCGGTTCTCGCCTGTTTGTATCCCAGTCGGTTTTTAAATCTCCTTATTGCCTTTGGCCTCCTCGCTGGGACCGCGCGCTGCCTGCGGAGCCGCCGGGTGGGGTCCCCGTGCTGCGCGGCCCGGGGGCCCGGCGAGGGGAGCTGTGGTTCGGAGGCTGGGCCTCCCCTCAGCACCCGGCAAAGCCCCCAGTCTCCGCAGCTCCGCGAAGGGGACGAGCCTTCCTGCTCTGCAGTTTGGTAGTGGTGGCCTCCTGCCTGAAACTCCGGCTCGCTCCCGACCCGTGCCGGGCGCGCTGCCGCAGGAGCGGGTGTGATCCAGCGGCCCCTGCGCGCTCCTCTACTTGGGAAAGACCATTGATCAGGAACCCGGTTTACCCGCGGTGACTGCCTCCCGGAATGGGCGCTCTGCGCCAGGCGGGCAGGGGACGCATGCTGGGCATCCTCGGTGGAGGTCAAGCCCGCGAGGGTGCAAGACCTGCAAGGGTCTGCCGGCTGTGAAGAAGGCAGCTGTCAGCGACGCTGTGAGAAAGGGGGCGAAGATTCTTTCCCTCCCCGTGATCCGTTTGGGGTCTAGAGTTGGTAAATCGTGAATGGAAGTTATAATAACAAAAATGGAAATTCGGTGCGGGGGAACCCTGAGATTCAGCTTTTTCTTATCTGAGAACTGGGAACAGTGTGTATTAGCTATAAATGCACAGAACATGCATCATTGAGGGTAAACTTGGAAAGAGAGGAAAAGTTGAAGTATGCAACTTCCTGAAACGAAATTTGGAATCGGGTTTTGCCAGGCAATCCTAATTACCGTAGTATTTCTTTGTTCAGAAGACTTCCGGGTGGGAGACCAGAAGCAGGAGAGAGAAATTCAGACTAATTTGCATTAGAAAAAAGCTCAGCGTGAAGAATTGGTAGGTAAGGTTGCTATGACTGATATCTTAAGTGCACTGCTGGAAAGCATTCTGCTCTGTTAGGTAACACCTGAAGCCCCAGTCCTGTTACGTAGCATTTCTTTTTTTCTCTCTCTACCCTGAAACTCTACAGAGTTACAGGTTCCTCATTAATTTATGAGTGATACCAAAGAATTGACTCAATCCAGCAAGTATTCGAGCACCTTCCCTGTGTGAGGCATTTTGCTAAGAGCTGCAGAAGAATGGAAGATAGAGGAATTTTCCAATTAAAACTACAACAGTGGACTGACTTGTCAGGTGTAGATGCCTCTTCAATTTAAATCAAAACCAGTCGAGTTTCCAAGGCTGACGTCAAAGAGATGACTACCTGTGTTTTCTTCTAGGAGTTTTATGGTTTCGGGCCTCACGTTTAGGTCTTTAATCCATTTTGAATTCATTGTTGTGTGTGGTGTGAGAAGATGGTCCAGTTTCAATCTTTTGCATGTAGCTGTCCAGTTTTCCCAGCATCATTTTTTGAAGAGACTGTCTTTTCCCCATTGTGTATTCTTGCCTCCTTTGTTGTAGATTAACTGACCACATAAGTGTGGGTTTATTTCTGGGCTCTCTACTCTGTTCTCTTGATCTATGTGTCTGTTTTATGCCAGTACCATATGGGCATGTTTTGATGTCTACAGCTTTGTAGTGTAGCTTGAAATCTGGGGAAAACGAGTTGAGTTTTCATTTCATTCTAAATGTATGTCCCCAGATATCTTAATTTTTTTTTCCATCAATGCAGGTAGTCTGCATTTTATTAATTCCAGATACAAGTTTTTCTAGGAAATATAACTAAAAAGATATGTCCATTTTCCCTAGTGTTTGCACTATCATTGAGTTAATAAAGTCAAAATCAACAACAAAAACGAGGGGATGGTGATTTTCCTTTGGTTTCGAACTAGTGGAATTGTGCAGAAAGGAAGACAAGGTCAGCATGGGCAATGTAATCCTCTGGTGCTTCCCATACTCTGTTTCATCTAAGTTCATCCTTTTGGAGGATAGATCCAATTTCATAAGATCCTTCAATTCTTCTTTTAGAAGACAGTTCCAGATGCCAGTTTCAGAAAATCTTGCACTGTGGATACCAGCAATTATCAACTACATCATCTTCTCTTCAGCTTCACCCTTGTAAACTATTGTATTGGGAGGAGGGGGTGGGGGGACGGGACAGTCTTTTTTAAAATCTGGCCAAAGCTAAGGACTTTATCCCTAGAAAAAACACATAGCATTCAAAATGTTGCATATCTTTCAGAGGAATAAGACCTCCCTTTAGAACAGGACCAGTGATTTAGTCAGGGAAATGGAAGTGAAGCGAGGATATGGGTCAAACCAAGTAGTTAGAACTTAATTTACTTTGGAATGGAATAAATACTTGGCCTTTTGAGTAAGTGTTCTGTAAATAGAAAGTAATTATATTATTTGTAAAAGACTAAAGACAGTAGTCCTGTTAATTTTTTAGTTGATCAATATCAGCTTGTATCTTGAATGTTATGAATCCCATTTTTTAATTTTTTCTCTTCCTTCTCAACGAAAGTGCTTCTGAGATTTTTCTCCCAGTAATGATGCCCCATTCAGGGCAGTTTCTCACATATGAACTGTTGTAACCATGATTTGTTCAGGATGGGAGCGGTTGAATTCAAAATTTGAACTTGCTCTCTCACACACACACATACTCGTGTTCACCTTTGGAAAGGAGATGTGTGTGTGTGTATGGGTGTGTGTTGTATTACGTAATTACCATAGTCAGTATAAACCCCTGTGATAGCAGTAGTTGTGTCTTGGGAGAGAGTTGGTTGTTATTAGGAATGGAGAGCATCAAGAAACATTTTGGACATAACTTCTTTCAAAGAACAAACCAGCAACCACTGGATTAATTTTCCTTTCTTCTGTCCTAGGGCCGAGGAGCGAGCTCTCCCTTCTCCAGCTCTCAGCCCTACGACTCAAGGTTTCACTGAACTGACCAGACCTCTCATCTGGGGACCTGTCCCCTGCCCTCTGTGCTGCACATTGGATTTGGGTAGGTAGAGGGCCCCCCGGAACTAATAAACTGGGAAAGTGGGTCATAGATAGTGATGGATTTGATGTGGAGCCCAGGATTTCTTAACATTTCCAGAGTCCTGAATCGTGCAGCACAATTTAGAAGAAAGGGATAAGAGAGGGAATGCCAGAAAGAACACAGCTTACTCTCTCTTTTTAACTTGGATCAGGACCAGCCTAACTGATCCTTAGGTATGAAGCAGCTTTGACTTACCTTATTGAGTGACAGCTGTGTAGTTGGTCACAACTTTAGAATGCCATTGATAGACATTAGTTGGATAAGTAAACTGGTGGAGATCATGGTTTAATTTTAAGATTTTATTTATTTATTTGAGAGAGAGAGTACAAGTGGGGTGAGGGACAGAGGGACAAGCAGACTCTCTGATGAGCAGGGAGCCTGACATGGGGCTCTATCCCAGGACCCCGGGATCATGACCTGAGCTAAAGGCAGACGCTCAACCAACTGAGCCACCCCGGCTCCCCGAGATCACAGTTTTAATCCAAGCTCTGCCCTTAACTAGGTGTGTAATCTTGGGCAAGTAACAAGTCAATTAAATTCTTTGGACATTCATTTTTTCTGTGTCATATGGGATCAGTGATTCTTGACTACTAAGGTATAATTCTATGCATTTGAATCACAGGAAGAGTTTATTTAAAAAAAAGAAGTACTGGGTCAGAAATTCTGATGTAATTGGACTGGGGCAGGCCCAGACATCTCTCTTTTTAAAGCCTCCCCAACCCCCAACCAGGAAACACTAATGTCCAGCCAAGACTGAGAATCACTGGGTTAAAGAACTGATTCTAAGATTGTGTCACCTGAAGATAGAAAGCAGGCCCACAAAATCCCTTCTATCATAGCTGGCCCAGGATTACATAGACTCAGTGGTAACCAGGCCTAAACATGCCTTCCTAAGAAGCAGTCCACATCAAGCGACTTCAGTTTATTCAGGGAAGGTGCTGTGCCTTCTCACTGGGTCAGCATTCCCACGATGCTTTGCGAGCCCTTAGCACCCAGTACGTTCTGATGGACTGAACTCGATGTAACTCTGCCTATCCAAGACCATTAGCTGTTCCTAAATGTCCCCAGAGACGATTATCTCTCTCCTCTGGGTACCCATGCCAGTGTTCAATAGCCTGTTGAAATTTTTTCCTAGAAGCGGTCTGTGACTGGTAGGGGTATGGGAGAAAAGTGTCAGCAAGGGATAAAGATGATGACCTTGATCATTGCTGAAATGCGAGCTTCTGTGTCCAAAGTAAGATAAAAAAGGTGATCCTCACACCTTCTCAGGTAGTTGTAGGCTATCCAGTTACCAGAGCTGGGATAGGAAAAACAGAGCATATTGTTTACCTTAATCATTTGTTTGGGACCCAGTCTTGTTGCCATTATGTTGTTAATTCTGTAGATGTTCACACTTTGAAAATTATTCTTAGATATAAAGATATAACTTATTAAATTGTAATCCATGAAATTTATTTCTGTTTATCCTACTCTTATTTTCTCCTACTGCCCTTCACATCCCAAAACACCTAGAAGAAAAAAACTGTGTGTATGTGTGACTGTCAGATCAGTAAAAGAGAAACGGACATGAGTTGACAAAAGGATGGAAAGGCATTAAGGAGGAAACAGACCAAGGGCATCAAGGGCCATGGATTGCAAGGAGCTACATTTAATTTCTTTCTTTTCTCTCGACTCTTGGTCTTGGAGCTGCTCCAAGTTTATTCTCAAGCTTTCCAAAACTTGGGCAAATCATTGTATTTCCCCTGCCATGTGTTGGGAAATACGGGCTTGTGTCCCATGATTCCAGCATGTTCCCTGCTGTCTTCCAAACATGGTGGATAGAGGGTGTCTTCATAGGTGAACTGGCAGGCTGGACACACATGGTCTAATCCAGCACTGGCCAATCCCAGGGCCTGGGCTAATTCTAAATAATGTCTTGGGTTGGGGAATTTTTTTTTTCTTAGCTTAGGAAAGCTACTGACCCCAGAGTTATTTACCTTTGTGTTTTAAATGAACTGCCCTTACCTGGTATCAAAAATCAAATGCAGACCTACAGAACTAGCTCAGCCCCTACTTCGCCATCTACCTAGAACTGGTTGCATCCCTGCCATTAAAAAAAAAAAATCTTGGATTCATTTTTATATGTTTATTGCTGATCCTTATTCTCATATATTTAGTAATATTGGGTACATGCTGTTTTGTTATTTCTTTACTTTCTCCTTAAATAAATTAAGACAGAGTAAATGGGGGGGGGGCACCTGGCTGGCTCAGTCAGTGGAGCATGTGACTCTAGATCTCAGGGTTATGTGTTCGAGCCCCACACTGGGTGTGGAGATTACTTAAAGTCTTTAAAGGAAATATAGGAGTAAATGTTCTATGAGAAGGTGGGTTTTGTCCTCATAACTTTAAGTTAAAACTTTAAATGAAAAACTTAATTATGAGTAAACCCAAATGCCCAGTGATGTGTTTAAGCATTTTTCCTCCCACAAACCTGATTTTTGAAGTTAATAAGTATTGTTGGGGTTTTTCTGGTCGCTAGGAGTAGTATGTGTTTGCTTTTTAAATCTTTATTCCCTCAAAACAAATGTTGCAATGTAATTAGAAAAGACTATCCTGTGGAAATGTTGCAAGATAATTAGAAATGATAAAATTGTTTTAACTAACCCCTGTCCGATTGAACTCTTTTAACAACAGAATCCAAAGCTAGCAGGGGTTTTCATTTCTTCCTTCCTTCCTCGATTCACTCATTCATTCAACAAATGTCCAGTGAATTTCTGTTCTGTACCTGTCCTCTTGTAGTTTTCCTTCTCATGAAGGGCAGAGGACAGGCAGACAATGAAGTAACATACAGTGTGGGTCAGAGGGTGATGTGTGCTATGTGATAAAAGTAAAGCTGGGGGGAAGGCAGTGGAGGGCCTGGTTGGGCAATTTTTAAAATAAGCTAGTTAGGAAAAGCTTCAGCTGGAAAATGATGTTGAGCACAGACCTGAAGGTGGTGAAGGAGAAGGTTCTGAGGAGCTCTGGGGCAGGAGTCAGGTGTGTGCCTGGCACACAGCAGGAAGGTCCCAGTGCCCAGAGCAGAGGGACAAGGTGGGAAGTAGGAGGAAATGAAAGTGGCGGCTGTGGAGCGGGAGCTTGGGAGAATGCTGAAGATCAGATGGGGCCTTCTAGGGCCTTTTCAGAGGGATGCTTGCGGAGTGATTGGAAGATGAGGTTTCTTATTGTTTAGTCCAAATTCCAGCAGCCCTGGGATCTGTTTCTTCTTTTTTACACCCCCTGCGTGGTGTCCAGCTTTCCTTCCCTCACCAGTCAGCCCCCACCCATTCTTTCCTTTGGGATTCCATTCCCCAAGGCTGGCCATGGAGTGGGATTCAGTCTCCCATTCTCCTTGCCGGCTTGGTACCCTGCAGGTGGGGCTCTCCCTTCCTTTTTAAAGAATGTGCTGCTAGTTGCTAAAGAATAAAACTGGCAGGTAGTACCAAAGCCAACAATGGGGAGAGAAATTAGTAAATGTGTAGAAAATATATCTTGGTTTCTCCTGTAGCCCAGGCAGAAAGGGGCTGCATTGCTGGTAGGCTGAATTTAGCCTGTGTGTGTTGGGTCTGCAGTTGTTTTAGAAATACTGTGTAACATTTAAAAAGAGATAGTTTTGTTACAGCGTAGTATCAAGTTCTTTTTAAAAATTGGATGTTCTATCTATATGAAGTTGTGGAATGCGGGGTGCCTGGGTGGCTCAATGAGTTGAGCATCCGACTCTTGGTTTCCTCTCGGGTTGTGTTTCAGCGTCCTGAGATCGAGCCCCACGTTGGGCTCTGCAGCGTAGAGTCTGCTTAAGATTCTCTCTCCCTCTGCCTCTGCCCTGCCCCTACCCTGCACGCACACGTGCGTGCTCTCTCTCTCTCTCAAATAAATAAATCTTTGTATGAAGTTGTAGAATCAGCAAAACTACTCAATGGTGATTTCAGGGATATGGCAGGGATTAACCAGGTGGGAGCACGGGGAAAATTTCTGGGTGACGAAAAGGTTCTATTCACAATAGCCTGAAATGCACGGTGGAACTCATTAAAACCACACACAGATCTGTGCAGTTCACTATATGTAAATTGAACCCGTATATAAAGGACGATTTTAAATGGAAGCCAGTATTCAGCAAGAGCTGAGTGGGAGCTAACCACTCTGGGCTGGCACAGACTCACCTGGTTCCCTCCAGTCATTGTCGTTACCCCGCTGGTCCCCTCGTGGGGGATTCCCACAGCAGACTCTCCGCGGTTCTGCTTTCAGCTATCAGCGGGGAGCAGATCTGTAGGCCGCCTGGTATGTTTAGTTGGCAACAGAGAAAATAGTACCTGCCTCTAGGGTTCTATGTGAAGCAGGTAACAAAAGCAAACCTGATAGCTTAGGTCAGTCAGGGAGCGGGTCCACATCCCTCTCTCAGTTAGTGGTATTCTCAAACCTGGGGTTCTGAGATGTCTCTGAACATGACTCTCACTCTTCAGCCAGGGGTCTCCTGTGTTTGCAGACACCTCCTCCGAGAGGATTCAGAAAGTCCCTTGTGCTCCTATCATAAGCACTTACAACTTGCTTTTATGACATTTCTTCCAAAAATGGTAGTGTGTACCATGGAAATCCTAGAAAGTACAAATAAAAACAAAGTTAGCCACGATTCCACTATCCAAAGGTAACTTCTATTTACAGTTTTGTGGTAAATGCTTTCAAATCCTTCTCCATATTTCTATGCATTTTATATGAAAAATGTGTTTGATGAAATTTAACATTCACGTGCTCAGTTTTCAAAATGAAAAACAATAAATGAAGGATTAAGCACAAGCATTTGCCTTCTCTCTGCCCTGTAACTCCTTTTAAAAGGCTGTAAAATTATGCAAAGAATAGGAGGAACTCTGAAGAGAATGAGATAAGCAAATGTTTGGAGAAAAGTAACCGATGAAACAGAACTAAGGATTAGTGCAAGAAGGACCGCCATGGGAATGAGAGTGGTCTTCTAGAAAGAAGCTCTGGGCACGGAGTCAGCAGGGATAGAGCAGGGATGAGCAGAGGCATTAAAGCAGAGAGATTAATGGAAAATTCTGATGCATTAATTAAAATGAAACAGTGCTTCTAATATGAGTTAGGTATTACAGATAAATCCTTTCTCTTCCTAGCACTTGGAAAGAGGGTGGGCCCTAGCCTACAGGCCAGTTCTTGCCTCTTTTCCCTCAAATCAAGCAAGCACTCTGCAGAGCTGACTGTGGTACACAAAACCTCCTAATCATCATTTCATTCAGGGAAGGGTCCGATGCTGGAAACACTTGATACATGGTAGTGGAGGAAAACGAGAAAAGTTAATAAAGTCTTTAATTTATAAATATAAATATATAATTAAGAACCTGACATATGATGGAGCATTTTTAAAAAAAAGATTAACAGGGGCGCCTGGGTGGCACAGCGATTAAGCGTCTGCCTTCGGCTAAGGGCATGATCCCGGTGTTCTGGGATCGAGCCCCACATCAGGCTCCTCTGCTATGAGCCTGCTTCTTCCTCTCCCACTCCCCCTGCTTGTGTTCCCTCTCTCGCTGGCTGTCTCTATCTCTGTCGAATAAATAAATAAAATCTTTAAAAAAAAAAAAAAAAGATTAACAGTCTAATGCCAGAGGGGAGATCATTCAGAGAAATCATTTAAAATGGCTTTTAAAAAATCCGAGTACCCTCACAGTGATTAAAATAGTATTGTTTCCATACACAAAAACAGAGTTCTTTGAAGACGGAACAATCAGAAAAGAGAGCAAAAAAGTCTCAATTAAAAAAAAAAGATTAATAAAAATAACTTATTAGAAGGACTAAAAGATAAAGTTTAAGAAATCTAGTATAACACTGTATGTTTACTGGAATTAAAAAAAAAAAAAGTTTAAGAAATCTGAATGTACAACCAAATGTCAAAGAGACAGAGAATATATATGCTAGAAAAGATGAAAAAACTGGAGCAGTCCAGTAAGTCCAGTATCAACTTATTACAGTTCTAGAAAACAAAAGAAAACAAAATAAAAATGGAGGGAGAGAGATCAACAAAGAAATACTAGGAAAAAATTCCTGTAGTTGAGGAAAAGTAGGAGATAAAAATGATCCATTGGGATGTCTGGGTGGCTCAGTCAGTTAAGTGTCTGCTTTCGGCTCAGGTCATGATCCCGGTGGCCTAGGATGGAGCCCCACATTGCGCTGTCCTGCTCAGTGGGGAGCCTGCTTCTCTCTATGCCTCTCCCCCTGCTTGTGCTCTCTCTCTCTCTCTCTCTCTCTCTGTCAAATAACTAAAATCTTCACAAAAAAAAATTTTTTTTAAAGGATCCATCAAGGGAATGGGAAAAATCCATACAAATATACATTCATTATAAAATTTCAGAGTCAAGGATATAGAGAGGCTCCTAAAATTACTTTCTAAAAGGGAATATGAAGTTACTTAAGATCGACATAAAGTTTCTCATCAATGAACTGTGTACTAAAATGTAATAAAGCAATGCCTTCAAAATTATGAGGGAAGGGGACTCCTGGTTGGTTAAGTTGGTTAAACATCCAACTCTTGATTTCAAAGATTCAGGCCCTTTCCTTCCATGTACCCTTTCTGAATCAATTACCTAAGGATGTGTTCCAGCAAAATGAGGGTAGAAAGTGAGAAGGAGGAAAATGTAGAATAAGAAAGAGTGTAACTCCCCAAGTCAATTAAAATAAATCCTAGGCTGACAGATGTGCACCAGACTTAGAAAGAAATTAATGCTAATTAGTTCAAGTAGTCAGTGAGCTCCAAGGCAAATGACTTTAATTCCATTCAATAGATAGAACCAGTAATGAAACAATTTTAATGTAGTTATAATAATGGGACTTCTGGCAACATAAAGGACTAAGCTGACTCATATGTACAAACACACAAAAACAAAAGATAAACTTTAAATAAAGTTAAAGTTAAATAAACTTAACTTTAAATAAAGACTACCAGAAGAATGCAGAAAAATGTTTTAAAAGAACTCAGTGGGGAGTCTGCTAACCCTCCCCCTACTCATGCTCCCTCCAGCTCTCTTTTGTGGGCGCGTTCTCTCTCAAATAAATAAATAAAATCTTTAAAAAAAAAATAGTAATACAACCTAGCAAAAATAATGAGAAGGAGATTTAAATATCATTTTTAATGGTAAGCATTCGCAAATAATGTCTAAATTCAGTGATTTAAAAAAAATAGTGGTATCGTTCTATTAGAATAGTAGTTCTCAAACTTTTAAAAATATATTTAAAAATTTTTTTAATTTAAATTCAATTTAGTCAACATATAGTGTATTTTTAGTTTCAGGGGTAGAATGTAGTGATGTTTCAGTTGCATGTAACACCCAGTGCTCATCACATCAAGTGCCCTCCTTAATGCCCATTGCCCCATTACCCCATCCCCCTCAACCTCCCCTCCAGCAACCCTCAGTTTGTTTCCTAGAGTTAAGAGTCTCTTATGGTTTGCCTCCCTCTCTGTTTTTATCTTGTTTTATTTTTCCTTTCCTTCCCCTATGTTTATCTGTTTTGTTTCTTAAATTCTAATGATGAGTGAGATCGTAAGATATTTGTCTTTCTCTGACTGACTTATTTTGCTTACCCTCTAGTTCCATCTACATTGTTGCAAATGGCAAGATTTCATTCTTTTTGATGGCTGAGTAATATTCCATTGTAAATATATATACCACATCTTCTTTATCCATTCATCAGGCAGTGGACAGCTGGGCTCTTTGCATAGTTTGGCTATTGTGGACATTGCTTCTATGAACATTGGGGTGCATGTGCCCTTTAGAATCACTATTTTTGTATCCTTTGGATAAATACCTAGTAGTGTAATTGCTGGGTCATAAGGTAGTTCTGTTTTTAACTTTTTGAGAAAGTAGTTCTCAATCTTAGAGATTTGGAAATGTGTCAAAGTGACTAAAGGGTACTGCTGGCATTTAGTGTCAGGGACAAAGATGCTAAACGCACAGGACAGTTCCACCCAAGTCCCAGCAAGAATACTAATAGCACTTTTTAAGAAATGCTGATGTAGAGTTCAAAATAAATCCACCAGAGGAACTAAAGACAAAAATGATTTTAAGAAAATAGTTGCTTCAGGGAATAAGGCTCCACTTGGGGAGAAGAGAGATGGAAAACTGTTGCTTTTCATGACTATCCCTCCTATAATACTTGCAGTTTTATTGTATCTGTATTATTATGACCTAAAGTTCCCATTTTAGAAAAAGAAATAACTGGTAAACCACTAGATTCTTCTTCCATTCTAACTTAAAGTTCAGAACTTTGTTTTTTTAAACATTTTATTTATTTACTTGAGAGAGAGAGTATGAGTGGGGAGGAGGGGCAGAGGGAGAGGGAGAAGCAGACTCCCCACTGAGCAGGGACTCCCCCCCCCAACGCAGAACTTTTTCATATTAAAATATCTGTCACTCAAACCTAAGCAGCAATTTGAATTGCCGAGCTTTTTACACTCAAGAAGATTCTGGAAGCATATCTTGTGAGTATTAATGATCTTTCAAGTAGGTGAAAAATAAATCTTAGCGTTTATCAACTTATGGAGTCACAGCAAATCAGTGTTAGAGGGGACTTCATTTTTAATGGAATTGAATCATTTTTCCATAGTAGGGTGGTGTTTTGATCAGTAGTTCTATACAGAACAAAGTAGAATGGGAATAGAGTCAAATAACTAGAGCATATGGACTCATTTGGAGCCTAGAACCAGCCCCTTGACAGTCCTGTAACACCTGGCTCTGTTCAACCTCTAGTTTCATTTTCTGTAACCACTCAAAACACAGTTGTAGTCTACGAGTGCTTTTGGTGTTCTATGAACATTTTGTATTAATTTTTACCTTTCACGTCTTTGTGCAGAATCACATGCCCTTACTTCTGCCTTCTACCCGTTATTCAAGAGCGGCTTCAAATGCTGTAGCCTCTCTGAAGCTTTTCAGTGTGTTTAAAAACCACCATGCTTCATAAGCAGCAAATCACGGCAAGTGAGAACACATGCCTATAATTAATATCATTTCAGTAACATTAGATAAGCATTCTGGCATGATCAGTCTGACACACCGTTAATGAGGCAGCATTGCATACATGCATGGTTTCTGAAATCAGCAGACCTGAATCCCATCCTGGCTGTTCTTATCCTATCAGAGCCTCAGATACATCATCTGAAAAACACGTGGGTGCTGTGAGTCTTTAATCCCACAGTCTCAGTGAATGTTAACTGCTGTAATTATGTTTAACTATTATTGTGTATAAAGCAGCAGCTCACATAAATATGTACCATTCATATTATTTTAAGTCAACTTGTAGTTTTTATATACTTACTTTGTAAGTTACCCAGTACTTAAAATGAGTATTGACACTGTTTAAAGGTGAACTTTTTTTTTTTGTTTTTATCGCATGTGAACGCACACAGACCAAAACCAAAATTACACTTGTAATAGCAAAAATTTGGGGTTGCCTGGCTGCCTCAGTCAGTAGAGCATGTGACTCTTGAGCTCAGGGTTGTGATTTCGAGCCCCACGTTGGGCGTAGGGCCTACTTAAAGTAGCTGAAGTGTCTAATAATAGGGAAGGTGGTTAAATCATTGTATATGAATATTAGAAAATATTATGCAACCATTAAAAATTATGCTTCTGTAATTGTTCATTAACATGGCAAAATGCTTATGATATCATGTTAAGTAAAAAAATTTTTTTATTTTTTTAAAGCTTTTTAAAAAATATTTTATTTATTTGTCAGAGAGAGAGAGAGAGAGAGATAGCACAAGCAGGGGAAGCTGCAGGCAGAGGGAGAAGCAGACTACCTGCTGAGCAGGGAGCCCGATGTGGGACTTGATCCCAGCACCCTGGGATCATGACCTGAGCCAAAGGCAGATGTTTAACCGACTGAGCCACCCAGGTGTCTGAGTAAAAAATTTTTAATACAGGGACGCCTCGGTGGCTCAGTCAGTTGGGCATTGACTCTTGATTTTGGCTCAGGTCATGATCTCAGGGTCGTGAGATAGAGCCCTGCGTCTGGTTCTATGTTCAGTGTGGAGTCTGCTTCAAATTCTCTCTCCCTCTCCCTCCACTTCCTCTCTCTCAAATAAATTAATAAAGTCTTTAAAAACAAAAATTTTAATGCAAAACTATTAAGACAATATCCAGCCATGTAAATATCCATTATATATGCACAAATGTACATATTCATAATATACATTGAATATGGATTATTTATGCATGAGAAAATGAAAAATTTCTAAGTTTCCACAGTGCTCGTATATTTTATAAGGAAAAAGATCATGATTTATATATCAAAGGCTCTTGATCTCATTTCCTAAATGATATTTCCTTGCCAATAATCTTTTGCTCCCATCCCCAGAACTTTCTGTGTTCTATATGCTCTATCATTTCATATGCTACTACCCACCTGTAAGAAATCCTTAAAAGGAGGTAGGAGGCTGCAAAGACATTAGATGACAAGGGTCCTGAGGGCATGTATCATAGCTTACTGATCTCTAAGCCATCTTGGATGTGACAGCCAAACATGGAGGTAGAGAGTCAGTAGAATCATATTGAATGAATGAGTGGATAGAGACCCAAGGCATTGAGAAATGGAGCAGGTAAAAGGAAATAAGTGTGAGATTGATTAAAAAGGTAATTGTAAATATCTATGGAGTCCCTTATTTTACGTGCTTTATAATTCTCACATTAATCCCCAATGCAGCAGGGTTGGGACTGGCTAGACGAATGATGAGCATCTGTATAACGGCATGCTGTGCAGCTATTTAAAAAATAAAACAATGTGGGGGTGCCTGGGTGGTTCAGTCCATTGGGTATTGACTCTTGGTTTCAGCTCGGGTCATGCTCTCAGGGTCATGAGATTGAGCCCCACTTCCGGCTCCATGCTCAGCAAAGAGTCTGCTTGAGATTATCTCTCTCCCTGTCCCCCTCCCACGCTTGCACACAAACAAACACTTTCTCCCTCTGTCTCTCTCTCTCTCTGTCTCTCAAGTGGATAAATACTTTTTAAAAAATGAGGAATCCATTTTATAGTGATATGGAAAGATCACCAAGAGATATTAAGTGAGAAAAGCAAGGTGTGGAACAGTATTAAGTCATGCTGCTGTCATGAGAAGGAGACTATGTATTCATATCTGTCTGCGTAAAATATTTCTGGAAAGACACACAGGAAGCTGACACCACGGTTGCCTCCCAGCCATAGAACGAAAGTGAGACTGCACTTTAATTCTTTTTATACATGAATTTTTGAGCCATGTGAGTATATTAATGATTCAAAAAGATAATTAAATAAAAACAGAGGAAAAATCATTATCCCCATTTTCAAATAAGCAACTTGAGATTGAAGGAAATGAGGTCCCCTGCCCACAGCAGTAATTATAACAGTCACACTTATTGAGCACCTACTGTGTGCCACCCCCCCCCACGGTAAGTGCTTTGGAAACATTTTCTAATTTATTACTCACAGATCTATATTGAAGTTTTATGTTTATTTCAGTGTTACTGCTGAAGAATCTGAAGGAAACCTAGAATGTATTTTCCAATCCCGGACACTTTTTGAAATAATAATTACTCTGGGACAGCAAGCATAAGCCAGGACTTAGGGTCCGCCTCCTTGGAGAAGTCAAATAATGTGCCAGATGTCCTATCATCATGGCAGAATCAGAACATGGTCTGTGGGACTCCACAGCCTGGACGCCTAACTGCCGTTTACAGATAAGCAGATGAAGGGACAGAAAACTGGTGTACCTTGCAAAACACACACAGCTGTTAAGTGCCAGTTCCAGCCTCCAAACATGGTCCTTCTGAACCCAAACCCTATAATGTATGATGTTGCATCTTTGGATAGAAATCTCATAATCCTTTAGCAGAGGAATTTAAGAGGAGGATGATAAATCTAAAAGAAGAGGGAAAGGATGAGCAGAGCACCAAGTTAAGGACTCTGGCCACTTTGGCCCCCACCATCAAACACACGTGGGGAGCAGTCAGTCACCAAATGTCTGGGAGCATGCCGCGTGTGGGGGTATGTGGCCAGTGTTTCGGGGACAGTGGTCTTGGCCTCATAGAGCTTACCATCCACATTCAGGAGCAGCCTGCAAAGATTTTAGGGCCTTTGGCTCTTTGTACATATTGGCCACTGCAGTTAATCAATGATTGTTAATAAGGAAGAGCAGATAATATATGCTAAGAGTCCCAGAAGAATAGAGAGAAGGAAGCAGCTTTTCCAAATCGCTTTCAGGAAAAGGTTGACAAAGTCATAAGTGAAAAATTGTTTTCTGGACTGCAAGTCATGAAGCCTTTTCTGTATGCCATGTCTGTTATAGAAAAGTGCATGCCCTGGGAAGTGTAGAAAATGTTCATAATAAATAACATTCATTTTTGTTAGTTGACGCCCATAGAGAAATTATGTGAAAGGTATAGTAAGTTTGGGCATGTGCTTGCATACTTGGAATGAAAAGGTCAACAACATAAGCATTAGGACAAATTAGATTATTATGTAATTAATTATATAATTGTAATTAGGGTTATGTAAGTCAATTACTTTGAAGAGATGGACGGATGCCCTGAAACTGGCTCTATTCTGATACCTCCAGTCCACAGTGAAGAATACTCACTTTCAAACTGAAAAGCATTGCTGAACTGGTGTGTGTGTGTGGGGGGGGGTATCTTAACTTTCAGACAACTGAACCCATTCTAGCTAAATCCACAGAGATTTAATTGGTATTTGGGACAAGCTTGCCAAATACTGTTCTCAGAGTGTCGTCACTGGAAATATTACGTAAGGATGAGGAGGACACTAAGACTCAGAGAGGCAAGTTGTTTTCCTGTATTCATTCAACAAGCATTTTTGAGCCCTAAGTAGCCATCACTGAACAGAAGTCAACAGCATTGGGTTTCCCAACAGGCTCTTCCTCAGTCTCCCACTATGAGCTTTAAATGATTCAGATTCCAGAATTACTAACTCAGCATCTCTAAAGGACCTGGAAATCTGTTGTTTCAAGCTCCCTAGGTGATTCGGACAGTCTTCCAAGTTGCTGCTGTCTAGTTGGCCCTGTCGTAACGGTATTGAATGGCTCAGATGCTTGAGGTGCAGAGCTAGGGCTGGACCCTGATCCTGACCTCCATGTTGGAGCATCTCCCACAAAACCATCGTGAATCTCCATTATGGGCAAGCAACTAATTCTTGCTTTTAGTTTGAAGTTAAAAAGGGTGCTGCTGTTTTGTTATAGTTTTTATTTCTAAATATCTGTGCCTTTTAAATTTGATGGCACTTTGAATAGGAAACAAGGTTTGTGTTTTAAGAATATTTTTGGAGAAGTCACTTACCCCCACGTGAGTGTCGATGGGTTTTCCCACCTACAAAGGGAAGGAGTTAGATTGGATCATCTTCAAGATGACTTTCAGACCTAGAAATCTATGATGAAAACTGTTTTTAAATCCCTTCTTTCAGAGCTGTGGAAAACAGGATTTGAACCTCCAGGTCATTTTGCTTTTCTGTCGCTAGTATTTTTGTTGGAGGACCTGTCAGATTTGTCTATTTTTTTTTTAAAGATTTTATTTATTTATTTGACAGAAAGAGACAGCCAGCAAGAGAGGGAACACAAGCAGGGCGAGTGGGAGAGGAAGAAGCAGGCTCATAGCTGAAGAGCCTGATGTGGGGCTCGATCCCATAACGCTGGGATCACACCCTGAGCCGAAGGCAGATGCTTAACTGCTGTGCCACCCAGGCGCCCCAGATTTGTCTCTTTAGACCATCTTAGAAGTAGCTTTTCTCATGTGAGAGTTTGTGTGGTTTTACAAGTTGGTGATTTATGTTTTAATCAGCACACTGGAAGCTCATTATCTGTCAGATAAGAGTCTGGTCATTTGATCTCGCGTTGGTCCCTTGGTTTCTTTGCCGCTCTTCTGATAAGGGGGTTATTGATAGCCTTCATGGCTTTAATTATTTAATCATTGCTGAGCATTAAAAGTTCCCCAAAAGGACAGCCTTTCTTTATAATACCCTCTTCTCCTGTCCCGTCCTTACCCTTCCCAGCACTCCTTTCTTTTCCCAGGCAAGAAAAACTGCCAAAAATATCTCAAGGAAACAAAAGACTATAGCCAGGGTCCTAACACCTCAAAAATATTTGAGAATCCTCTCTTTGTCTTTTCCTAACCTACAGAGAGTTACAGTGGCCATAAGATACCCAGTAAAATTTGAGATAAAGCATAAAATTTTAATGTAACTATGCTCTATGCAATATTTGGAACATATCCTAAAAAAGTATTTGGTGTTTGTCTGCATTGAAATTTAATGGACATCCTATATTTTATTTGGCAACCCTACAGAGAGTATATACCCTAATGATTTCCTAAATCCATCTAATGTTTTGAGATCTTTCTTTGAGACTTGCTCCTAATTTAAACCCAGAAAGAAGTGTTTGTAACAACTGAGGCCGTATAAAGTTTAACAGGCGTTGCACTGCTCACCTACACACAACTCCCTCTTGTTTTGAGAATGTAAGAATAGAAACAAGACTTTCCTTGAAAAACCTAAGCTAGATATTTTTCTGTTTTGTAATTTTTTATTATATATTTCAAAGACACACATAAGTAAGGACAGTGTTTACACCCTCTCCAGTGTTTTCTTTTCTGTTTGGATGTGGGTGTCTCTATCGCCATTCCCTAAGGCAGTGGTTATGAACTTGAGCTGTGCACTATCATCACCTGGAGAGCCTCTTACATTCTCAGCCCCTGCCTGCGTCCCAGACCAATTAGATCAGAATCCCTGGCCGTGGAGTCACACATCAGTAGCTGCCCAGGTGATTGCAGTGAGCAGCCAGGGCTGAGAACTAATTCCCTAAATGAAAATGGCAAATTCAAAGAAGTATTTTTACTGCTACATCATGTCCTTCTATTACAAATTCGTCTTCAAAATTATTTCAAATTATTTGTGGTTTTCTTGTGTCTTTTTCATGTGTATTTCTCTGTCTCTCTTAGGTTTTAAGCCAGTGGTTCTCCTTAAAATCATCTTAGGATACTTTTTTAAGAAAATGCCTGGGCTCCCCTCCTGGAGGTTGTGCTCTAATTAGTCTGGTGTGGAGGCCAGAATTTCTTGTTTTTAAGCACCTGAGGAGATTCTGAGTTTAGGCAGAGTTGAAAGCCAGTATCTTTTAACATGCCAAATACCTATCTAGCTGATCATCTGAATCTCCTGGGGAACTTTTTTTAAATTACTTATTATTATTATTATTATTATTATTATTATTATTATTATTTTAGTGGAAGAAAAATTTATGTATTTATTAGTTTCTACTTACAAGTAAGATCACAGACATCAAGTAGACACAGTGCTGCCTGGCGATACCTTGTCAATCTCTGGTCTAACTTTTCTTTCCTTAGACCTCCAACAGTCTCTCTTCCCTTCTCACTTTCTTTTTTTTTTTTTTTTAAGATTTATTTATGTATTTGAGAGAGAGAGAGAGCAGCGGGAGGGGCAGAGGGAGAGGGAGAGAGAATCTCAAGCAGACTCCCCGCCAGGCGCTCCTGCGATCATGACCTGAGCCGAAATCAAGAGTCCGACACTTAACCGACTGAACCACCCAGGCGCCCCTCCTTCTCCCTTTCAATACAATTCACAAAAGAGAAACAACTCGTCTTTCTAGCACCAGATCTACCAGCCTAAGTGCATTTGTATGCACGTACTCTGCCTTCCCACTGTGGGCAGGGAGGAGCTGTCCCTGTCCTCCCCAAGGTCAGGTCCTGCTGGTACACGAGAGCCAGTGTCTCCTAGGTAACTTTTAAAACACACATGTAATTGCCCTGCTTAATAAAGTAGAAGGAATTTTTAAGTTCTAGAAGGAGAAATGAGGTGTTGGCAAATGACCTTCAGAGTAATGGGTATCAATGAGGAATCCTGTTGAGGGTAGCCAAAGGACTTTTGAGAATAAGGATAAGAATGTCTATACTCAGCCATCAGAAAGGATGAATACCCACCATTTGTACTGACATGGAGGGAAGTGGAGGGGATTATGGTAAGTGAAATAAGTCAAGCAGAGAAAGACAATTATCATATGGTTTCACTTATATGTGGAACATAAGGAATAGCATGGAGGACATTAGGAGAAGGAAGGGAAAAATGAAGGGGGTAGAAATCAGAGGGGGAGATGAACCATGAAAGACTATGGACTCCAGGAAACAAACTGAGGGTTTCAGAGGGGAGGAGGTGGGGGGATGGGTTAGCCCAGTGATGGGTATTAAGGAGGGCACGTATTCCAGTGAGCACTGGGTGTTATATGCAAACAATGAATCATGGAATACTGTATCAAAAACTAATGAAGTACTGTATGGTGACTAACATACCATAATAAAATTTTTAAAAATAAAAAAAAAAAGAATGCCTAATATTTTGGAAATATTTTATTTCCAGGGCACCTGGGTGGCTCAGTCAGTTAAGCATCTGACTTCAGCTCAGGTCATGATCTCAGGGTCCTGGGATCGAGCCCCGAGTTGGGCTCCATGCTCAGCAGGGAGGCTCCTTCTCCCTCTCCTTCTTTTTAAAAAAGATATTTTATTTCCTCTGCTGAGTTTCAATGTAAACACCTATTCTGTTGCTCTGAAATCTTTAGAGAAGGCTGTCACACATGGGTACAACAGCGCAAGCCCACACCCACACAGAGTGATGTCCATTGTCCAGGCCCTACCCCTGGAAATCCTATTTCAGGAGGTTCAAAGTGAGGCCCTGACATTAGTACTTTAAACCTTCCCCAGACCATTGTGTCAGGTTTGGTCCCACTGATTGTAGATGATACAACATCACGATCCATCCCATTGACATCTGGGCAAACTGATGTTGGGCAACAGTAAAATCAATGGTAAAACTGGGTTTTTGCAACAGGGGAAAAAAGAAAGTCTGACTCTTATTAGAACTCCCTCAGATCGGGGCGCCTGGGTGGCTCAGTCGTTAAGCGTCTGCCTTCGGCTCAGGGCGTGATCCCGGCGTTCTGGGATCGAGCCCCACATCAGGCTCCTCCGCTATGAGCCTGCTTCTTCCTCTCCCACTCCCCCTGCTTGTGTTCCCTCTCTCGCTGGCCGTCTCTCTCTCTGTCAAATAAATAAATAAAATCTTTAAAAAAAAAAAAAAAAAAGAACTCCCTCAGATCTACTTTGCCTTTTTCTCTTTGAGTGACTCTATGAAAGAAGATATAACCTTTCTGAAATAGGACAGAAGAGGACCAAGGAGGTATACAGAAAAATTAAAAAAAAGAGACCAATAATTATAATCAGTGGGAGGAAAAATGGGAAATTACACAAGTAGTAAGTATAGACCCAGTCTGTGGGGGATTAGTGGTAAGGGAAAACTTCAGAGAAGCAGAAGACAAAACCAGGCTTTTGAAAGATACAATGATCAGGGTGTAGGGAGAATGGAAGGAGAGTGAGGGGGGAAATAGCATTTCTCATCAGAGTGAACGGAACTGTAGGCATGGGCACCACGGCTGAAAGCAGCACGAGTGGTACGTTGCCTGAATTACAGATGGTTCTACAACACTGTCATGTGATGTTCTGGAGGAGTTCAGTGGGGAGGCAGAGTGGTTGCCTTGCCCTTTGTCAGACTTTACTCACATACATCAGCCCAGTCATTCTGGGGTATTATGATGAGTTCCTAGAGTGGTCTTAAAAAGTTAGCCGAGACATGGCCAACCGTCCTTGCTAGCTTAAACAAAAGACATATGATCTCTATTTGTCAGATTCTGCTGCAAGATCCTCTTTCTCCAGACTAACCTGCTCATATCCTCCTTGTTGGTACTTGCCTGCGTTTGCTGTTAGGCTTCCTTTTTATTCTAGACTCTGGAATTGTTAACCTCCTCGGACATAGGCACTTATTTTTGCGTGATGTTTTGTGGTTGACCACCCGAGCCTGAGTTCAGTGTGAATGTAATTTCAGTTTGGTGAAAAACTAACTTCTCATCCCGCAGGAATGGTATTGAGCAACGTCAGTAATCCCCCGCACTCCTGTGGTCACACATAGATACCCAACTGTTAGCTCATGCTAACTCCCATCTCCTCTGCTGTTAACTTCCTACAGGTGGGAACACTGGATTTAGTTGTTGTGCACTTAATTTTTATTATAAGGTATATAGTTCAAATATACAGACAATTACAAAGAATCATGTAACAAACACCCATTCACTTACTGCAAGGCTTCATCAAATCTAAATGTTTTCCTCTATTTGCACCAATTGTTTTTACAAACTAAAACATTGTAGATACAGTAAGTTAAAGCATTATCTCCTCTGAGTCTGATTCCCCTTCTCTCTGAAGGAAACACCACCCTGATCCTAGTGTTTCTCGTTATCATTCCTGGTTTTATACATTTACTACATATATGTGTCCATAAACGTATAGTATTGCTTTATACATTTTTAAACTTTGTTTAAATTATTGTATCCTTGAAGTATCTGAGCCTTGCATTTTTATTGAAAGTTAAGTTTTTGAGATTTATTGATGATAACACAAGTAGATTTAGTTCACTTTTTTTTTAAGTTTCTTTTTTTTTTTTTTTTAGATTTTATTTATTTATTTGACAGAGAGAGAGACAGCCAGCGAGAGAGGGAACACAAGCAGGGGGAGTGGGAGAGGAAGAAGCAGGCTCCCAGCGGAGGAGCCTGATGTGGGGCTCGATCCCATAACACCAGGATCACTCCCTGAGCTGAAGGCAGACGCTTAACGACTGAGCCACCCAGGCGCCCCAGATTTAGTTCACTTTTTAAAACTACTTATAACATACAATATATCACTCTACCAAAATTTACTTTTTGTTGTATACAGGTAGACATTTAAGGTTTTTTTTTTCCCGATTTTGCCATAGTGAACATCCTTGTACACATTTTCATGTGCACAAATATATTGGGTTTTTATTCCTTAATCATTTCTTTTACTCATGTTAACATTCACTATGTGTAGCATATATATATATATATATATATGTATATATATAATATATGTATATTATATATATATAAATCTACCATCCTGATTGTCTCAAACATGACAACATCATCATCTTTAAAACCGTATTATAATACTGCACTGATATTTTCAACTTACGCCCTTTCACTAGTCACCAGGAATTTCCCTCATGGAGGTGTATAAACCTCAGTTCTGAACCGTGGAATAATTTAAGGAGTAATCAAATGTGAGTACAGAATTGGAGAGGAGGATAATATACCTTCAAGAACCTTGGGGTCAATCTAAGGACTGATCTTGCCCCTTTTCCTGGTTCCTTGACATGTAAATGATCCGTGTCGGCCTGAGTCACTCTTCTCCTCATATGCACTGAAAGCCAGCTGACTGCAGAATTTAGCCACTGAATTTAATATGAGTTTCTGTTAAAAGCATACACATTACCACTTATTGCCCTGGGAGGAAATAAGTCACATATGGGTTTTTTCTTTTATTGATTCTAACTTCATTTGATTTATCAATGGTCGCTAGATACTGAGGTAGGTGCTCTGGGATGTCCGAAGATGAAGAAGTCCTCCAGCGAGCTCACAGTCCTGCAGGGAAGAGATGCTTAGGAACAGTCATCTGTCAGATTTTGGCATCTGAAATAGGCTCTTCATTTTCTCCTTTAGTGACTCTCAGGAAATGCTTGTCTCCTGCTGTTGACGCATAATCTCAGAGGACTATGGATCATGCAGAAGAAAATGAAATCCTCGCAGCAAGCCAGAGGTACTATGTGGAAAGGCCTATCTTCAGTCACCCAGTCCTCCAGGAAAGACTGCACAAGAAGGACAAGATTTCGGATTCCATCGGGGATAAGCTGAAACAGGCATTCACGTATGTTGTGTTTTAACCCGTTTCCTTTATCCCGTCATTCAGTGATGACAGAAGCAAGGTCAAATGTATCAAGAAAATCTGGCGCGGTGGGGAAAAAAAACAAATGGTGAGCACTTAGGGTTTGCAGAACTGTCCACACAGTTCACTCAGGGATAGGTATTTGATTGAACCCCAGCTTCATCATGTATTTCACCCTATTTATTAAATTCTGATTATACTCGCACCCCTTTAACAGTTTAAGCACCCTTTTTTCTCATACTCCACCACCTTTGAAATATCCACCTCTTCCTTCATCTCTCAGGAATGTTCCAACCACTCCGTCTTTTTTTCCACCCCGGCTTCTACCCCATTTGGCAATATCCTGAATTTAAGACCCAATGCAGGCTGTCAAGGACGCTCAGTGTCCTAGGACTCCTCACTTTGGAGACACTAACACAGCCATGTTGCAGGCCTGGGAATGGTAATACGTGTGTGCCTGACGTGTGTGTCTCTTGAGAGCTCCCGAGATTAGGTTTGATTGCTGCCTTCTGCACCCTTGGGACCACACGTCCGTGCTCTGTGTTCACGTAGCTTCACAGGGACCCTCCGCTCTAGGAATGATCATCAGAAGAGTTTTAAAATGTATTCACTGTAGTCAGACTGAGTTTTAATCCTGGTCCCAACCACCTACCAGCTATGTGCTTGCATTTCCTGCTCTGTAAAATGGGGATAATAATAATACTTACATCAAAGAGTTCCTGGGGGTTAAAATCTGTTAATACATGCGAAGTGCAAGGCACACGGCAATCACTACACAAATGTAGCTAGTACTGATATCTTAATTTCCTAAACAAGGAGCCTGGCATCTAATCCCGTTTGTTTCCCTCAAATTCATAGCTCTTGCTATAGTTGCCCCAAATCTGCTTCTAGTATCTTCCTTCACCTGGCGATCAGATACTTCTGGCTCCTAAAGACATGGTACAAAGTCCCATGTGTGCTGCAAGAATGCATTGTCTTTTGAATGGAATAAATTGCTTCCTTGTCACCCAGAGGGCTTGGGGCTGTCCTAGTGGTGATGGAACCCATCTGTCTGTGCTCTTATTCAGTGATGTCTCTGATGATTGGCATAGACTGGCAAAAGGACTGGCCAGGGCCCAGAATAGTCTATGTATCAAAATTAATTGAACTCTATAGGGATTAAATACAAGGCCTGGGTTTTATTAGCACGTTGTTCCACCTGATCAAGACAACCAGACACAGAATCCACTACTACAGGCCAGTGACAAGTGGTGTTTTGAGTTCACTGATCAAAGACCCTGAAGTGTTGAATACATACCCATAAAGCTCATAGTACTTATATAAATTTCCTTCATTTTATAAGGACAGGGGAAACTAAATGGGCCTGCCCGTCAGTGGTTCCACATTCAAAAATTTACTCAATCAGTAAATAATTCCCCTGCTTTGTTTTTACACCAACCTAGAAAGTACATTAGAATTTCATCTACTGGGGCGCCTGGGTGGCACAGCGGTTAAGTGTCTGCCTTCAGCTCAGGGCGTGATCCTGGAGCTATGGGATCGAGCCCCACATCGGGCTCTTCCGCTATGAGCCTGCTTCTTCCTCTCCCACTCCCCCTGCTTGTGTTCCCTCTCTCGCTGGCTGTCTCTATCTCTGTCGAATAAATAAATAAAATCTTTAAAAAAAAAAAAAAAAAAAAAGAATTTCATCTACTAAAATAATAGCTTCTGGGGTATCGCAATTATTTTCAAGCTAAAATTTTCTTATTTTTCATGGTAAGTCATAGGGCATTATTATGGAGCCAATTCAGATGTTTCCATTTAAAAAAAAAGGGGGGGGTTTACAAGCAGCTCTTCTTGTTTCTGTTCTCTGCAAAGTGGAAAGGTCATTCTTAGCACAGAGTGTGAATTTTTCCTTATTGCTCCAGGATATGGGGAAGGGAAAATGCCTTGGTGTGGCTTCTGTAGATGTGTTCCTCATTTTATTTCTGGGTTTGTTTTGTTTTTTGTCCTCCCAGATGTACTCCCAAGAAGATACGAAATATCATTTATATGTTCCTGCCCATAACGAAGTGGTTACCGGCATACAAGTTCAAAGAGTATGTGTTGGGTGACTTGGTCTCAGGCATAAGCACAGGGGTGCTCCAGCTTCCTCAAGGTTAGTAGGTATATTTATTTCTTTGTGTTGTTTCCCTTGCCACCATCGCTTCAAGCAATTGTTGACCTTTTTTTCTGTTTACTTTCATCATGATTGCAAATTCATAGTTTTTATCATATCATTCTGCTCAACTTTAGCAGTCTAAAGGAATTCTTCAGAAACATTTACCCTTAAAAAGCCCAGAAACAGTAGTAGTAGACTATGATGATACTAGTTTGAAGATCAGTATATTTCTAGGAACTGCCTGGGCCTGGCCTTACTTCTTCTTCTTTTTTTTTTTAAATTTTTTTATTATATTATGTTAGTCACCATACAGTACATCCTTAGTTTTTGATGTAGTGTTCCATGATTCATCGTTCACGTATAACACCCAGTGCTCCATGCAATATGTGCCCTCCTTAATACCCATCACTGGCCTATCCCAATCCCCTCCCCACTCCCCTTTGAAGCCCTCAGTTTGTTTCCCAGAGTCCACAGTCTCTTGTAGTTCATTCCCCCTTCTGTTTACCGCCCCCCTTCATTCTTCCCTTTCTTCTACCGATCTCCCTGCTATTTCTTATGTTCCATAAATGAGTGAAACCATATGATAATTGTCTTTCTCTGCTTGACTTATTTCACTTAGCGTAATCTCTTCCAGTCTCGTCCATGTTGCTGCAAATGTTGGGTAATCGTTCTTTCTGATGGCTGAGTAATATTCCATTGTATATATAGACCACATCTTCTTAATCCGGTCATCTGTTGAAGGGCATCTCGGCTCCTTCCACAATTTAGCTATTGTTGGCCTTACTTCTTGCTAAGTTAATCAGTCACTCAGTGAATGTGTTGTTGGAGTTGTCATTATTAAGGATCTTGACTTTTAAGTCCATATTCTAATTACAAGGGACCAGGATTGCTGAGTTCCTCTACATTTCTGTGATTTTATCTGTGATATAAGAATTTAAGAAAATGCTCATTAATTTATTCATCTATTTATACATTCTTATCAAGCATCTCTCCAGCCCTCCTTGTCCTTATGGAACTAACTATCCAAACAGGCAGAAAGCACATATAAATTTTAACTACAAATGATGTTAAACACAGTGAAGGAAAATACAGGGTACCAGAAGGTAGTAATAGGGGAACCTAACTTAACTAGGTAAGTCATAGAAACTTCTTTAAGAGAGATTTGAGTTGCGCCCTGAGGGATGAATAGGGGGCAGGTAAGGAATGAGAGGAAGTGCATTTGAGGCAGAAGGAATAGCATGTGTGAAGACACTTAGCAGGGAAAGAATTGAGTATTTGAAGACTTGGTTTGAAGAATTCATAGAAAAGCAGCTTGCTAGGGGTGTAGGGAGTGAGGGGCCGGCGGCCAGCGAGGTGGGCGGTAGCAGGTCTGCACAGCTTTGTTGGCCACTCTTTGGATTCCACTCTGAGGGCACTGAAAGCTATCGTCATGCTTTCACTTGGAGTTTCTTTCTTTCTAAGAGGTTTCTAGGACTGCTGTTGGGGGGGGGGATTGATTTGCTTGGTGGGAGGGGTACCAGAATGAAAGTGGGGAGACCAATTAGAGGTGACAATGACTCAGTGTCGGCAAAAGGTGATAATGGCTTGAACAACCTCTAGGTCAGTTGGCCAAGAATCTGTTTCCTTCTCCAGTTTCCCAAAAATTAATTACCAAATGATCAATTTGTCAAAAAAAAAAAAATCACTTCCCCTAATGATCAATTCGCTGCATTTTTAATTTTCCAAGTGACTAATATACCAAATCTTTTAAACAAAAGCCTTACACCAGGTTTAGGATAGTTTTTCACATCCATTTTGGCACCAACACCCCAAGGGCAGAGAAGGGGACAGGTTCAAAGGCAGAGGTGGGGGCAGGGAGGGGAGCACACAGCGACTCAGCATCTGAAATGGGAAATAAGTGAAACAAACAGTCAAGTGGGACAGATAAAGCTACAGGAAGTGATTGCAGTGAACCCGTATAAGATAATACTTCAGAAAAGACCTCAGGGTTGTGCCAAATTAGGTTAAAATGCCATTCCACAGATTTATTTTTGACCTGTTAGCATTCTTCCATCTTGAACTAGGGTGGTGGTGATAAAAATTAAAAGAGTTGGGGCGCCTGGGTGGCACAGCGGTTAAGCGTCTGCCTTCGGCTCAGGGCGTGATCCCGATGTTATGGGATCGAGCCCCACATCAGGCTCCTCTGCTATGAGCCTGCTTCTTCCTCTCCCACTCCCCCTGCTTGTGTTCCCTCTCTCGCTGGCTGTCTCTATCTCTGTCGAATAAATAAATAAAATCTTTTTAAAAAAAAATTAGAAGAGTTATAAAGATACATGCTATATTTTATGGTGAAATCAGCCAGATTGGCTGTTGGATTAATTGAGGGGAGAATGGGGAAGCAAGGCATGTCAAGAATTACTTTAAGGTTTCTGGGCCAATGAGTTGGATGTGGGGACATTGAGGAAGAAGGAGGTCAAGAATGACTCTCAGATTTCTGGTTCTAACCTCTGAGAGTTGGAGGTGCCAAATGCAGACGTAATAAAGACTGCAGGAGGAATGGATTTGAGAGGTAAGTTTGAATATGTTAAATTTGAAATGCTTGTGAGATAGACAAATAGATATTGCATATTTATATTTAAAATATAACGGGCTAAAAAGAGAGCTGTGAGCTAGAGATGTCAATTTGGGGATCCTTGACATACAGGGGACATTTAAGCCACGACAAGGCCACCCAAGAAAAGAATGCGAGTGAAAGAGAAGAGAGCCAGGATCAAGCTTTGTCCAACATTAAAGACCAAATAAAGAAGGAGGAACCAGCAGAAGAGACTGAAAAAGAAGCATCTGGAAAGGGGAAAGGAGAACCAGAAGCCTGTGGTATTACAGAAAAGAAGAAGAATGATCCAGTAGGTTGAACACTAAGAGATGTAAGTCATCCTACAATCAAATTTGTATGGAAAAGGTATTTTTCTGCCCATTACTAGTCAACGGAGAGAGATAAATAGGAAAAACAAAATGTAGCAAAGATAGAGATCCAAGAGATAGTAAGTTAATTTCTTGAGGTTGGTGAATTATTAGTAAAAAGACTTTGTTAAGCATTCAATTAATGGATTCATGAATTTAATTGAATACATGATTCTGTCTCTAAATTTAAAATCCCTCTAAAATGATGGTAAAGGAGAGGGAAATGGTGTAAACTAGCAAGGACAAAGAAAATGGGGGAGCAGATGCCGTGGAGCAGGGGAAAAAAAAAGGCAAGTGATAGATGAGTGACAACCGAATTATCAGAGTGGAGGAAGCTGGTTTTTGGGTGTCTGCCTTGCAGAACGTTGGGAAATGGGCAGCTCCAAGGATTGTCAAAGGTGAGAGTCAGGCAGAGGGCTAGAAGCAAGAGGATTGTTTGAAAGTCTGTATAATAAACAGCAAGCACATGCCCACCCAGGTCCCCACCGATCCCATGCAGTGGATGGCAGGTGAAAACACTGGAAGATGTCAGGAGGAATGAGGTTACACGCTGACCTGTGCACTAACAAAGGCTCTTCCTTGCCCTGAGCAGCTCCAAAGAGCCTGCGAAGACTTGCAGCCCAAGGCAGATGACCCATCTCCAGAGAAGACAAAGCTATAGTGACAACTGGGGGTTTCCCAAACAAGATGCTGGCTGGTCCCCCAATTGCCATACAGTAAAGCTCACCAGTAAATAAAGGGGGCGAATGCACACGAAGTTTCAAGGGAGAAAACAAACCAAACAGAAAGAAGGAACTCACTGGGCACATAAATAATGGAGAAGGCAAAATAAGACCTATCTGCTCTGTAGTATTCTCAGCAGGTTATGAAAACATACTGAATCCATGAGATAAGAACAGGATGTGATTTTAAAGATTTTATTTATTTCGAGAGAGACCGTGAGCAGGGGAAGGGACAGACGCAGAAGAGAATCTCAAGCAGACACCACACTGAGCACAGAGCCGCACACGTGGCTCCATCTCACGACCCTGAGATCACGACCTGAGCTGAAATCAAGAGTCGGACGCTTAACCGGCTGAGCCACCCAGGCGCCCCAGGATGTAATTTTAAAAGGAGCCTTCAGAGAACAAGAAAGAGATCATGGAAATTAGAATTATGATAGCTGGGATAAAACACTCTGTCAAAGGGTTGGAAGATAGAGGAAATCTGGAAGTAGAAGAGAAAGATGAATATGTGCGCAGTAAGAGAGACGAGACAAGAACACCAGGGGATCAGTCCTGGCGTTTCGTCACACATGTACTGGCAGTTCCAGAAAGAAGAGGTGAAACAGAAGGGAAGATACCATCAAAGAATATTTTCAGATTTGAAATACATGAGTCTTCAGACTGCGAGAAACCACCAGGTACCCAGCAGAAGAAATAAAAAATAAAATGAGGCACACCATAATAAAATATCAGAATACCAGGTATAGGGGCGCCTGGGTGGCATAGTCGTTGAGCGTCTGCCTTCGGCTCAGGGCGTGATCCTGGCGTTATGGGATCGAGCCCCACATCAGGCTCCTCCGCTATGAGCCTGCTTCTTCCTCTCCCACTCCCCCTGCTTGTGTTCCCTCTCTCACTGGCTGTCTCTATCTCTGTCAAATAAATAAATAAAATCTTTAAAAAAAAAAAAAAAAGAATACCAGGGATATTCCTTCTTAGAAAGGAAAAAAAAGTCACATAATTATGATATGAAAGCTGAAAAACTAGGAAGTCAGTAGTTAACATGTGAAACTGATAAACTGAGAATCATGCCAACACGTTATTTAGAGCAAGGTTTCCCAGCCCCAAATGGTGCCAGGAGCAGCCCCCACCCTCCGTCAAGATGATAAAAAAAATGTCTGCTGACATTGCCAGGATGTCCCCTGGGGGGCGGGGGAGGGGAGCAAAATCCTCTCAGTTGAGAACTGTCGATTTAGAGAAACAAGATAAATGGTAGAAAAACAGCTGAACAAGTTGGAAGTGAGCACCCCTGGGGAGCAGAACCTGGAGGTAAGGCAGAAGAGAGCCTGCTTTTCTTCAGAGCCTTTTAGTACTGTTAGGCTTTTTAAACCATAGGCATGTGTTCCTTTGAAATAAAAATTAAAAAATAGAAACTTGTTTTTTTTAAAAAAGACAACATTGAGATAACCATATTATTATATATGAAATAGGGATGCTTCCCCACCTCTTCTTCGGCTAAAATTTTTTTCTTCACAACATAACAATGCATTAAGTGAATTTTCTAGTTGTCCCAGATATTTGGTTGAGCCCCCTGAGCTGAGAACAAGGGGTGTTTATAGTCTCCACATTCTCAAGAGGATGCCAGACCATCTCTGCAAAACTATGAGTAAATGACACCAAACCATCTCTTTAGTGCATCACTTCAACAGGATATATTCGGGGACCAGGGATATGATAATAAATCTGGAGTGAGAATTTTCTAGAGAGGTGAAAGCGCTATACATTTCCCCTCCTCTAAAGTCAAGGTAGGTGTGACTGCAGGAGAACGACTCAGAGCGCTAGACATGTGTCCTCTGGAGTTTGGGGGTTTGCTGCCTAATTCTTGCAAGAAAAAGAATCTACGGGTAAAAGGGTATAAACTGCCCATGTAGGCAGAATGGAAAGCCCTCCAGTGGGCGTGGCCTGCACTTCCGAAGTTTCTTGGGGTAAAGGTGCTTTCCCATTGGATAAGTGGGTGCTCTGGAAGGTAACAAGGCTTGGCTCATTTGAAAGGTGCCTGCCCAAGAAGACTGCCTACGGAGGAGCATATGCCCGCAGAGAGAACCTGGAAGAGGTATAAGAACTGGAAACTGCGAGTTCCTTATTGAAAAGGAATCCGCAACGAACCCACAGAAACACCCCTTAGAGAAACAGCCAACATTTGGCCATCAACACGGATTATAGCTACACCAGTCAACTAAGACTTTCTGCCCTTCTTTAGGTTGGGAAAGAATAAAGCAGAAAAAAACCCACCCCTTGGCAAAGAGGAGATGACGGGGAAACCGGTCTCAGCCTGGGTGTAGGATTGGGGTGCCAGGGTGGGCAGGTTAAGACCCATCTGCTTAAAATACCGTGCCTTTCACCGCTTCCTCCTAAAGCGCCGAGAGAGAAGTACACGGGACCCTCTGCCTTCTAATGATCTCTCCATATCTGTCTGGTTTCAATCCCACAGGGTTAGCCTTTGCGATGCTAGCTGCTGTGCCTCCGGTGTTTGGCCTGTACTCTTCATTTTACCCTGTTATCATGTATTGTTTTTTGGGAACCTCCAGACACATATCCATCGGTAAAAGCTTAGAGTTGCTATGTTAGTGCCGTTCCGTGTGGGTTTCCAGCTTTGCAGTGTGCCAGAGAAATTGCGTGTTTGTTCTCACAACATCCACTTCATAGAAACTTTGGTTACTGCATACGCACTAGGTGCTTTGTAAAAAGAGACTCTCCGCAGATTTCCAGAATGAATAGTTTTCTTATAATCTTGACATAACGGGGAGAAAAAGACCATTTTCTCCTGTAAGAAGAGCAGTTGTTGAAATCTGGGGAGTAAGTACTTTAGTTCATGATACAGTTTGCTTGGATCTGGTTTTTCGTTTTCTTTTATTCGTGTTACTGCATGTTCCTAAGTACTATGCATGTATTGCGTTTTCATCCTATTTGAGGCCTTGAATTATGCATGATTTTTCCCAGTGTATTTAGGATAAGATTTATATGGACTTCATAACAGTGTTGGTGCTGCACGAGGCTGCTAGCAGTGCGCGTGTGCACGCACACACACGCACACACACTGTTTCCAGTGTCTGGTGCTGGGTAAAAAATACCCCCCCAACTGTAGCAGCTTAAAATATTTACTTGATTATCTTGCAGATTTGCTGTGGGTCAGGATTTGGGAAGCGCTCTTCTCAGGGTCTGTCAGGCAGTTGTGAGTCAGAGGGGGAGCTGGAGCAGCTACTCTCTCCCTCCCTCCCTCCCTCTCCATCCTTCTCTCCACTGGGTCCTAATGGAGGTTGCTCGCCCTCGGGCCCAGCACAAGCAAGTGCAGATATGGAAGCCATCCCCTTCTGTTACCTGGCTTCAGAAGCCACGCAGTATCACTTTTGCTGCATTCTTTTGGCGACTAGCATGTCACAAGCCCACCCAGATTGAAGGAGAGAGGAATTAGACTACTTCTTAATGGGCAGGTGTCCCGGTTCTGGAAGAGTCCATGGGGCGGAAGATATCCTTGTGGTCATTTGTAGAGAATGCGATGTGTACATACACAGCTTACACATAACCCAGGGGCGGAAGGCCGAGGGAGAGCAGTGCAGTTTTATGTCAGTGATGCTTTATTGACCCTCACCCGTGTCTCCCTCGGCAACAACCCCGGGAGATACACCAAAAATGATTGCCTCAGTTAATGCTTCATTCTGTCAGGTCCATTTGCTGTGATCAGCCTGATGATTGGCGGTGTGGCCGTTCGATTAGTACCAGACGATATAGTCATTCCAGGAGGAGTAAATGCAACCAATGGTACGGAAGCAAGAGATGCCTTGAGGGTGAAAGTCGCCATGTCTGTGACCTTACTCTCGGGAATCATCCAGGTACTATTCACAGGTGGAGAAATGGCTCTCATTTGTTCATTGAATAAATATCTGTCGAGCCTTCGTGGCTGGTGTACGTGGTTGCCAGGGTCCAGCCAGCAAAGGTCTGGAGCTCCGGGTTCAAAGCGCTCAGGAGCACCAGCCCCACGGCACGCCCGGCTTAAGCTGGTATTTACGAGGAGCTAGCAAGCTTCCGTTGAGATTCCAAAGGCAAGAAAAGTTTAAAGCAGGATCGATCAGGAAGAGGCCTCTCTTAACTGCTTGGAAGGAGCAGGAGGTGGCAATTGACTGAACCCGCCCCAGTCCTGAGGAACAGGGAAAGTACGAGTGTGCCCAGAGCCCCGTGGGGCTCCAGGCCGCTCCACACCTTCCCATTTTCTGTACAACCAGCGTTTCACCTGTGAGCTACTTAACTGCTGCAGGGGCAAGACTGTCCTGTTAGAAAGTGGTCCAGAAAGAACTTTTGTGTGTTTTCTGGTTGGTTTTCGCTTCCTGATCTATCACGTGACTTCTTTGTTTCTTTGTCATTAAAAAAAATAGTTTTGCCTAGGTGTCTGTAGGTTTGGATTTGTGGCCATATATCTCACCGAGCCCCTGGTCCGGGGGTTCACCACCGCGGCCGCTGTGCACGTCTTCACCTCCATGTTGAAATACCTGTTTGGAGTGAAAACCAAGCGGTACAGTGGGATCTTTTCGGTGGTGTACGTAAGTAAGCTACTTCCCAACTTCCTGGTATTTGTTTTCCCTTCTTCTTCCCCCCTCTTCTCTTCTGTGTCCCTGTCACCTTCAATGCTCACTCTTCCAAGAATTACAGTAAAATGGATAAGATCTCATTATTCTAAGACGTTTCTGAGAACCCTACACGGGGAGTTAAACCTTAAAGTCCCATTTTATTAATAGGTGATGCCTCACAAGGAATTTTTTTATTAGGCCTTTATTTGGTGACCGCACCTTCACCCTAATTACGGGAAGAGACTGCTTTTTATTAAGACCAAATTGTGTTCTCTTTGGGAGCTAACATAATTTAAAGGCGTCATGGGAGAATGCATCTCTCTCTAAAACTGCTTACTCCAGCAGGCAAAAAAAAAAAAAAAAAAGTCTGTAAAAGATTTAACTAACACGATTACCCATTGAATCGAATAAAATATATGTGGACGCTTGCACCCAGCTCAGAGAAAATATAAATTACTTGCAGGCACATAGGGAACAATGCTGAGAACTAATCATGTTGAAACTGATCACAAATTCTAAAAATTCAATGTTTTCTCACACAGTGCAGTGTAATTAGCAATCGATAACTAAATGTAGCTTTAAAACACCCATACATTTGGAAAACAAAAAGCCTGCTTCTTAATATCCCATGCATAAAGAGGAAATGATGAAATAACTAAAGTCAAATGACAGCTGAACACTTCATACCAGAAGCTCTGCGATGCTGCTAAAGCTAGCCTTGGGCCGAAGGACCGATGGCCTTTGCCGGCGTTTGTGTGCCATGCACCGTGGTGGGCACAGCAGTGAGCGGGCAGATACGGCCCTTGCCCTCTTGGAGCCCACGTCCGTGGGAAGACAGATAGTAAACCATTAATTGCATAAATATGTAATTAATTACCAACTGTGTTCCGTGCTATGGAGGAAAGGTACAGGCGGCTGTGAAAGGTAAATAGGGAGATCTTTCGATTAGGGGTCTAAGAAAGTCACTATAAGGAAATGACATTTAAATTGAGTCCTCGATGGACTAGAATGGGATCAAACTGTAGGAACATGCCTTAAATAACTAAACTCTTCATTTCCCATAGTAGCCAGTGACATGCTTCCTACACTGAGATTTCTCTCAGTGCCTTGTCACAAAGGAAAAAGAAGAGATCAGCCCCTGAGTGTGCTGTAGGCATCAACAGGCAAGGTGTGTAGCCTGGGCTCAGTGTAGCCCACTCTCCCAGGGGCCAGATGAGTACTGACCATATTTGGGGTGCCGAGACTGCAACCCTAGGATAAAAGTAGGAGACTTTCTTTTCTTTTTATTTTTTTAAGATTTTATTTGTTTATTTTTGAGAGAGAGAGAAAACACCAGGGAGGGAGGGGCAAAGGGAGAAGCAGACTCCCCACTGAGCAGGGAGGGAGCCTGATTTGGGGCCTGATCCTAGGACCCCCAGCCTTGTGACCTGAGCTGAAGGCAGACACTTAACCAACTGAGCCACCCGGGCACCCCGGAGACTTTCTTTTCTAACTGTCCTGGGCTTCTTCCAAACTTTAGCACTCTCTTGCCTTTGAAGTGCACCTGCTCCCTCTTTCCTGTGCTGACCTGGACGACTTTCTCCCTCTTTTCCCTCCAAAAAACTTCTCTGTGTATTTACCTTTGCATTATTTTGCTGATATCAACCCCTAATCTTTCCTCATGCTCAGGACTCAGCTTAAGGGGTACCTCTCTGAGTATGATAATATTACATTGAGCCGTTACAGAATCAAAGAACACTGTAATATAAGATTGTTGGAAAACAATTACCACGACAGGGGTTCTGGATGGCTCAGTCAGTTAAGCATCTGACTCTTGATTTCAGATCAGGTCATGCTCTTGGGGTCGTGAGATGGAGCCCAGCGCGGACTCTGCCTGGGATTCTCTCTCTCCCTCTCCCCTGCTTGCTCATTCGTGCTCTCCCTCTCTCTCTAGAAAAAAAAAAAGAATGAAAACTGTAAAGTTGTATGACTGGGTAAACATGCCTCCTGATTGGTGGGAGAGAGAGATTTCAGTCTGAGAACTTTCAACTAGGAATGCACGGTGGCGGGATGGCTAGTGTGAGTTAGCTCACCGGTGTCTCCACGAGCGTCTCTGTCTACCCAGGGGCTGCTGCTCGATGTAAACGTCCAGTGTTCACTGTGTTACAGAGTACGGTTGCTGTGTTGCAGAATGTTAAAAACCTCAACGTGTGTTCTCTAGGCGTCGGGCTGATGGTTTTTGGTTTGCTGTTGGGTGGCAAGGAGTTTAATGAGAGATTTAAAGAGAAACTACCGGCACCCATTCCTTTAGAGTTCTTTGCGGTAAGTCAACTTTGGCCACAGATGCCTCGCTGTTCTGGTGAGGGATTTGGACAGGGGAGGAACAGGGAGTCCCTCCCTTTTTTCTCCCAGTCCTGCCAAGAGAAGGGTAGAATGTGTCAAGGGAAACATTCACAAATATGCTAAAAGGAAAGGAAATCTAGGAGAGCGTAGACAGGGATGATTTTCAAAGTCTAGGTGAAGGCCATCCGTAAAAACTGCAATATGAATTATCTCTGAGTGATGAGATTATGGAATATTTTTCTTCCTCAAAATTTTTATTGGCTACTTGTTTTATAATGAACACCTGCAACTTCAATAACCTAAAGAAATTGAGCTGTTTCCATTTTGAAAAGAGACAAAGTTTCCTAGACTTTCTTGGTTCCTGGCATTCCTAAGCCAGAAGAAATACCTAACAGTATTAAGTAGTTAATACATATTTACAACTTAATACATATTTACATCTCACAACTTAGCAACTATTATAAAAATAATGCACGTGCAGTGAGCTACTATATATTCTATTATGTTCTTAAATGACCACAATGGTTTATTAATAACATTTGCCTTATTGGTTTCCTATGGCAGCCACTACAGTGAGGACTGGCTCCCTGCCCTGGCCAGCCCTCATTCTCCCCTGGACGACCCACTCAGAAAGTTCGATAGCAATAGTTCTTCAAGATGAATAAAATTGCTTCTCCTTCTGTTATGTTCCCGTTGCACTTCAGAAAGGGCTGTACTTTACACACCAACTCAGTCTGTGTCCTGACCGTCCAGGAACACTTACGCACAACAGCGTTCTGTGACCCCGAGTATAGCTGAGCTGGGAGACCGCTGTGGGGCTGGTGGAGGCCTCTAGCCACAGTTGACGCTGCTGACGCGAACACAGCATCAGCAGGATTGTGGGTCCAAACATACCTTTTCTGATGACACGCTGTCAGGACACCCCCCCCTGACAATACACTCTCCAACATCCTTTGTTCACGCCATCTTAGTCAGAAGGGCAGAGGCAACTCCTAGAAGGTTTTAGGACTCTTCCTGTTTGTCGTCAGCAGGCCAAACACCTCAGCAGGGAACAGAACAAAATAAAGAGGAAAGAATGCCAGGCCACAGGCAACTGTAGAGTCCATTCTAATTTGGGGGGAGGGGAAGGGCCATCAGAAGTTAGAAATGCTAGAAGCTAACTATAATTCTGTTTTTTAAAACTGGAAGTTGAAAGTGAGAACAAGCCAAACATCGTTTGAAGCTCATGTTTGTGGCGATTGAATTACCATCGATGAAGGCACATTCGGATTTATGTCTGTTCTAGGTGGTGATGGGGACTGGCATTTCAGCTGGGTTTAACCTGAAAGAATCCTACGACGTGGATGTCGTCGGGACACTTCCTCTGGGGTAGGAAAACCATTTTAAGTAACAGTGTGACTTGAATAATCAATAGACCTATCGTTGTTTCTAACTCCTGCTTTAGCATTCTTACAATCAAAAATCTCTTTTATTTTTTCCTACGTATCAACTAGCTGAGGCTTTGGGTTTTTGGGGTTTTAGTGGTTTTTTTTTTTTTATTGTAAAAAAAAACAACACATAATGGAAAATATACCATTTTCATCATTTGAAGTGTACAGTTCAGTATGTTAAGTATATTCACATTGTTGTGAAACAGATCCCCAGAATTTTCTCATCTTGCAAATCTGAAACTCTGTACCCATTAAACAAGAATTCTCTATTCTCCCTCCCCCCACCCCACCCAGCCCCTGGCAACCACCATTCTTTATCTCTGAATGTAACTACTCTTGGTACTTTACAGCAGTGGAATTCTGTTTGTCTTTTTGTGACTGGCTTATTTCATTCAGCATAATATCCTCAGAATTCATCTGTATTGTAGCAAGTGACAGAATGTCCTTCCTTTTTAAAGCTCAATGAAATTTCACTGGATGTATATATACCACGTTTCGTTTATCCACTCACCCAACAATGGACCTTTGGGGTACTTCCACCTCTTAGCTACTGTGAATATTACTGCTATGAACATGGGTGTGCAAATATGTCCTCAGGACCCTGTCAGCAGTTCTTTTGGATATATACCCAGAAGTGGGGTTGCTGGATCACAAGACAGTTCAATTTTTAACTTTCTGAGGCACTCCCATACTATGTCCCGTAGCGATTCCACCAACAGTGGTATGCAGTATTTTCTTTGTTTCCCATTGTTTAGCACTTGCTGGTGTTTCAAATCTCTCTTCGGGTGGCGTGGGAATTAAAAACCAAAATACCTAAATCTAGCCTGACACTAGCTGGGTGACCTCAGGCAAGTCACTTATCCTCTTAAAGCCCCAGTCTCCTCCCCTTTCAGGTTAGCACAGTTGTCGCCTCCGGTCTCAAGAGCAGCCGGGAAGCCACAGGATCTCATGCATCCGCCTGGAAGCATTTAAGACATGCTAATTGGAAGCTCTGTGGCTCATTATTTCAACAGCTTTTCTAGTTTCAAATCATCTCTTCTTTGCTTGATTGGTATTCTTTCATCTAACTCTACATTAAAATTGTTTACTACTCTCTTTATATTTGAAGGAGCTGGAATAACTATGAGCCTCTCTTCTCATCTCAGTCTGCTCCTCTCCGAAGTGCTCAGGCTTCTCTGCATCTCTCTGTGTGTCTCTGTCTTCCTGTCTCTCGTACTGTCTCTTCCTCTTGCCATCCTCTTCTCTCTTTCCAGATGAGCAGAATCAGGTGTTCGCCCAGATGTTGGGCGTTGATGAACCTGGCATCGTGCATCAGGCCTTGCCTCTGGTGCCATCTAAGAATCTCCTGGGAAGCGCAGGGCCAGGAGTTGCTCGTGAAGCCAGAGTTCTCCCCCCACCCAGAACAGGTGTTGAAGGAGGAAGCATGCACTCTGCTTCAAAACAGTGGATTGCTGTCATGAACATGTTACTTGTGATTCCGTGTAGAGGTATAACCCAGTAGTGACACTTGCTTTTCTACTTGGACTTACAATTTATAAAATACTCTTCTACCCACCATCGCCATTGGTGCGCCCAGTCACACTATTGACATATATGCTATCCTCATTTTACAAGGTAAGGAAGTTCATTTATTTAGCATATGTTTAACATATAGCTATTATGTGCCAGGGCCACAGCAATTAAAAACAAAAGCAGCCATGCAAGCAGAAAACTGTCTGCCCTCACGAAGCTTATATTCTCCAGCGGCGGAGAGGAGGGAGAGGGGAGAATAAACAGTGAGAAGTGCTGTGAAGAAGAGGGAGGGCAGGTAAAGGTGGGAGGGACTGGGGTTGCTGTGTTAGGTAGGCTATCAGAGAAGGCGACATTTGAAAGACGTGGATGAGGTTTAGTGGCTCACTGGTGAGTCCCAGCCTGGACCCAGAATACAGTCGTCCGATGCTCCATGGTTTGCTGTTTCCATTACCTCACACCTGGGTCTCTAACATAATTAGTCATGTGTAAAGCATTAGTCTTTGGCTAGATCCAATAGACAATTCTATTCAATAACTAATTACAAATAATTTGATGAAATGTGAATTCTTAAACTTAGATTTCTCCTTTTAAAAATTCGCATACAGTTCACCAGTTTCTGCCCAGTACCTTCCTTTCCCTATTGCACTGTACCCAAATATGTTGCTTTTCCTCCATGTGTGAGAGCCATACTTCAACAAACAAAAAACAAACCAACAACAATAACAGTAACAAAACCACAAAAAACAAAGCAAAAAAAAATTTACCTTTCCATAACTTGGCTACCCTTTCTGGAACTTCGCCCAAAACCAAGCAGGAAACAAATCACGCTTACCTAACTACCTATATTTACATACAATCCTACCGTTTCAGTTATCTGTGAGTCTTACTGCTGAATCACAGCTCCAAAACAATGTCTTAAAACAACATCCATTTATTTGCTCACAATTCACCGTCTAGGTAAGGAACTTGGCAGTCTCCTGCTGTCACTTGGGGTCTCTCAGGCAGGTGCCAACGTCTGAAGGTGTGCCTGGTGGGCCCCAGTCCCACGTCTGATGTGTCAGGTGGAGGGCTGGAATGGCAGAGGGCTGGCCGGCATCTTCTCCCCACATGGTGACTCCAGCAGGATAACCAGACTCTTTTGTGGTGGCTCAGGGAAACAAGACAGAAAAGCAGAAGGTGCTAGGCTGCTAAAAGCACTCATACAGCATCACCCGCCCCACATTCGGTTGGCTAAAGCAAATCACAAGACCAGCCCAGATTCACCAGAGGAGACACAGATCCCCCCGCTACACGGGAGGAGAGCACATACAAGTATGGGAGGAACTGTTGGCAGCCATATTTGAAAGCAAACTACCACACTTACCTATACACACACACACACACACACACACACACACAAATATGCACACAGGACAGTGTCCAGAAAGTGATAGTTGACTCTTAAAGATCCCAGTCACAGCAATATATCCTTTATCTTGGTCTACTTTCCTTAACTCATTCCAAAATACATTCTTTTCTCCTGTTCTTCTGCGGTCCCAAATCTGCTGCTCGGACTTCCCTTCTGGCTAGTGCTTCTGTAGCAACGTGCAAGGGAAAGACACTAAGTTTTGCAGGCAGACCTCCTGGGTTTGACTCCTTGCTCCATCTGGGGCCAATAACTTAACATCTGCAATTATCTGTTTTTTTACCTATTAATTACGATAATAATGGCAGCTAGCTAAGAGGATTGCTGTGAGGACAGATGAGATGACATATGGCAAGCATATAGCACAAAACGTAGGCTTAATATATGTTCAGATTGTTTTTTTCCTTCTCCCCCTCCCTTTCCCTTACCCCAGAACTTGAAACATCCCCTTTGTCACTGTGATATGACACAGTCAGAGAGATAGGCACAGAGAGGCAGGTTCTTCGTGGTTTTTGTTGTACTGGTGGCCATTTGTACATGAGCCATAGGACCCTGGACAAGTGGCTTAGTCTCCTATCCTTCATTTTCCTCATCTGTAAACTGGGCAATATAGTGGTGCCTAGCTCACAGGGCTGTCAGAGATAAATAAGCACAGAGGAAGCACTTAATAAATGGTTGTTATTGTAAAAAAGAATAATATGATATATGAATTGATTGTTATTATTTAACCCAATGCCTTGAACTGAATCAGGTGTCTTTGAAACCCTCTGGTGCCCCTTACCCGATACCATTCTAGGGAATCCCTATTCTGTTCCGTTAGGACAAGGGTTCAAAACTATAAGAATGAACCACAAAAATTGGGCTCCCCATTGGTCTCTCCAGATTCCCAGGACTACCAGGTGAGACCTAAAGAGTATAATCTTCTCCTTTCCCGTGTTAGAAACTCACCTTGAGGGATCCTGGGAAGCAGAGCCCTTACTTGAAATAACAAATGGGAGCAGTCTGGACAGTAGTTCTCCTCTAAGACAGCCCTTGCTGAACACCCTCCCTGCCCTCAGACTTTGGTTCAAATGTCTTGTGCCATCTGAGCCCTTCGCTGACCCTCTCTTCTTCCTGTTCTGTGTCTTACTTACACCTACCACGAGGGTGTCATGAGGTATGAGGTTACTCCTTTCTAAATAAAATGGCATCTGATGTCTGCTGATAACCCATTCAAGTAGAAAGCCAGTGCTCTAGGGTTGGGCCCTAAAAAGAATCTATGTGTGTCAAAGAGGGTGTTCCTTTTTGCCAAACCAGAGCAAACAAATATCCAAGCATTGATCACCTTATCTGCAGGTGATGCTCTTCTGGAATGCTCCCCTCTAGTTGCATGTTTTTTTCCCAGTGGTCACACGCTTGGGTTAAAGTCAGCTTGACCTTTCAGGCTACTGCCTCCAGCCAACCCGGACACCAGCCTCTTCCACCTTGTATACGTGGATGCTATCGCCATAGCCATTGTTGGATTTTCAGTGACCATCTCAATGGCCAAGACCTTGGCAAATAAACATGGCTACCAGGTTGATGGCAATCAGGTAAAAAATCATTCATTTCCTGCAGATGTTTCATTATGGTATAATCATCCTGCTGCGCTACGGAAGGCAAATGACTTGGATTTCACTGTATTGTTAGAAAAACTTCTAGTTTGATGTTGGGGGTATTGGAAACATGTATTTATTCAACACTACAATTTTTTCATTTTATATGTGCATTAGGTCATCAGAGCACTGAGGTACAGTCCTACCTTATATCACGGGTAGGGGTCCTGCTAGGAAGAGGTAACCTTTGATGTGAGGCTTTCAGTTTGCCATACTCTGACAGATGTCATCCCTATTTTTAAAGCTCACAGCCTGAGAAGCTAATGTTTTTCTAGAACCATTTCTGGGAAGACTTTTCTTTGTTCATTAAACTTGGATATGCGATTCATCACCCAAACTCCACATTATAGTCTTTGCTACCTCTTTTTTAAGTTTTTTTTTTTAGAAGGATAGGGGGAGGGGCAAAGGGAGAGGGAGAGGGAGAGAGAGAATCTTAAGCAGGCTCCGCGCCCAGCACAGAGCCCAACACGGGGCTCGATCTCATGACCCTGAGATCAAGACGACCTGAGCCAAAATCAAGAGTCAGCCACACAACCGACGGAGCCCCCCAGGTGCCCTGCCACCTCCTTTTATAACCTATCTATAGATAAGGTATTTAATCTGAATACCGTGAGCCATAATTCTGGCATGACACTGTGTGCTTTAACACAGTGTGTGTTTCTAGGAGAAGATTAAATGCTCCACATTCCCGCAAGACACAGTGATCCAACTAGGAAGACCAGAAGTAGCCCCGAGAGCAGGACTCACTCACTGTCCCAGGAGGACACTGGCGTGCACTCACTGAGGAGCAACAGTCCAGGCATTTAGAAGATGCCAACAGTTCTATACACCAGTAACTTACTCATAACAAAAATATGTTGTCCCTTTTTGCTACAGTTTTCTTTAAAAAAAATTGTATAAGAGTGTGTTTGGGAAAGAGGGGACAAGGTAGTGAGTGCAGCTTTTTACCTCTGACAGAACAAAAGCTCTAAGTGTTTTTCTCCCATCTTATTCAAGAATCCCTATTTTAAACTCATGCTAAACAAACTTGTATCTGGAAAGAGAATGAAGAGACAGTCTATCCAGCTGAAAATGTGTCTTAAATGGACCTTCATGCCTGTTTTTCCTGAAGAATGACTGACCTCTTGTGTGCTTTGTTTCCACATGGAAAAGGAGCTCATTGCCCTGGGACTGTGCAATTCCATTGGCTCACTCTTCCAGACTTTCTCCATTTCATGCTCCTTGTCTCGAAGCCTTGTTCAGGAGGGAACTGGAGGGAAGACGCAGGTGTGTATACAAGTGGCCTCTGAGGACCGGTGACTTGGGGTGGTTTACCTTAATCCCTTGATTCTATTCTGAACCCAAACAAAGCTCCTCTGACTGAAGACTGATGCTCCAGGGAGCTGTGTAGTGAATCAGAGAAGGGCATGAATGGTTGAAGCAAATCACAGGACCTGAATCTGTAGGAAAGAGGTATATTCTCCAGTTAAATCAAAAATTATTCAGCACTCCCTGCTGCCAGTAAACCTCACAGTTCAGACGTAGGATATTGTCCTGAAAGCCTGAGACGGGGTGTGGATGGTCAGGATGCCAGCACCGTCCAGGAAATGTCACTGTTTTGCATCACCCAGTATGACAACCACTAGCCACACATGGCCCTTGAGACTTGAAATGTGGGAAATGTAACCAAGACCTGAATTTTTAGTTGTACTTAATTTTAATTTTAAGAATTTCATAGCTGCCCGTGGCTAGTGGCTGCCACATTGGACGGCAGAGTCTTATTGGACGCTTCTGGCCCTTGTGGGTCTTGGGTCATTAGCTCCTTTCCCTCACCCCTGGCAAGAGCATTTCTGTCAGGGTTTTTAATCATTTCAGCCTCTATTTAAAAGCTATAAGAGAACTCAAAACTTCAGAAAGGGAGTGGGAAGGAGTTACGGGTTTATGTAATGATTTTGATGACTTGTTTGAATCTGTATTTTCTAGATCTTCCCGCAGTAACTAACAAAAGACTAAGACCACCCTTTGCCCCGCCTCTTACTCGAGTCTCCTAAAAGCCCTTCCGTGTGTCTTCTCTCATTCAGCTTGCGGGTTGTTTGGCCTCACTAATGATTCTGCTGGTCATATTAGCCACTGGATTCCTCTTTGAATCATTACCCCAGGTGTGTAGTTTGGACTTGGTGTGAGCTGTTTCCATGTGTAGAGATTTTACTATTTTGTTTGTTTGTTTGTTTTTGTGGCCATCTCATGGGTTTTTACTGTAACCCTGTCAGGGTGATGTAAGAAAGGTCCAAGGCTGGGACCAAGATCCCGCTTCACAATCTACCATCCTGCCCCACAATCTGGACCTTGGGAAAGCCATCTCAACATCTCTGGGGCTCTGTTTCCTTATCTGCAAAGTGGGGGTTTGGACTGATTCATCTCCAAGGTCCCATCTCTCTTTGATCTTCTATGACCTTGTACTTCCATTAAAAATCTGAGATGGCAGGGCACCTGGGTCCTCGGTCAGTTAAGTGGCTGCCTTCAGCTCACGTCACGATCCCAGCGTCCTGGGATCAAGCCCCACATCGGGCTCCTTGCTCAGCAGGGAGACTGCTTCTCCCCTGCCTGCCGTTCCCCCTGCTTGTGCTTGCGTGCTGTCTTTCACTTGCTTGCTTGCTCACTCTGTGTCAAATAAGTAAAATCTTGAAAAAAAAATCTGAGATGGACTTCACTCCGAAGACATTTGTTCGCCGATCTATTTAATCTAGCAGAGATCAGGGACAATATAGAGTGGAGAAAATCATGGTATAGGAAGACCATGGGTGAAATGATTCCTCGGGTACCAAGTTTAATTCTGAACCTGTTGACCACCATGGAGGCTTGCTACTAGTATATAAGCCTGGTTTTCCAAGGCCCATTTTAGCTAACCAGGTAAATATACACTTTAATTCCAAGAATATCTATTTATTCCCATTAAAGAAAGGAAAAGTAAATATGAGGAAGTCCTGAAAACCAGGTCCTCATCGCTCAAAACGTACCATCACTGCCGTGTGGGAAGTGAGTGGGGAGAGGACATGGGGAGGGCCGCGTGGCAGTGAGGAGCCAGCAGAAGGGACTCTCTGGACACGAGAGGAGAGGCATGCGTGATGTGCTCTGTTTCAGGCTGTGCTGTCGGCCATTGTGATTGTCAACCTGAAAGGAATGTTTATGCAATTCTCAGATCTCCCCTTTTTCTGGAGAACGAGCAAAATAGAACTGGTAAGTAACAAAGGTGATTGTTAGGTTCATATGTCATTGCAACACATGGACGAGGGCTGGTAAAAATTTGAGAAAGCTAAGTTAGTGCCATCATTTTTAGCGTGATTCTACATAAAGCTTTCTGTCTTTCGTGTAGACCATCTGGCTCACCACTTTTGTTTCCTCCTTGTTCCTGGGATTGGACTATGGTTTGATTACAGCTGTGATCATTGCTCTGCTGACTGTGATTTACAGAACACAGAGGTGAGTGTACAAATTGGGATGGATGTGATTGTCCTGCCTGAAATTGCAGTGTTGACTTTAAATATATCGTATTTGTCAACAGAAGCACCTAGACTGTGAGCGTCTTGATTGTGAAGGCGGTGTTCCCAGAGTCCAGTACCGGGCACATACTGTGTGTTCTCTGGAAGCTTTTTGAGGGAATCCCCCCAGAATATAGCTAACATTCATATCATAGATTCTGATTCACAGAGCACGGGCGCATAGCTGCTACGAAGCACCAGGGCATTGCAGCAAGTCCACGGACTGTCAACTCAAAGACCTTGAGCCATATTCTGGCTTTGCCGATCCCTCTGACATTGAACAGCTCGCTCCACTAGGCCTCAATTTCTCATCCACACAACAGCAGAAATAAGCCTCGTGTGTAGGCTACAATAAGGTAATAGGAGATGCTCAGGCAGTAGCATCTGTCAGCATTACGGTATCCAGTTTGAGCCAGATTATCCTATGCAAAGGGGAGGGCTCTCGAAAAATAATGTTTAAAATCTATTCAAACCAAACTGAAGAAAACTTCTTTCTATGCTAATGAGATTTTTTGTGTTCTTCCCACACCTTCAGTTGACTACCACCCCCATGAGTCAGAGCCTCTTATTAGAAACCAAAAGAAAATCTCCTCCCCTGATTTAGAATAAGAGTAGGAAGACAGTTCTATGGAGTGGATGAGAATTTGAGTTACACATTCCTTGGCATGGCTTGAACTCTGCACCGTTCACTTTTGCCCCCAGCTTTAAATGCCCGAGTCTTTTGTCCTGACCAGATTGTGCAGCGTGTATGTGTGTGTGAGGGGTGTGTGTGTGTGTGCGCGCGTGCATGCATGTGTATGAAGGGTGTGTGGATGTGGGCGTGTACGTGGGGCAGGGTGTGGGGGCGTGCCGGGAATGGCCCTGGGCATGTATCCATGTGAAGCCCTCTGCAAAGAGTATTCCTGAGTTCACTAGAAGGTCCATACATGACATGTAAACACGCAAAACCTCCTGTTTAAATCACGTACTGGGCCTCAAAACAATGGTCTTTTAACACCCTGTCCCTCTGTCTTTAGTCCCAGCTACAAAGTCCTTGGACAGCTTCCCGACACGGATGTGTATATCGATATAGACGCATATGAAGAGGTAGGACTTTTTTCTCATTTTAAATGGATGTAAGCCAAATAAAGAAAATCTTTTAAAAATTTTTAAAAAATAGTAAATGGTTGTAAGCATATCATGGGATCAGCTGACTATTATTTTTACACAGGACAAAAAGTGGGGCTGAAAAGGAGGGAGGTGTCGCGGTCAGAATAAAAAGCTTGAACTGGAGTTTACTGTCTGGAGGCAGTTCTGGAGTTCATACTCTACGTTAATTACTCAACCTCCTCATATTTACTTTTCCTCTTTCTTTAATGGGAATAAATAGATATTCTTGGAATTAAAGTATATATTTACCAAATACTGAAACTGGGAGGGTAGTTTGTACGTGCACGACTTATGCCTTCAAATTCCCTTGATTTTGAATATCCTCAGGTGACACCTAGAAGACTTGTACAGAACCTTTTAAAATTAGTTTTGTCTCTTTGATTTGCTTTATGTTTGGGAAGAAATTCTCAGACTCCCTATAAGCTACTAGGAAATGAGACTGTTACGAGGATTGTTCATTTTTCCTCCTCCTAATGAATTATGTGCTGGATTTGTCATTCTAGAATTCTTTGAGGCTTCTGGCTAAAACATTCACTCTCTTGAACTTGGGTCTACTTCAGCTCCTGCCTGCATTCCAGGAACCAACCAACATCACCTCTCTTCACTCCACGTGGACCGCCTGTTCCTCACAGTCTGAGGGGCAGCCTCCCCTCCCTGTTTTCTTTTCTCTGTTTGTAATAGTTTTTGGTTCCTTCTTTGTGTTTTATAGTGAATAGGAAACAAAGACTTTTAAAAGAAATGTAGAGATATGCATATTAAAGGCTTTCTTCTCAGACCTCCTTCCTCCAGGACAGTAGGTAGGCTAGAGTGACAGAATTTTATCTAAACACGGTGAGAGGGCCTGCGAGAGGGCCGGTAGCAACTTCTGCGTTGATTTTCAGGCTGGAGGAGGGAGGCGGGTGCAGTTTTGACCCTGAAATATTTCCGTGTGTTAAATTCACAACATTTTATTTCTCAGGTGAAAGAAATTCCTGGAATAAAAATATTCCAAATAAATGCCCCAATTTATTATGCAAATAGCGACTTATATAGCAGTGCTTTGAAAAGAAAGGTGAGTCGCAAGAAATTATTTTTGAGGGGACCTTTGGATTGAGAGGAATGTGAGGGACACTTAAATGTCTTGATATATCTTTTATACTCTCTCTCTGCGTTTTGGTAAAATATACATAAAATTTACCATTTTCAGTAAATTTACCATTCAGATGGAATTAAGTATATCCACATTGTTGTGCAAACAATACCACTAACACCACTAGTCATTCCCTTTTATCATGTGCACATATTACCTTTTCAAAAAATTTTTAAGAAAAAGAGTGAAAAAGTAATTTTAGTTATCTCACTCTTCGGATCATGTGGGTTCCTTTGGTCGTGATTAAACCTGGACCCCACACTGCCCAGTGTATGAGAAAACCTCCCAGTCAACCCACAGAATCTCTTAAATATAAGAATCGGAGAGTATGTTTGAAAAATACTCCTTTAAAAATTGTCTTTGACCCTTTAGTGTATTCACTGCTGCATCCTGTTAAATGCACATAAGAATAAGGAGAGTTACTCATGTTCCTTTAGTGCGGGAGTAACTCAGCTCAGGGTGTCCTAGGGAAAGGTGGAGCAAGAGGTGGGTGATAACTTGGCATCATAAACAGTCCAATGGGGAGATTTGAAGATTTATCGCATTGGGGTGGGTTCCTGGGCACCAAGAAGTGATTATGCATGTATTCCTCTTCTGTAAAGACTGGAGTGAACCCAGCAGTCATAATGGGAGCGAGAAGAAAGGCCATGAAGAAGTATGCTAAGGAAGTTGGAAATGCAAACGTGGCCAATGCAAACGTTGTCAAAGTGGTAGGTGGTCTCTTCAAGTTGTTTTCCCTTCTCTCTCGATCTGCACCGACCCCCACCTTCATTCTTGATTGAAGTCTTTTTTTTTTTTTTAAGATTTTATTTATTTATTTGACAGAGAGAGAGAGACAGAGAGAGACAGTACACAAGCATGGGGAGTGGGAGAAGCAGACTCCCCGCTGAGCAGGGAGCCCAACGATGCCAGGCTCAATCCCAGGACCCTGAGATCATGACCCAAGCCGAAGGCAGACACTTAACGACTGAGCCACCCAGGCGCCCCTCATGATTGAAGTCTTAGCAGGGAGCCCCTAAAATAGGAAAGCTCAGAGACAATTGAAGTATCCTTTATATATTAAAGATACATGATGAGGTCAGTTATGAGAATGCTTCTGAAAAGAGTAGGGCTATGAGCCCCGGAAAACACTGTTTAAAAAAAATGAAGATCATCCAGTAGTACCTTAATAAATTGTACCGTGGGTACTTTGTCATAGATTCACTCAGCTGACAATAAAAAAAATAACCCTCAAAGGCTGGATTTTGCTGTTCAAGCTAATGGTAACTTGTGGCTGTGCTGAAGTTAACAGAACTGTTTTAGAAATGAGGAGAAATTGGATATGATGACTAAAGAGAGTGAGTTTTAATGGACAAAAACAAGAGGAAGAAGAGGAGAAAAGAAACCGAGCTAAAACTGAATATTATGTACACATCGTTTCTGTCACGTTAAAGGCAGGGATATGGCAAATGCTTTAGAAGACGTCTGGCGGAGTCAGCAGCTTGAGAGGAGGGGGACTAATTTCCCTCGTAAATCTCTTTCAGAACCAGCCCATGAGCCGTTCATAGACTTTTGGTTTGGTTTACCCGTTGACAGGATGCAGAAGTCGATGGAGAAGATGCCACGAAGCCTGAAGAAGAGGATGATGAAGTAAAATATCCCCCAATAGTCATCAAGAGCACACTCCCTGAGGAACTGCAAAGATTCATGCCCCCAGGGGATAACGTCCACACCATCATTCTGGATTTTACACAGGTCAACTTCATTGACTCTGTTGGCGTGAAAACCCTGGCTGGGGTAAGCATCATCTTAAATGAGTCGTTTCGTAGCTCTGTGCCATCAGTCAAATTAGAGAGTTGGACTAGGGTCCCCTTTTCAACTCTTAAAGTTCTTTGTTGTGTTTTTTTTTTCTTCAACTTTTCATTGTGGAAAATTTCAAAACCATACCAGAGTAAAGAGCACAGTGTGGTGCAGCCCAATGTAAGCACGGCTCAGCTGCAACAGCCCATCAGCTTGAGGGCAGGCCCGTGGCATCCACCCCACCCGCTGCCCCCTTCCCGACCCTGACGCGCCTCCCAGCTGTCGCCTCTTTGTATTTCAGGGCATGGCTCTACAAGAAGATTCTTTACCAGTCAGTACCATAATCCCTTTATTACACCTCCGTAAAATTCAACAAGAATTCTTTGATAGCCCTCATTATCACTGTCCATATAAAAATTAAGAGAAATACAAAATTAGCTTTAAACGAGTAGCTCAAAGATGCGTAATTATTGAAGTGAAGTAGCTCAGGTGAATGAACTCGCGTCTTGTGTCACTAAATACATACTGTAGAAAGAGACTTGCCTCGGGCCCAGAGTCGAGAGAAACTAAACTTTATTTCAACATTATTACAGATTGTAAGAGAATATGGAGATGTCGGTATTTATGTGTATTTAGCAGGATGCAGCGGTGAGTATGCTTCTAGAATGGGGAGAAGTTTTGACATTTTAGTTTTATTTCTCTTTTTCTTATTAACTTTTAAAAAGTTTAGAAATATTTTCCCTTAATTTTAGTTCCTGGCAGAAATGAAAATTATTCAGGGGAGGGAAGGGAAAAAAATGAAAATTATTTTTCTGAAAGATGACTCTGAAGCTAGCTTTGCAGTTAGTCACTCACGGGCACCCCTATCCTGGGCTGTTGTGGCAGGCCTCCTGACCTGGCCTTGGAGGGAAGGAGCTGGTATGTTTTTTAGTAATTATTAACAGCAGCTGTAAACATAGTTCTATAAAATCATTTAGGTCTTTCCATGACAACCCCTGCTATTTTTGCTTTATAATGAATTTTGGTTGAAACAGTGCCTGAAAATGAAATCTACATAGAGGTATCACTTTGCACCTGCCAGGATGGCAAAAAGGAGAACTGATAGCACGCTCTGTGGGCACACGAGGGAGAGCAGGGTCTCTCGGACATTGCTGGCGGGAGCGCAAAATGGAACAGCCTCTGTGGAGGGCAGAGCGGCATTATCGTGCCCGATCACCAATGCACTTTACCCTCGACCCCAGCAAATCCAGCAATGTGCTGCACATACTCAAAATGACACGTGTATGTGGTTAACCATCTATAAGCAGTTCTAGAAACTGGTTACTGTCTATAAAACAAAAGACTGGGAAGAATGTCAAAGAAAAGGGACCACTTAAATAAACTAGGGTACATCCACACAATAGAATATCATGTAGTGGTTAAAAAAAAAAAAAAAAAGTAAAAAAAAATCCAGGATAATACATATTTAATGCTAAAGAGATACTTTTGGGCAAGAAAAAAGGGAAAAATAAGAATATATATTTGTATTTCCATAAAGAAATACTGGAAGAATATCCAAGAAAATAGTTTCCTGGATAAAGAAGATGTGATGTGTGTGAGTATGTGCATGTGTGAAATATATACTGATACACACACACACACACACACACACACACACACAGGGGTATTAGCCATCAAAAAGAATGAAATCTTGCCATCTGCAGTGACATGGATGAAACTAGAGGGTATTATGCTAAGCGAAATAAGTCAGAGAAAGACAAATACCATATGATTTCACTCATGTGAAATTTAAGAAATGAAACATAGGGGAAGGGAAGGAAAAATAAGATAAAACAGAAAGGAAGGCAAACCATCAGAGACTCTTCATGAGGGGGATGGGGTAACTGGGTGATGAGCATTAAGGAGGGCGCTTGTTGGGATGAGCACTGGGTGTTCTATGTAAGTGAGGAATCACTACATTCTGCTCCTGAAGTCAATGTTACCATATATGTTACCTACCTAGAATTTCAACAAAAACTTGAATTAAAAAATTGAAATTAAAAAAAATAAAAAAATAGTTTCCTGCTACTACTGGGGGGTGATATCATGGGGACAGGATTGGAGGGACACTTTTTACAATACCATTGTAATATTTAAACTATATAAGAGTGCTAATTTTTATAATGTTCAAGACTGATACCCAGAGTGGGGACTGATTTTCCTTTCTTCTTTCATAGCACAAGTTGTAAACGACCTCACTCAGAATCGATTTTTTGAAAATCCTGCCTTAAAGGAGCTGCTGTTTCACAGCATCCACGATGCAGTTCTAGGCAGCCGGCTTCGGGAAGCGCTTGCTGAGCAAGAAGCCTCGGCTCCCGCTCCGCAGGAGGACTCGGAGCCCAACGCCACTCCCGCCACTCCGGAAGCATAGATGAGCAACTCAGCTGGGATGGGGTATGAGCCTCTCATGACATTACTCATTGTTACACAGCTTAAGTACTAGACACTAGATTTTTTTTCCTAAGGGTAAACACTAGTAGTCAAAGCTTGATTTGGAGGGTGAATGAAGCATAGCAAGATGTATCTTACTTGTGGGGGCTTTTTAATTGAATATTTCAAAGATAAACTGTCCTCTAGCCTGCATTTCTTATGTGGTGACATTTTTTTTTAATTTAAATTCAATTAGCCAACATATAGTACATCATTAGTTTTTGATGTAGTGTTCAGTGATCCATTAGTTGTGTATAACACCCAGTGCTCATCACATCACGTGCCGTCCCTAATGTCCATCACTCAGTTACCCCATCCCCCCACCCACCTCACCTTCCACAACCCTCAGCTTGTTTCCAAGAGTCAAGGGTCTGTCATGGTTTGTCTCCCTCTCTGATTTCTTCCCAGTTTTCCCTCCCTTCCCTTCTGTGCTATTTATGTTCCACATATGGTTAAAACCATATGATAATTGTCTTCCTCTGACTGACTTACTTCACTTAGCATAATCCCCTCCAGTTCCATCCATGTCCACATAAATGGTAGATATTCATCCTTTCTGATGGCTGAATAATATTTTATTGTATATGATGACCACATCTTCTTTATCCATTCATCTGTTGAAGGGCATCTCGGCTCTTTCCACAGTTTGGCTATTGTGGACATTGCTACTATGAACATTGGGGTGCATGTGCCCTTTCTTTCACTGCATCTGTATCTTTGGGGTAAATACACAGTAGTGCAATTGCTGGGTCGTAGGGTAGCTCTATTTTTAACGCCTTGAGGAACCTCCATACTGTTTTCCAGAGTGGCTGTAGCAGCTTGCATTCCCACCAACAGTGTAAGAAGGTTCCCCTTTTTCTACATCCTCTCCAACATTTGTTGTTTCCTGTGTTGTTAATCTTAGCCATTCTGACGGGTATGAGGTGGTATCTCATTGTGGTTTTGATTTGTATTTCCCTCATGACAAGTGATGTGAAGCACTTTTTCATGTGTCTGTTGGCCATTTGGATGTCTTCTTTGGAGACGTGTCTGTTCGTGTCTTTTGTCCATTTCTTGACTAGATTATTTGGTTTTGGGGTGTTGAGTTTGATAAGTTCTTTATAGATCTTGGATGCTCGCCCTTTATCTGATATGTCATTTGCAAATATCTTCTCCCATTCTGTAGGTTGCCTTTTAGTTTTGTTGACTGTTTCCTTTGCTGTGCAGAAGCCCTATCTTGATGAAGTCCCAATAGTTCGTTTTTTGTGCAGTGACATTTCTATTACTCTTTAGTATTACCTTTATAAGCCAAGCACTTGAGAAGTTATTCCCTTTAAGTACTTTACCTACAAATCAGATATGCTGTCCCCAGGAGATTAGTGGCTCCTTGCTCTTGCACTTGTTGATTTACAGGATTTTTGTAATCAGAGTTATCTAACAGAAGGAGCAAACCCACAATTTTCTAGAAGTTCTTTTAAAATAATCTGTTATTATTAAAGAACAATAAAAAAAAAGAAAAAAACAGAAGAAAAGAAACACATGATATTGCTACCACTCAAAGATTATCACTAACACTTTATTTAATGCATTTCCTTCCACATCTTTTTCTGTGCCTATGTATTTTCATCTTTTAACCAAAGGAAGATCATATTCAACATAGTGTTCTGTAACCCACTGTTTTCAGTCAGTAATCCTTGCTTTCTCATTCCAGAATACTTTCACCTCAGACCATCTTCAAATTTCCCATTGTTCTCAAATTTGTAGTTAGTCTGTCCAAACTATTATCCATTCTGTGACCTAACACTACAACTGGTCATGTCTCTTCAAGTCCATCTTAATCCAGCACAGTCCCTTTTATGACATTAGGTTATTTAAAGAGACTGGGGCAGTTGTCCTGTAGAATCCCATCTTGTTTTTTCAAGGTGTTATTTCTCTCGTCCCTTTATTTCCTGAACTGCCTGTAATCTAAAAGTCATAACTAAAAGTTTCATGGATTGAAAGAAAACATTTTTCTGCTAGAATATATCATAGATGAGACACGTGCTTCAAATCTCATCACATCAGAAAACACATGACATCTAGTTGACCTGCCATTAACGAACGATGCTAAAGTGGGTCACTGGATTAACAAGACAGCCTAATCCCCCACTTACGTCGTCTCCTCTGTGACGAGTGTGTTACCTGCATGGTATTCCTTTGGCATTGAATGAATGCCCAGTTTCCCGTTAACCATTCACCCAGGGGTTTTAACATCTAGTGATAATCCTTGCCTAAGTCGATAATTTTATTAAGGTTTGTGGGGGGGGTCCATTTCTCTCATTTCTTCAGCATTTATTAGTTGATGTTTCTTTGTAAACTACAACTGTCCCTCCTCCACTTGAGCTATTTGGTCATCCTTAAATACATCTCTTACTGGAAAGGCAGGTTAAATATTTCATTTTTTGCCACTTAATTATCAGCTTCAAAGTAAGGAGTTGGCTTAACAGATGATGATAAATTAGGTTCTTCTATATCTTCTTTCAGATAATTATAGGCTCATGAATCTTTATAGTTTTAGTGTTCTTCAGTTCATTACAATTATTCTTTTTGGTGTTCAAATTGTCACAGCTGTGACCAGAAGTTTTGTTGTTGCTAAGACTAAAGTAACCTTAAAGGCCATGTATTTATAAAGGTAACTCCTAGGTATAATTTAATATCTTCCTTGGATGTCTGTGAGAGTTGTCAGTTAATTCTTCATCAAACCCAGAGTTAAGCCTGTGAGTGAGTAAAATGCCTATTTCAAGCACTCTTTATAGTTGGTCAGGAGTGGGGGAGAACTTTAAGCCAATTTGTCATCAAAAGGTCTTACTCTTATAGTTCCAACTACCACTTTATTCCAAATCAAAGCACAAGTATGCCTAAAACCTCCTCTGCTGAGATTTCCTGCTAATAATCAGGTTTTTTTAAAAAAGGTTTTATTTATTTGAGAGCACGAGCCGGGGGCAGGGGGAGCAAGGGAGAGAAGCAGGCTTCTGCCTTCAGCAGGGAGCCCCATGCGGGGCTCAGTCCCAGGACTCCGGGATCGTGACCTGAGCCGAAGCAGACAGATGCTTAACCAACTGAGCCACCCAGGTGCCCCTAATAGTCAGTTTTTAAAGTAGATTCTCTTATTGACTTCTTGTTTTCATTTTCACAAAGAAAACACCAGGGAAGAACTACGTTAGCATGAGTCTACTCCAGCCAAACCCTATGGTTTGTTTGCTTTAACTGCTGGGTTCCTCAAAGACTTTACTAATTTAATTCAAAGTAGACCCCTGCGTTCTAATCAGTACTTAATGTAGAACTAGAGGGACATTAGGTTCACATCCAGTTACTTCGTTTGCAGCCACCACACGCAAGATCAGCTGCATCCACGTTGTGATGCAGACCGCCTTCTAAAGGAGCACGTAGCTGTAGACCTCAGCTTTAGTGGAAGCTTTTGTCAGAGGGCCTGCACCATTTCAGCCACTAAAGCAGAATTTGAGGATTGTAAACAATGTTATAAATACTTCATTGCATATTCTTTAGCACCCATCTTCCACAAATGCTTTACACACAGTCGATAATCACGTCCTAGTTGTTGGCGGATTGAAAGCGCACAAAAATAGCATTTACCTGTGTCTAACGGATTTGTATTTAACTTTTCTGTTCTTTAATTTTCAACCTATTTTGAGTAGAATTTTACCATGTACATAAAAAGCACTTAAGTCTTACTGAAGGGAAATCTGTTTTTGTTTTAGCATGCCTCTGAGAATGTAAGAGTGCATTTCAAAATGTTTTATCTCTATGTAAATATGTTGGAATGTTTTACTTAAAATTTAGTATAGTGGAAAATTTCCTGACCTTTTTTACTTTAAGTATGCCTCTATGTTCTTCTTTCTGGACCTTAATAGCTGCCAGTGTATGCTTCCTATGTTTCTCAGCCCTGGTTCAAATTCAGCCTTAATGCCCTGTCAAAATGGGTGTAATCCACAATGACAGATACCGGGGCTTAGCTAGTCTTATTTTATGGCAAGATGCGAAAGCCCTGTCTTCAGGAAGGGTCCCACATAGAAAAGTCTTTTGTCTTTCTCAGATCTTACACAGTATAACAGTGGTTGATTTCTGCCTTGTGGGTAGATGGAATAGGTTTGAAAATAATTGTGAACCAGGGCCCGGGAAACTAATTCATGTCGCACACATTGATTCTGTGTAATTATATGGCAGCATATAGTGGAATTCCAATTGCCAGTCTCATCTGCAGTGGGACTCAGAGAAACAAGAAAGGATAGGAATCCTCTGCAAGCCCTGGGAGTAACTCATGTTATAGTTTTCAGGTAACACCTAAAATATCCATTCCATGTGGTTTGATCTTGTACTCTTAACTGTTCAACAGAGAAAGGAGGTGCCTGCCTCCAAAGATACATTTTGAGAAAATGAGTCTGCCCTCACTTGTGCACGAAGGAGAGGGTAACAAATACAAGGAAACTGCCCTGGAGAGGGTAGGTGTGCTTTTCCTGTTTTGAGGGGTGTGGGGTGGGTGGCGTACGCCCTTGTGAGAGGCTAAGGGAGAGGGAAGATAGGGTATATGGTAGGGATGTCTGCTCCTTTAAAAACAGTAAATTAAGTTTTAAAATCAAATAAAATGTCCTTGGTGTGAGCCTGTTTGCTTTTGAGTGCAAAAATGCTGTTGGTCTGTTTTAGTGTATCTTTCAGGAATGCTTTTAGGAGTCACTATTTTTAGACTGATAATATGGTTTGAGTGTTGGTAAGACTTGGTTTGAGAACTGGTAAGAAGTACCGCCTGCATTCTCCATATAGCCAACTGAAATGCACGTGACCACTCTGAAATCCCTCACATCCCAACAACAGAATGTTCAAAAGTTTAGCATTGTAACAGGTAACCTGCTGGCGTACTGACCTGGATTTAATCAAGTTTGAGCATCTCAAAAATCTATCTTGCCTTTGAGAAAAAGGCATACCAGGCTTTTCATTTCACTTTATGTAACGGATAAACCTGAGCTTTGTGGAAATTAAGTTTTTATAAATCCAATCACATTTTTAAAATGTTTATAGAAAGTATTTTTTAAAGATCACAACAGTATTTTTCTAAAGTCGTCAACTCTGTATTCCGATTTATCAGCATCCTGATGTGTAGAACATACATGTGTCCATAGGCATGTATATATGCATGTCTGTGGACACACGTGTACATGTATTGGGTGGGGGGGTTACCGGTGAACATGTGTTTTCTCTTTTAAAATAGGGTACGAGGATGCTAATCTAGATAGGGTTAATGCTGTTGGCCAGAAACACCCACATTTTTCAGATAATTGTCAGTTTGATGTGTGGCATTAGATTTTTATCATGTAACTGAGATGTTAAGATTCTCCAGAGCTGTACCATGTTAGGCCTGAGTGAGCTCAACATAGCCAGTTTGAGTAATCCCACACTGGTGCATAGGATACAAGTATGTGGCTCCCTGAAAAATTGGTAAGATTTCAAAAAGTGTGACATAAATGCTTATGTTTATCAAAGCATTACAAAAACACACATCTCCAGTCACTGACTTGAATATATCATAAGCCTAACACCTAGAAAGGGCTCGCTGTTTCATACCTTGTGGAAGACCAGGGCAAGCTCAGAAAAACTGTTCTGATCCATTTCACAAAAAAGAAAAATGAAGAAAGAAAAGAATGCTGGCTGGATTTTATGAATGAAGGGCTTTCACTTTTCTCTTTGAAAACTTTCATATTTTAAATATTTCAATACAACATTTAAAGCATTTTCTATGTTAACTTTTTCGTCTGTGAATTAAAATGTATCCAGCTCTTGCTGTTTTGCATTACTTACGAAGACTGAACTGCAATAAAAACATTCTCTATTGTGCCTGGGTCTCAGTATTTGGACGTGGAGGCTAATGGTGGTGTAAGATGGGAGGGGGTTTGGTGATGGCTGCATAAGAAATAATTTTAAATCTGCTGAGGATCCCAATACAACTTTATTTTTAGAAGTAGCTTGCTTCACCAAAAGTCTAACAGGAGCTCTGCCAAAATTTTAAACCATTAATTTATAAAATGAAAATAAGTACTTCTCAGTATGAAACCAATTCTGGATTTTCTAAATTAGATTATTATGTGTATTTATTTTTCTTTCTGCTTTACTACTTCGCTGGTCATTAAAGTCACTAATTCTTCTTGATTAACTTGAAATCAACTGAAATGACAAAGCAAAACCTAATACATCAGATGCTTCTTCCACCTTAAAATTTGGCCAAAGCTTTATTATTCAATGTGGTAGGAAAAAAATTAAAAAGCATTGAAACACATGAGGTCCTGTGCCTAGATGGGCTGTTTTGATGGAGGCCAGAAGAGCATGAAAGGTGAGGAACACAGGTACAGAGCTGACAAACCTGGACTGAATCCCAGCTTGGCTACAAGTACAGTAAGTAGGAAAGTTTCTGCATGCATCACATCAAGATGCATTCGATCCCCTCACTGGGCAGATGGGAGGATACCAGCGGCACCCAGCCAGCATATGCCAAGAACGTACGTGGTCTAAGCAAGCACTTTATGATGGGGGACCCTTAAATGGTAGTGATCAAAACGCAATCAACATACATCGTATAAGCTTTTCTACCCAATGACGTTAGATATTATCACCTTTTATTGTACTACAGACAAAAGACATCTGAAGAAAACATACAATTTTGAAACGTTTTATTTTTGTGTGTGTAATTAATGGTTATTAACAAGTCTATTTAATAAAGTTAGGATTCCAATGAAAAGTTTTTTCATGAAAGCCTTCAGGGATCAGTTGTATGTCATATAGCGGGGAGTAGCACTGAATTTGGCATAAGACTTAATGACCTTATTTACAGCCTCCAAGAAATCCTTCTCAGTGGCAATTTTTCGCCGTGCTCTGATGGCAAACATACCAGCTTCTGTGCAGACGCTTCTAATCTCAGCACCTTTCAAACACAAAGAAAACAACAGGCTTATTCAAGCAGCCTGAAAAGACAGACCAGCAAATGTAGTAATAAGCAAGACCTTTCAACCTACCAGTGCTATTTGGACACAGTCGTGCTAACAATTCAAATCTGATATCTCTTTCAACACTCATTGAACGAGCATGAATCTTAAAAATGTGAGTCCGACCCTAAAAATGGGGGAATTGATAAATATTAAAATGGAAAAATATCATGGGAAGAAAAAATTTCAAGCAAAGGGATTCCTGGACTCTCTAAAATGCAATGATTTTCTTACCTCTAGATCAGGTAAGCTAAACTCAATCTTTCTGTCCAACCTGCCCGGCCTCATCAGTGCTGGGTCCAAGGTGTCCGGTCTGTTAGTGGCCATGAGCACTTTGATGTTACCTCGAGGATCAAAACCGTCCAGCTGATTGATCAGTTCCAGCATCGTTCTCTGCACTTCGTTGTCGCCTCCAGCACCATCATCAAAACGAGCCCCTGAGAAGACAAAAGGAAAAATAAACTCTTCGCATCCACTCAGGATAGTGCAATGCGTAACTCGGAAGTACTGTCAATCTCAGCTCAAATCCGGTACTCAGCGCAAGTGAGTATCTCACTGTGAAGCACGTTCTCGAAGAACAGCCTCTTTTACACAAAACCAATTAGAAAGTGAATCTTTCAAAAGGACTCGTCATAGATTTATTTAACAGAGGTTCCCTTTAAGTATTTTTTTTTTAAACCTGTTTTAGGAATTTTGTTTTTTAAAATCACCCAAGAACACCTCCATTTTTGGCACAATATACATCTGGACTAGGCACCAGAATACACGCGGGCTTTCGCGCTACAATGGTGTCCGACTGTACGTAAGAAACGGTCCTGCTCCACGTTTCCTAAAACTTTCCTTAAATATATGGCTAAATCCATAATACAGTAAAACTGTAACAGCTTATTATCACCTGACTGTGATAGGTGAATTATTCTAGCTTCATGTCAATCTCTCATTTCAACCAAAATAGCAAAAACAAAACAAAAAAACACACAACAAAAAACCTCCAAATATATATTTTCCTTTTAAGTTGTATAAATGCATACGGTTATATTAATGTATCATATACATTATAAAACAAAAAAATTAGAAAATTTTTAAAGGAGATTATTCTAGATTAATTCTAGATATTCTTTCTGTGCCCTAATACTACTTTATACACAGTGTACTTTGGAGGCCAGAGCTTCAGAGCATCCTGACGTCATCAAAAGGCTTATTCCAAAAACACTATACAAATAACTTCAGAGTCGCAACACTACACTGATACACTGTGGTCACACTATGTCCCTCCAAGACAGTAGCCACAGAAATGTCCACACCCAACAACACTCATCCAGTCTAAAAACAAGACTCTAGGTAACCTAACTGCAGTCCCCAAAGAGTTATGGGGTGCATTGTTTTCAAGTCACTTTTGTCACTAAGTTCATTAAATAACTGTCTGAACATATGACATCTCTTGAGCTATTAGGAATTATTACTCTAAGGGCATCTGGGGTGGCTCAGTCAGTTGAGTGTCCAACTCTTGATTTCGGCTCAGGTCATGACCTCAGGGTTGTGAGATCGAGCCGGTATCAGGCTCCCTCTCTCCCTCGCCCCTCCCCTCTCCTAAAAAAAAAGAAATATCATAAACTATTACAATAATCCAGGCCTACAGAACAGTTTAGTTTTCAAGGTCTCATTTATTAATTTTTTTTTAAGTAGGCTCTACCCCAGTGTGGAGCCCAATGTGAAGCTTGAACTCAAGACCCTGAGATCAAGACCTAAACTGAGATCAAGAGTTGGACGCTTAACCAACTGAGCCACCCAAACACCCCTATGACTTACTTTAAGTCTCTCAAAAACCCATGAAATAAGCAAGGCAGGAATTATCATTTCCTTTATAAGGTAAGTGAGCAGAGGCTCAGAGTTAGTTGGAATAACCTGCCTAGATCGCACAGCTAATACTGTATTTCATCAAATCTATGAAGCCAACAATAACATTATTTTATGTATACTTTATGAAAAACCACCACAAACTAAATTATGCCCCAAGGCTTTCTTACCACATTAAGTGGAGCTATATCCCAAGTTAGGAGTTGGATTTCATGTGAATGAAATTAGGAAAGTACAAAGATAAAGACTTTGAGAAATAGCAATGCTCTATATTTTTTTCCTTTACAGTGTATCTCTATTGCTTATTAGAGGTGTAGCTCAGACATGACGGAGATCATAGAAGAATTGGAATTAAAATTTATAATAAGATTAATATATCAAGAGAACTCTACACACATTTCTTTAGAACACTCATGAAAACCAATCCTAAAGTTGTTCTCTAAAATACCACTCATACCTCCAATAGCATCAATTTCGTCAAAGAAGATAAGGCAGGCTTTTTTCGTTCTGGCCATTTCAAAGAGCTCGCGAACCATTCGAGCCCCCTAATGAAAAAAATAATTGAGAGTTGGTTTAAAACATTTTTTAAATATAATAAGAAGCTATGGTTCAAACTTTTCAATATTCCTAACAGTATTCTCAAGTATTATTACCTAAAGCTTTTTCAAAAAAACCAAAGTTTGTTACCTATTCCATCAAATTAATCTCATTAGCCTCAAAACAGTATTTATTAATCTCATGTTTCTATATCTATTGAATAGCCAAATACTTCAAGACCTGAAGAGGTCAAATGAACACTTGAATAAAAGCACCATTTCAATCAGTTAAACTTGAGGAAATGAAAGAAAGCATCTGATTTATCACTTGGCATTTCTGATCACTGATGTTGCTTTTTAAGTTTTGAACAAGGAACAGAAGTATATCTTAACTCATGCAGCTCCTTTACTAATTCTTATTCTAAGTATAGTGATCATTCATGTTTCAGATGTGATCTATATAGCCCTAGACTTTAATGAAAAACTACATCATATGTGTATATACCCTTGCACATACACAGACGATCATGTTCTCCTTCTCAATAGGGTATGAAACGCTACCCCTACAATGAAAGTACACTTTTGAATGCATTCACCACATTTCTGGGGTCTTAGAAACCAAATCTGTAGAAAAGGTCCTCCTTCTGAAGAGGGAGCATATTGATTAAAAGGTTTAAGCAGCTGTTTGTTTCCAATGACCAAAGGAAGGCCAGTGGCTTCCGAACTACTAATCAAATGTCAGTCAAGAAATTTCAAGTCTCAATCCTTGGATGTGGAATTGCTATTCCATATTATACACCTTTCACAGGGCCACAAATTATTTGATTCTGATCAATGTACTTTACCTCACCGACGTACTTCTGTACAAGTTCAGATCCAATAACTCGAATGAAGCAAGCATCAGTCCTGTTAGCAACTGCCCGAGCACAGAGGGTCTTGCCTGTACCCGGCGGACCAAAGAGCAGCACACCCTTGGGAGGCTCAATGCCAAGGTTAACAAACCTCTCTGGCTGTGGTGGGAGACATGAGTTTTACACTTATCACTTCTGTGTAATAAACACAGAACTACTTCTGTATCATATCTGTAAGTATCATTATATTTAAACCAAAATTAAGTCCACGACCTATATGCTTGATCTACATAAGAATTTTACTTATTCTAAGACCTAAGATCTAAACTAGACTCATATCAATACATAATGCTAAATGGCTTCTAAAGGTGTTTCTCTTATCCAGGCTTAACAAAACATTTTCCCCTGATTTAAGAAAAATTATAATGTTTTTAAAAACAGAAGTATTACCTGGTGTTTAATATCCTAGTTTTCCATTATCCTCCCAAACTTAATCTGACTCAATTTAAGCCTATTTCCTCTTGGTATCATTAAAACACATAGTTTCTTCGACAATAACTTATAACATTTAATATGTTGCTGAAGGTTACACCTCAACCTCCTCTATCACTCAAAATAGCAGATCCTTCTGTTTTTGAATGGGTTTCAATCCTTTTGCTTTCTCTCTTCTGGAACATACCAACTCACCACACCTCTATCCGTTACCCCATCAAAAAGTTTTACTAAGGAAAATATAAAATTTTTAAAGCTATCTAATAATAGGGAATTTAGTACACAGACTCAACCACTTACATGAAGTAATGGGGTTTCAACTACTTCTCGAAGTTTCTCAATCTGTTCCTTACAGCCACCCACATCACTGTATGTGACATCAGGTTTTTCCTCCACCTAAGAGAAGGACGAAAATGTGAAACATATAGCCACAGGCTTTTGAATACTAGTTCAAACGTTCTATCTGGTGGAGCAGCCCCAATACCCTAAAAGGAAAATCAGACTCAAAGCAAATAAGAATTCCATAAAAATGAAATACACTGTCCAGTGTCCTAGAGCCACCTGCGATACTACTTGTTATGACATCAAGTGAAAGACAAACCAGTAAAAAAAGGACTGATAAAAATTTTCTCCTCTGAAAAATTGTTTAAAACATTTCTGCAACTCTTCAGTATATGCCCACATATTGATAGCTTACAAGTCAAAGTTTCAAAATTTTTTGAGATGGATGCAATTGTATTCAAAGTCATGCCATTCCTTTTCCCTCCCATATCTTCTTACCTGCATCATGGTAACTGTTGGGTCAATCTTTGGAGGCAATGGAATGTGAATCTGATATTTATTTCTGTCCACCCTAAGGAGGTAAAAAAGATCCTCACTCAATGCATTCAAAAAATTTACTAAGTTAATTATCATGTATTGTATATAAACCAACTTACTTAATCCTAAATACCCTAGAGCAAGCGCTTCCTCCACTCACACCACGTTCCCTCAAACAGACTGGCAAACTCAACTCTAAAATCCTGCACTTAAGTACAACATCTAAAGCCATTCACAAAAAGCCCTGGGGTAGGGGAAAGCAGCAGCTGCGGAAGAAAGGATGTTCAACCGTAGTGCTCTACTACAGAGTGTTTCTTTGTATTCTACGGCACCCAGCTCATTCATTCAAAAGAAAGCCAAGGATGTGAAAGTGACAAGGTATCTTTAAGGAGCGAAGAGTATTAACCGTAAATAGAATCTTACCCAACTCTCATCCCTTCTTCAATGTCGGTAGGTGCTACCTGATCACTGAGGTCCACCACAAACTTGGCAAACTGCTTCACGTTGATAATGTACTTTGGGTCCTCCGAATCAGCATTGATTATCTTCGTACACCTAACCCAGCAAAAGGCTTGATTAGAGTAAGGAACCTAAACCACTAATAATGAATTCAAGTAACCAGATTCTCCCTGGGCAAGCAGTAGACTAATGAGCAGGTATAAACCAGAACTGCAGAAAATAGGTCACTGCTAAAGATCCTTTTCTATAGAAACCCAAGGGTCCACTCAACTTAGCTAAGCTGCAAAATTTTCAAAAGATACATTCCCCCAGAAAGTTAAAGCCAAATATTTCATCATTAAGAAGTTCTCTAATTTCTTGATTTTTCTTTTTAAGGGTTTTATTTATTTGAGAGAAACACAGAGACAGGGGAGAGAGCACGAGCGGGGAGAGGGAGAAGCAGGCTCCCCACCGAGGAGGGAGCCTGATGCCGGGCTCGATCCCAGGACCCTAGGATCAGGATCTGAGCCGAAGGCAGACGCTTAACCGACTGAGCCATCCAGGTGCCCCAATTTCTTGATTTTCTTAATTACATTCCTGTATTAGTGATACTCCTCTATATCTTAAGTTACTCTCCATTTTATTTTCCCTTTAGGAAGATGGTCATCTTGTCTTACATCAAGTTAAGTACTAAATGTGTTTTCATTCTTTCCTGAGTTTACACTTCAAATCCATGTTTATCATTGTTGCTATTTTTAACTCAAATGTATTCTTTTTCTGTGTGACATGGTGAAGGCAAATTTGTAATACCATGTACATCATAGTAAAAAGCAGTCTACTGCCTTTCCTCTTCTGTCTATGGAAGAAAAACAAAAAATAGAACTCACTTTAGAAAGAATCCATGTCATAAGCTGTACCAATAATACGGGGAAATACAAAATAGTCTGGCATGTACATAAATGTGGAGCCCAAAGTAAGCTCAAGAATGCTTTGTCCACAGGGCACGTGGGTGGCTCAGTCCGTTAAGCATCTGCCTTCGGCTCAGGTCATGATCCCAGGGTTCTGGGATCCAGCCCTGCATAGGGCTCCCTGCTCAGCACAGGGCCTGCTTCTCCCTCTCCCTATACAACTCCCCCTGCTTGTGCTTTCTCACTCTCTGTCAAATAAATAAAATCTTTAAAAAAAAACAAAACAAAGAATGCTTTGTCCTCGCAGCGTTAACTGTGTGACAGGACTCTGTTTTCTGTTACCGCCTAAGGTCCACCAGGGAGGATTACATATATAGAAAATATCACTACTTTCTCGTGTCAACACTGTCTGCACAAATAAGGATTTTTTTAATCCAAAGCTGAGAAAGTATATATATGTAAGGATGTCAACTTCCAGGATGAAGCTGAGTTTCTCTCAGCTCTTAAGTCTCCAACTAAAACCAAAGTATGATTACCAGACATCTAGCATAAAAGATGGACACCCAACAAGCGAGAGTATGTATGAAGTAGAAACCTTGCAGTTATCATTAATTTCCTTAGAGATGAAAACATATTAAAACCATGATTCAAAAACAGAGGACATTCAAAAAAACAACAAAACACATATATTGAAAGACTAAAGAGCTCTTAGAAATTAAAGCCTTGAAAAGAGAAACAGGAAGGAAAAAAAATAAAGGGACTTAATGTTAAGAAAATCTCACAAAAAGTAGAGCAAAAGACAAAACAAAAAAAAAACCCACACAGGAAAGATTAGCATATTAGCAGAAATATCCAGGAGGCCCAAGATCCAAATAATACAAGCCTGGAACAGAGGACCAAGAAAACAGAAATTATTAACAAATCATTTCAAGAAAAAATGCCACGGTGAAGGTCATGAGAGCCCAGCACCATGGATACTGAGGCATGTCATCATGAAATCTCAGAATCGTGAGAATGAGGCGACCCTACAACTTCCAGATGAAAAACAGGTCACAGATACAGGACTGGGAAGCAACAGCTTCAGACCAACAACCCCGGGAGGTAGAGGACCATGGAATGATGCCTTCAAAGTTCTGAAGGAACTATTTATACCAAGACATTTTCAGACATAACGTGGTCTCAAAATATTGCCTCCCAGCTCACTTCTTTCAGGAAGCTACCAGAGAATAGAGCCTACCTAATGCAGGTGTAAGGAAACCAACAAGAGAAACTCATGGTACGCAAGCAACAGGAGAGGGGCAAAGGGAACCTCCAGGGTCGGAGGTCACGGGAGCGTTGTGATTTAGCAGGTACAAAAGGCCACGGTGCAAACTGAAGCAGGTGGGCAAGTGCTGGGAAAGACTTCTTTAGGAGAATGGACCTGAGAGAACCCGAGGCACAGGTAACGCACCTGAGGTACACGTGAGAAAAAACCTGACGGACCTAACGCATCCAAAAAGCAAGTTAGACAATCAGGAAAAACTGGAAGGTTGAGTTTTTCTACACACAGAAAACTGGGCAAATGAGAAAACAAGACAATTATGACAAGGAAAACAAAAAATGGTACAGGAAAGAAAAAGTAATCACAGTTTACTACTTGCCTCTTTGTGAGTAGCATTACTTACCACAGTTATGAAAACAATGACTACTGATCTAACCAAAATTTTAATGTAATTACATTAGGAGGATGTAGAGATAGGAAAGATATGTTCTGGGGATGAAGGAAGAGGAAACAAAACAAAATCCTCAAGCCAAGAGATAATACCTAAAACTAAAAAACAAGAAGATGCAATCCACAGTCTACAAGAATTGTGTCCATAAGGATCATGAAGGTAGTAACCAAATAACCACTTAAAAATTTTGAAAATAGGGGGGCGCCTGGGTGGCACAGCAGTTAAGCGTCTGCCTTTGGCTCAGGGCGTGATCCCGGTGTTATGGGATCGAGCCCCACATCAGGCTCCTCCGCTATGAGCCTGCTTCTTCCTCTCCCACTCCCCCTGCTTGTGTTCCCTCTCTCGCTGGCTGTCTCTGTCTCTGTCGAATAAATAAATAAAATCTTTAAAAAAAAAAAATTTTGAAAATAGGTGTCTCTAGGGATAAGGAATTGGGAAAGACAACTATTGTCCTCGAACTATTTAACTCTTTAAAATCATGATAACGCTGAAAAATAAACCAATAAATGAAAAGAAGGAAAGACAGAAAAAAAGAAGGGAGGAAGGAAAAGAGGAAAGGAAAAATAACCTTTCGCTACAGTACAGAGGTAAAACTGAAACAAAATTTTCAATGATTAGAATAAAACACAGAAGAATATAATCTTGGACTGAGCTAATAAGCCTTCTTGAGCAACAATCAAACCCAAAAGGTATAGTGAAAATATTTATGTATTTTATTAACCTAAAAATTTTAAACCTTACTACAACAAAAGGTACCAAGAAGTTAAAAGTCAAGTGACAGAATGGGAAAAAATATTTGTAGCATATTGAAGATTAATGTGTACAATATAGAAAGTGCTCCTAAAAATTCATAAAAACAACCCAATAGAACAAAACATGAACGGACACAGAAATACAAATGTTTAGTAAGTATAATAAGCTGTCATACTAGTAATCAGCATAACGCAAATTAAAATGAGATTTTTTTCTCCCTAAATGGTAAAAATGTAAAAATAGATGATCACATATCTTATATTGATCAGGCAAACAGGTATTTGCCTCAAAACCTCGTGTTAAGGAGTATAAACTGGTCAAACCACCTTTTTCCAGGTTTTCAAAACTGTAAATGCCTTTGACCTCCCAATTCCACTGCTAGTAAGCTACACTACCGAAGTGTACGCACAGAGAAATATTTAATATGTATGTTCAGTGTAGCACCATGCACAGTAACGAAACTGTAAATAAACCAAAATCTATGGAATATTAGTAATTTTTTAAAAACAAGAGAAAGAAAGAAGTACTAAAAAAAAAAATCAGGATATGTTTCTTTGCATGCAAATATATATATATGAAGATACACAAGAGGACTAAGAGGACCGAACTATTTTCAGTTACAGCTGAGAAGGGGCAATGGGACAGCAAAGATGCGAAGGGAAGTTTTCCTATTTTCATCTGATCTTTTTTGTACCATTTGAATCTTTTGAATCTTTTATATGTTACGTTTTCACCTACTTGAATAATTGTTGAAGGCATAAAATTTAATCCCAGATACTTCTGTAGAAAGCTTTTTTACTTCAAATTAGGAATAAAACATTTTTATGAACTACCGTGTATACCCTAGATCCTAAAAAATAAAAACAAATTTCCAGAGTGCTACACATACCTCGCAACCTGCAAGGGCTGTTCACTCTGCAGTGTTTGCTTATCTGCAGCCAAATCCCAGAGTGCTGGTGGGGCCAGGCCAGTATCAGATTCTTTAATACCTACATAAAGAAAGATAACAAACTCACTGAAATGTAATGCATCGCCTGCAAGCAAGCGTTCTCAACCTCAGCACTACTGACATTTTGGACGGAATACTTTGTTGTGGGGGATGTCCTGTGCGTTTTCGTGTAGTAGGCAACATCCCTGGAGGCGAGCCACTAGATGCCACCAGCGCCACCTCCCCCTCAAGTCATGAGCATCGAGACTATCTCTAGCCACTGCCAAATGTCCTGGGGGAAGGGGGGCACTGGGGCAAAATCACCCCCTTTGAAAACTGCTGCCCTAAAGTAGTCACAGCCAAAATTCACCATATTTCACAAATTTCTGCACGTCAAATACTATAAAACTTGACCACTCAAGTTACTGAGAAGAGAAGTTTCCAACTACTAGGCAATAGCCCACTTACTTCAAGCAATACCATGGGAGACCATATTTTTATTCACTAAGAAATTTTTACTTGTTTATTAGAGTTTACTGAACTTGGCTCTGACCAACAGAACATTTGCTTAAAGGATGATGTTGCTTAACTGTGTAAGTACTGAACTTGGTTGTAAAAGGTAGTGAAAGATTATTAAAGGAGATCCAATTTCTTAGATCTCTAGATAAGAGGACAATAATTTTTTTAATCTGTAATTCAAGAAACAGCAAGTTTTGTAGTTAAACTATTTTGATATAATTAACATGTGACATTTAAAGAGAGGAGACAAGAATAAAGAAATAAATACCAGTGAGCTCATTAATTTTCTTGAGAAGTTGTTGAATGTCATCTTCCACCTGCTTTATCTGCCTAGAGTAAGTGCTTTGACCCTAGGAGATAAAGATCACTTTAATTAGAACATTAAGATATCCACAATTCATTAAGCTGCAGACAGAAATTTTTTAAGTTACAATCTTAATAGCTATTATTGACCCAAAGCTTGTGAAGGAAGTAGAGAGAGAGAGTACCTTTCCGAAGTATTCCTGAACCAGTATTTCCCCCCAAACAACACACCATTATGGAACCTAACAAATGAAAATCATTTTTCCATTTAACCAAATTAACCAAAACTACAAGCCCATTTCTATGAATTAAAACTTTCCATTTCAGATCTAACTCAGTTACATACATTTTAAATATAGTACACATTTGTGTAAGCTATTTCAAGTATCTTTCAATATAGTACCACCCTTAATTACAAATAGTATTTAAAAAATGTACAAACTTTGACATGCTGAATATTTACTCTCCGATCTAATCTAGAGAGAAACTGTGGTGTGTAACTTTTTTCAGTGAGGATTACTATAAACTGCTAGACATCCTCTTCTAATTATTTTGAAAGGATAATACCAACAATAGTTCTTATTTCAAAATAAAACATCTGTATTTGGTAGACACTGAAAGGACTTACGTAAGTTTTCAGCAAGGCAATATCCCCCTCATCCAGAGCTAAAATAAGAAAAATAATAGATTCAAAAAGAGGAAACTAGAACTAACAATTCTTTTCTGTTCAATTTAGATTGCATTAATTGAGTGAGAAAAATTATGCAAAGTTGTAATGATATAAATACAACCAACAGAAAATTCCTGGACTCAAGGAACTTTTATCTAATTGGGTGCAGGTGGATCTTTACCAACTGTGTAACATATATGCTGAAGAGTTTCAAAGTGCTGTGACACAAAAAGAACAGCGAGCCCAAAGAACAGTCTGAGGGTCAGGACAACCTGGGCACTAGCAAAGTCCCAGCAAGTCATGCACTTGCGAAGTAATGCTGGAAAAACCACTTTTCTAAGCATCAGTTCTGTCATCTGAGAAGCAGAGATAACACTCATTTTACCCTCACAATGTTGCCAAATAAGAAATGGATGAAGCAGCACATAAAATTCCGTATACATCAGTCATAACTATATGCAAGGGATAAATTTATTAATACATTTACAGAATGATAACCTACCCAGAGACATACACAGATGAAATGTTAAGTCTCTGTGACTAAGTTTTCCACCAGGTGCCTGAGAAGCTCTGAGGTCTGCAGTATCCTAAAACACCTCCAAGGCAAAAAGTAGAGTATGGGATGAAAGTAGAGAGGTTCTTTCTTTGGCAGGGAAGTGGAAATGGAGAAGAAAACAGTGCTAGGAGAGGCTGAAGTTGTTTAGGAAGGGAAGAGTAAGAGCAAAGAAAGGAAAAAAAAAAAAACAATGCAAGAATATTTTTTAAATGGTCTATAAGGAACAAAAGAAGAAAATAGCATAAAGATGAGATTAAAAGGGGAAGGTGAGCTGGGTGCGCATTATCTCTGGCACTGTGGGTAGAAGTGTAAAGTAGTAGTCTCTACAGAGAGTAATTCCGCATTATCAAAATTACAACTCCATTTCTAAAATTTACCCTACAGCTTGTGTTTGTGCCTGGGATAAAAGTTATATGAACAAGGTTATTCGTTGTTCTAGAATGGCCATCAGATTGGAAGAAATCTTAATGTGCATCAATAAGGATTATATATATTACGGCTTCCCCAATAAAGTGGGATACTATTCAGATGCAGAGACAGGCAGTGAGCACTGACCCTTCATATAATGATATGAAGTTATCCCTAAGACACATGAAGACAGGAAAAAAGCAAGAGGTACAATATGTTACATTTATGTAAAACTAAGTAAATATACGCTTGTTTATGCACAGAAAATGTCTAGAAAGATAACGCAAAAAGGCAACACTAGTTGCCTCCGTAGATAATGGATGGCTGGCAGGACCAAGGGTGACACACTTTTCAATGTATCTTTTTTTTTATGCATTTAGCGTTTTGAACCACACGAATAAATTAACCAAAGGAATGTTTGGGTTGTTTTTTTTGTTTTTTTTGTTTTTTTTAAGAAAACTACGTCTCAGGATCTCGGCTACACAGGGAGAGCACCAAGCCGTCCCACTAGAGGGGGAGGAGGGACAGGAAAGAGGATCCAGGTGACCAAGCACCGCCAGGCGGGGACACTTTTCACGGCCTGCAAGGCCAAGCAGGGTGCGTGACTTCCTCACGACCTGACAGCTCTGTATGAATACAAACTTCAATCGCGGGAGACGAATACAGAACCTGGAACAGCACGAGGGGCAGAGAGAAGGCAGGCAGGCTAAGCGCGCTGCCGCCCCCGACTAAATCATCAGGGGCACAAAAGGGACACAGCGGCGAGCAAGGAATCCAGCCTCCCCTCGGGAGCCAAGTCTGGTTCTGCCCCGGCCGGGACCGCCTGCCTGTGTCAACTGACCTCGGATGGGCTTGTCGTCCTTCTCATCCTCTTTGGTTTTCCGCTGATCGGCACCGAGGTAATCCGGCATTTTAGGAGCTCCGAGTGCCTCAACGCCCTTAGTGATTACACAGCACCTCTGTCGCTTCCGGTGGTGCCACTCTTTCCTTTCCTCACCGGAAGTAAGCCGTGCTCCGCGGACCCGTTTAGTCTGCGCACGAGAACCGGAAGAGAGTCGCGGAGGACACGCGCTGGCGTCCTGCTCGCGTTTGCGTGCGGTGGGAAGAATTCCCGGTGGGAAACGAAACGCGGGTGGGCTCTGGCCCCTCACCCGGGAGAGTTTCCCTGAGCAACAGATTCCGAGACCCACCCTGGCAACGTCGCTGAGTTTAAGTCCTTATTTTGTCATTTCTTCAGTGTCCTCTTGGGTAACTTCTTTACTCTGTTCCCTAGTTTATCTCACAGCATTGTGGAGACAGTAATTAACAGTGTTTTCAAAGTATCTGGCGTATTAGATACGCAGTAAGTAGTAGCTGGATCTACATATAGAGTGGAGGTAGATAGAAATTGTCCATTAATCTAATGTCTGCATGAGATGAGAAAACAGTTTGCATTTTTGAACGTCCTGCCGAAGAGGAGTGGTAGGAACCATCCTCAGGTACGGGGGAGTTGGCGAAAAGAGCACGTTTTGAAAGAAATTAGGTGATGAACAGAAGTGAGTAGTTAGGAAACAACTGTAAATTCAGAAATGAAAAGGCTGGCCCTTCTTTACACTGAAGCCTGACAGAGTGAATTGAGTGAAAACGTAACCTACAGGGTGGGAGAAAGTATTTTCATGTCATAAATCCGATGACGGATTAATATCCTCGAATACATGAAGAACTACAACTCAAGAGGAAAACAGCCCCATTTTAAAAATGGGCAGTGGGGGCACCTGGGTGGCTAAGTTGGTTGAGCAGACGTCTGACTCTTGATTTTGGCTCAGTTCAGGATCTCGGGGTCCTGAGATAGAGCCCCGCTGCGCTCAGCTTGGAGTCGGCTTGTGTCTCTCCTGATGCTCCTCCCCCAACTGGCTCTCTCAAATAAGTAAATAAAATCTTGAAGAAAAAAAAAAACTAAAAATGGGCAATGGATTTGAATAGACATCTCTCCAAAGAAAATGTACAAATGGCCAGCAAGCACAGGAAAAAGATGCTCAACAACACTAGTCATTGGGGAAATGCAAATCAAAACCAGGAGATACTGCCTTACATCCATTAGAATGGCTACTATCAAAAAAAGGGGGTGAGGAGAAAGAAGAGTGTTGGTGAGAATATGAAGAAGAAAGAAAACCTTCTGTACTGTTGGTGAGAATGTAAAATGATGTAACTATGGAAAATAGTATGGCAGTTCCTCAAAAAAAAATATAATTACCATATGATCCAGCAATTTCAGTTCTGGATATACTCGAATCAAAAGCTGGGTCTCAAAAAAATAATTTATATATCCATGTTCATAGCAGAAACTAGAATGGTGGTTGCCAGAGCCTAGGGGGAGGCAGAACTGGGGAGTTGCTATTTAATGGGAATAGAGTTTCAGTTTTGCAAGATGAAAAGCGTTTTGACAATTGGTTGTGCAACAAAATGAATGGGGCGCCTGGGTGGCTCAATCAGTTGAGCATTTTCCTTCAGCTCAGGTCACAGAATTGGAATCCAGTCCCCGCAAGGGCCCTCCCTGCTCAGTGGGTAGCCTGCTTCTCCCTCTCCCTCTGCCCCACCTCCCTGGTTGTTCTCTCTTGCTCTCAAATAAATAAAAATTTTTAAAAAGTATTTTAAAAACAAAACAAAATGAATATTTAACACTACTAAACTGTACACTTAAAGAATGGTTAGGATGTGAATTCCATGTTATGTGTATTTTACCACAATCTCACACACACACACACACACACACACACACACACACACACACCAGCCTTATGACCTTAGAGGTAATTGTAAGAATGGATGGGGTAGGTGTGAGAAAAAAGTAAGAAAGTGGATTCAGGTTACTTTGAGCCTTAAAGCCTGTCTTAACAAGTGATTGCATTAATAAAGGGATCAGGAAGAGGTTTAGGGGGAGATAATTAACTTTTTGAAATGTCAATTTCGAAGTGACAGTTTTGTCATGTGGTAGATGGGAGGCCCATTCAACTTATTTAACAGTGAAAATGTAATTCATAGAGAATAATTCTCTAACTTCTGGTGCTCTTTAACACAACAAGTCTTTCATTTTGCTCAACCTATTCGAGATACTGCTGCCGGGCTGGAGCGAGTGGGGGACAGGGGTGAATCTTCATCCACCGGTTTCCTTTTGCTAGTTTTTGCGTTTGACCTCAGTCCTAGAAGGATTACAATTGACTTTATTATACATTAAACAACTAAATTCCAGAATCCTATAATTGTAAATATTGGGGGGGAGGGGGTCGGGAACTTCATTTTTAGATCAGGGTAAAGAGATTACTGGCCTTGGAATACAATCTTAACACCGAGGACGTGGTCTTCTCCAAATGTTATAAGGATTAAATGAGACAACACAGGTAAATTAGTAATATCGCAACAAATATTAGTTGACACTATTATTTACGTAAACGCAAATATATTACAAATCTCTACAAAATTCTCTATAGATATATAGAGAGACTATAATAATTATTCTCAATATTTATTCGTACATATCTTCATTTTTTATTTATACCAGTAGAGCTACTGGAAAAACCTGCGGTTAGGCTCGGGCTAGTAGTGATTTAAAAATAAAAAGAACATTGAAACAGCTGCTTCGGAAAATTATGCTCCACGTGTAGCAGCACCCGGTGGAGGAAAATAATCCTTTTCGCCGGGGAACTGAGGAGTCTAGGAACCTTTCTTTTGTGAGAGTCGGTCCCCAACCGGATCTGAGTCAGAACGGAACTAGGCTGCCGCACACGTTGGCGCGGTGTGTGGGGGTGGAATTGGCCTCCACACCGCGAAAGATTCATCCCGGAAGTAGTTATTGGTAGTCTCCATGCGCCGGTTCCTGGGCGTCGTAGAGCCAAGGCGCGAGGCTCGGACCGAGAGGTAGAGCTGGAGGGGACACTAAGTGCCCTCCGCCCGGGACGCGAACCGCTGCGCCCGCGGGTCTGGTCCCGGCGCCATCATGCTGCTCCTGCCGAGCGCTGCGGACGGCCAGGGCACCGCCATCACCCACGCTCTGACCTCTGGTACGTGCCCACTCAACCCCGGCTCCGTCCCGCCTTAGCCGCCCTTGCCTCAGTCCTCCACCTGCGCGACCCCGAAATCCCTCTGTCCTTGTCCCTGGCGACTAGCCCCCGGACGTGTGGGGCCCTGACGCCGTTGCCTTTTTGCTCCAGGCTATCCAGTAATCTTTGCCCAGACTGAAAGGAAGGAGGGAGGGGGCGTCTTCTTTCGGCTCCTTCAGTTTCTTCCTCCTCTCCCGGCTGCTGACTCATGGATCGGGAGGAGCAGTTCGGGACCGAACCCTCTAGTACCCTAAGAAGGTTCTTGTAAGCATTTCCTTGCCTAGGGCAAGAGTTCCCGCAGCGAGTTCCCACGTGCCTCGGGTCGTACAAAGCCTTGTTGCTGGTGCTCTGTTAAACACCATTCTCCCGCTCTGCTTTTGCTTCGGCTTTGTTTATTTTTAATGTCAGAACTCAGACACTGCTCCTTATACTCAGTATGAAAAGATCCTTGCCGGTACTGCTGCTAATAAGATTTGTGTAGACAGACTTTTTAAAAAGAGTCATTGAGAGTTGAACTGCTGCTGTAGTTTCTTCGATGTATAGCCCAGGACAGTCATGGGTATTGTAAACCTAGTCTCCGGTTTCAGCGATCCACATTAATTACCAGTGCCACTTACAGAGACAGTTGTCGGATGTGATTTTGAGCATATCTCGGGGCACATGTTGCGTTCTGCTCACGGAAGTCTGTGTAATCTTAACACCTAAAGGAAAAGGCTTGAAAGGTGTTGTTCTTCAAAGCTGCGCCCCTACAACACAGCTAGTACTTCTTGAGAATAGTGTTTGAATCCTCTCCTGTATATGGTACAGGAGAGCTGAATTTCCCAAACCAACTAAAGCATGAAAAATCAATTATTTTTAGAAAATTGTGGCCATTAGGTACATGGAACGACTTCTATTTGAGTTACTTGTTGCTGTGCAAAGTAAAGCTTTTTGCATTCATATAGACTATGAAATTAAAATTAAAGTGTTCAGTTTTTTTTCCTTACTCATTGCCTTTCTGGAATTGTTAATATACAGATATACAGTGATTTATTCCTGCTTCTCAGGAATGATGATAAAGCCTTACTTTGATACAACAGTTTGTGGTTTTCAGAGTGGTTTCAAAATGTGGTTTGTCATTCAGTCTTCCAGGGAAACCATAGAAGATAGATATTGTTCCCGTTTTACGGTTGAAGACATCTCTCATTTCACATAGTCACTAATTGTCAGACCTAGACTAAATCCAGAGCTTCTGATTTCAGATCTAGAGCTTGTTTCACTAAAGCATAGCTGTGGTCAGTAAATCCTCATTAGCTGCTTGGAAAATTGTCTTCCAGAACAAATCATTGCTAGTGAATTCTTAAAATTTTTAAAAGCTATCTGAATTCAAGGTTTTAATTAAGATACTTTGACTTGTTTTTAGGAAAAAAAAATTTTTGATGAGGTTAGTTTTTTATGACAGTTGATCATTTATTTTATTGCAATTATTGGTCTAAAAGGAAAGCAGTTGGCAACATTTCTCCCTGTTCCCCACCTTCCTCTCATATTCTCAGAAAAGTTTTGCTGAATATTTTATCAGATAACTGGAAGAGGTTGATTGAATACTCTGTAAATACTAGGAAATGATTATTGCTGACCCTCATGTTAACTGGAATGCAGGCATACCTTGTTTTATGGCACTTCACTTTATTGTGTTTTGGTGATAGTGCATTTCTTACAACTGAAGGTTTGTGGCAACCCTGTGTTGAGCAAGTCTCTCAGGACAACTTTTCCAACAGTATTTGCTTTCTCTGTGTCTCTGTCACGTTTTGGTAATACAGTATTTCAAACTTTGTCACTATTCTTATGGTGATCTATGATGTGATTGACTCGCTGACGGCTCAGATGATGGTTACCATTTTTTAGCAATAAAATATTTTAAAATTAAGGTATACACATGGTTTTTTAAGACATGGTACTGTTAGACTCTTAATAGACTACAGCATACTGTAAACCTAACCTTTATACGTACTGGGATACCAAAAAATATATTTGATTCACTTTTTTGCAGTATTTGCTTTATTGTGGTGGTTTGGAACCAAATCTGCACTATCTCCCAGGTATCCCTGTACTGCAATTATTTCTTTAGTTGATGGTTTTAAAATTACATTCTGGTGCTGTTTTGATCTCATATTGCCTTGAAACAGATTTATTCCATGCAATACATTGAAGCCTCTCTTAACACTTTCAATCACAGCCTCAACACTCTGTCAAGTTGAACCTGTGGGAAGATGGTTTGAAGCTTTTGTTAAGAGGAGAAACAGAAATGCTTCTGCCTCTTTTCAGGAACTGGAGGATAAGAAAGAATTATCAGAAGAATCAGAAGATGAAGAATTGCAGTTGGAAGAGTTTCCCATGTTGAAAACACTTGATCCCAAAGACTGGAAGGTATTTAATATCTGAATCTTTTGTTCAGTCAGATGCTTTGAAAGGCATAGGCAGTTGGCCCGTGAGTTTTCCATCAGTGAGCCATGTTTCAAGATGCTTCAACGAGAACCATAATTGAGCACCTGTTTATTGTTAAGCTCTGAGTGGGATAGCACTGGTCATACGATACTGTCTCTGATGGAAAAATCTAGGAATTTTTCACAGAAAACATGTTTGAACTGGACTTAAAAGGGGCAGTTTTTGAAGCAGAGAAGGGAGAAAAGGTGTTCTGGGCAGAAGGAATAGATCTGCAAAGACACAAAGGAGTGAAGAATGTATATCACCTCTTCAGGGATTAATGAAAAGTAGAGTGGGTAGGGTACTTAAAGGGTGGTGGTGAGAAATTAATCCTGAAACAAGTCTCTAGACCAAATTCTGTTGTACTGTCCTTTTTATGTCATGCTAAGGAAGGAACTAAGATTTTATTTTCAGGGCAGTAGGAAGTCATCAAAAGTTTCTAAGCTAATTTTAGCAAAGTAATTCTCCTGGCAGTACAGAAAATTGCTTGAAAAGGGAGGGCAGGACTGGAAGGGAAGTGAATAGTTTGCTGTCACGGGGCTAGTGCAATAATCCAAGCCTGCAGATGCATACTTGAGCTAAATTTATGGCTGGGTTTTGAGGAAGAGGGAACATGTGCTTTTTTTGGAGGTAGACTTGATAGAGCTTGGTGACCTTGACTGTGTGGTACAAGAAAAGGAGATGTACTCAGAAGACCTCTGAGCATTCCAGCTTGAATGACCTGCTGGAGTGATGTCAGTCACCAACACTGGGTTGCAGGAATAAGGAAGTTTGTGGGGAATGTGGTGTTTGTGTTCAAGTTTGGCAATGTCAAAATTGAGGTTCCAGTAATGTACTGATGAAGTCTTCTAGTAAATGGTTAGAAATTAGGGGCGGCTGGGTGGCACAGCGGTTAAGCGTCTGCCTTCGGCTCAGGGCGTGATCCTGGCGTTATGGGATCAAGCCCCACGTCCGGCTCCTCTGCTATGAGCCTGCTTCTTCCTCTCCCACTCCCCCTGCTTGTGTTCCCTCTCTCACTGGCTGTCTCTATCTCTGTCGAATAAATAAATAAAATCTTTAAAAAAAAAAAAAAAAGAAATTGGTCTGTGGCTCTGAAAGGACGATAAAGCCAAGAACATTTGCAAGTTATTGGCAAGTTGTAGGTGGTAGTTGAACCTGGGGGAGTTGAGTGATAATGAGCCGAGGAGAAGAATATTGACAAATAGGTATCACATAAAGCTTAAGTAGGCACTAGTATACTTAAATATGTATACCGTGGAATTAGAGTGCCAGAATTCAAATCTGGTTCTGCCCATTTAGTGCGCTGCGACCTTGGGAAAGTTACTTGATGCGTCTGTTTCATGTGGTGAGATTGCTAACAGCTCAAAGGAGTAGAGTGAGGATTAATGCAATGATGCATATAAAGCACTTAACCTAGTGCTTGACGTGCGATAAGTACTAAACAGATAGTAGATAATGAGTTCCTGTCTCCTAGCTTGTGAGGGTTAAATGAGATCAAGTGTACGTGTAAAGCACTTAGAAAAGTAAATAAGCACTCAAAATGTTAGCTGATTCACATACTGTCATGATCAATTTTAAAAGAAAAGAACTGAATGTTGAGCCTGAGTAAGGGGTGGGCAGAGGAGGAGAAGCAGCAAAAGATACTAAGAAGAGTGAAAGAGGTAGAAAAAAACAAGAGACATTTGTTCAACTATTAAACATCAGGCACTAGACTCTTCTGGAAACTAGGAGAGGAAGAAGTCCCAAGAAGGACAAACAGTTACCTGTGTCACTGCTTTGGAGAGGTCAGTCACATAACATGAATAATAATAAAAGCCACTGGGGGGGCGCCTGGGTGGCACAGCGGTTAAGCATCTGCCTTCGGCTCAGGGCGTGATCCCGGCGTTATGGGATCGAGCCCCACATCAGGCTCTTCCGCTATGAGCCTGCTTCTTCCTCTCCCACTCCCCCAGCTTGTGTTCCCTCTCTCGCTGGCTGTCTCTATCTCTGTCGAATAAATAAATAAAATCTTAAAATAAAAAATAAAAGCCACTGGGTATGGCACCCGAAGGGTAGGTGACCACATTGAAAGCAGTTCTGGTGTTTGGTTGGGAGGGCAAGTGGTTACAGATGGGTTGAGTAATTAGGAGGCGAAGCTGGGCTGTAGAGAAAATACTAACGAGAGAAAGGCTGGGTCAGGAGAAGATAGAATTGGGGACCATCGAGGTCTACAAGAGAAAAAAGGAAGAAAGATGGAGGTCTTTGATATAGAAAAGAGTAGGTGACATCAGAACAAGGTAGCAGGGTTCATACCTTGGTTTAGTTAATTGTTTCTTTCAGCAAGCAGGGATCAGGCATCTGCTTTGTGTCAGACGCTGTTCTGGGGGCTGAGGAGTCTGCCAAACAAGACAGTATCACTGCTCCCACGTAGTTTCTAGTCCAGTGAGGAGACAGACAATAAGGAAACAGTCAAGGACATGGTCACCAGGTGCTGGGCAAAAAAGTAGAACAGGGTCCTGTGATAGAGTGTCCAGATGACTGCTTTAGGTTGGGTGGGCAGGGAAGGCCTGTGGAGTTGACATTTAAGATAAAACCTGAATGACACGCAGAGATCAGGGAGAATGGCATTCCAGGCAGAGAGCTTGTGTGGGGGCAGAAAGAAGTTCGAAGTGTGCCAGGAACTGAAGAAGGCAAATGCGTGGAGCAGCATGGAGCAGGGAGAGGTGAGGAGGTTAAGGAGCAGTAGTCACTGGACAAGCCACTGGAGAGTTGGGAGCAATAACAATTTGTAAGTACTTTAGGGGAAACAAGAAGGAACAGAGATGGGCAGAGAAGGTTGTCTCTTTTAAATAAGGTGATAACATTTAGGCTGAGACTGAAGGATGAGAAGGTGAAGAGTGTGGAGAGTGTGCAAGGTGGGGAGAACAGCACGTGAAGAGAAAGGGCTTGCTGTCTGCAGGGAACTGCACCACCACTCTTGGATTTGGAAATGAGTGACTAAGGTAGAGAGTGACAGGCTGGGAATAGCGAGCAAGAGGTGGAGGTGCTCCATATGTCGGGCTCAGAGGAGAGGTCTGTGCTCAAGTGAACTGGGGAGTCATAAGCATGTACAGGGTACTAACTATATTCTAGCCCTGGCGTTGGCTCATGTCACCCAGGACCAAATTAGAGAAACCAGAGAAACCCCAGAACTGAGCTTTGCAGGTCCTAGAGAAGCCAGTAGAAGTGGCTGAAAAAAGGTACTGGCAGGTGGGATGAAAAGAATGAATGCACGGAACAGCAAAGGAAGGTGATATTTCAAGAAAGGAGTCAGCTGTGCTGCCACTGGGAGCTGAAGTCAAGTGAGGGCAGATGAATGATCTTGGACTTGGCACCTGGAAATTCTTACTGGAGAGAGCAGCCTCATTGCACCTGGGGTGGGAGTGGATGGAGCAGAACCAAAGTGGAGTGAGTGGTTTGAAAATGAATGCTAAAAAAAAAAAAGAAGAAAAAAAAGAAAATGAATGCTAAAGGAGGTAAACGTGTGGGCGACTTTTTCAACAAGTTTAACTTGATGAACAGCAGAAAAATGGGAGATAGAGCGGTAACTGGAAAGGGGATCTTGGAAGTATTTTTAGGATAAGAGCTAACAGGGGCACCTGGATGGTTCAGTCAGTTAAGCATCTGCCTTCAGGTCAGGTTGTGATCCCAGGGTCCTGGGATCGAGCCCCAAGTCAGGCTCCCTGATCACTGGGGAGCCTACTCCTTCTTCTGCCTCTCCCCTCAGCTTTTGTGCATGCACTGTCTTTCTCTCAGATAAATCAATAAAATCTTAAAAAAAAAAAAAAAGGTGAGAGCTAACAGTATGTTTTTATATGGATGAAGATAATCCAGTTGAAATTTAGGAGATAACTGAAAGATGCTAGTATTTTGAGGAGACTTAGAGAAGACAGGGCTCAGAACCAAGAAGGAGGATGGTGTAGTTTCTCTTGGTAGGACAGGCTTTTTCAGTTGTGAATGGAGGGAAAGGGAAAAGATATATGGATGCCAGTAGGGTGGTAGAAGGATTGAGTAGGAAATTGAGTAGGATAATTTACATTTTTTAGTTTAGCAGGAGGCAGGGCTGTTGATAAGAGGGTAGAGAAGGATCTGTGAGATGGAGGAGAGACTAGAGAAAGAGTAACCTTAGAGAGTAATAAGGTAAATCAGCTGGAACAAAGTATGATTGCCAGGCGCAGTGAAGGAGCCCATCCCTACGGACTCCGCAGTCCTGAATTGAAAGGGAAATGAGTCAGGGGCGCCTTGGTGGCACAGCGGTTGAGCGTCTGCCTTTGGCTCAGGGCGTGATCCCGGCGTTGTGGGATCGAGCCCCACATCAGGCTCCTCCGGTGTGAGCCTGCTTCTTCCTCTCCCACTCCCCCTGCCTGTGTTCCCTCTCTCGCTGGCTGTCTCTATCTCTGTCGAATAAATAAATAAAATCTTTAAAAAAAATAAAAAATAAATAAAGGGAAATGAGTCAGCCCTGCTTGACTTTTTCCTCCCATGTTACATGCCCTCAACTCCCTTTCCTCACCACTCACTTCTCCAATACCAGATACAGCCTTTGAGTTCTGCAGGGAGACTTCAGTTGCTACTTCAGCTTGTAAATTCACAAGGATGTTAACCAAAGCAGAAACAAAAGCAGGTATTTCCTCTCCAGAGAAGCCTCGGCCCTCAGTTTCTCAAAATTTCCATGCAACCTACCTTCTTTGCTTAATATGACTCCTAGTTCTATCATTGCCCTGCCCCAACCCTGTGGGGCTGTGATAATGCTTCCCTCTGTTCTGAAATCTTCCTGGCTATACCCTGATTTAAGGATGGCTATAAGATATTAGTAGGTGTTAAGAGAAAAATGGGCTCCGTGGTCAAGTAAGTTTGGAAAATGCTGTGTTTTGCAGGTTTGTGTTTTTTTTTTTAATTGCAGGACTTCTCAGAGCCTTTATTAGGTTTATGTGCATACAAATCATGAAGGCTATATCACAATCCACATTTCCCCAGACTTACTACAGAATCCATTTTATATGCAATGTCTCACTGGACTCCTATTATGGGAAGCACTATTTTAGGGTACCAGCACAAGGGATAAGATATATTGCTCTGTTTCACACTTGACTCGCTTTTGTGTCTTTATCAGAACCAGGATCATTATGCAGTACTTGGACTTTGCCATGTAAGATACAAAGCTACACAGAGACAGATCAAAGCAGCTCGTAAGTACTTAGTTCTTTTGAGATAATCCAATATCTGGTATAGGAAATGCTATCTTTTTGAAAAGATATGCACAATCATAGTCTATAGCCATAAATCTAGATTCAACAGCATTTGATATATGGTCGTAACAATGCATAACCACAGTCTCCTTTACCTTCAGAACCAGAAAAAAGCAATCATTCTCATGCATGGACTTTTTCACTGGGGATAAGAAATCAGAGGGTGGGAGGGTCGGTGTGTTTGTAACCAAGATAAAGAACATTCTTCCAATGGCAAGCTTTTTAAAAATGTTTCATTTCCCACTAGAAGTATGGCCAGCTGTATTTAGCGGAATCTGCCTTGTTACTTAGGTTTTTTGATGTTATTTTGTGGTTTGGGTTACATTTTTATTGATACCACCCTGTGTCTTCTGCCCAAGAAAGAATTATCTGACGTTTTACTGCTTTCTTCATTAATAAGATTAAAAATTTCGGGGGAATTGTTGGGAACCTAGTCTTCACATGCCTTGGAAAACACAATCCCCTTAGTACTCTACACACCATTCGGTTCACTTGGTTAGTAAAGTTTGATGAAAGAGGTGAAGGTGATTAGTTTTCTGTGTTTTATCTTAGGAGAATGTTCTGCCCTCCACTCTAGAGAATGGATATTGAGGTCAGAGGAGGTAAGATTGTGACCATATGGAAGAGGAGTTAGGGAGTCAAGGCCAGTCAGGAGGAGAAAGTATTGTCCTTGGAGGAAGATGGCAGAATGAGACCCATCTCATGTTGAGAAATACTAGTTGACACTAACTATAGTAGATAAACTCAAAATGTTCTCCACTAATGCTTATATTTAGGAAAATCACAGGAAATATTTTTAATAAGGTGAAGGAATTTATGAGATTATTTTAGATCTATTCAGTTTCTTAAAAAGCTGGCATGGTTTTAGACTAAGCATATGTTAATGCATATGAATAGCCATTGCAATGTACAGAACTGCCAGGGAAATTGATTTGCCATGGAAAAATATTTGCAAAGTCTTGCTATATGAAAGAGCAGCATACAAATACCAAGTGAGTCTTGATACATATAAATTTGTGAAAGAATTGGAAGTGATTTAGGATTATGAAAATAGTTGAAAGAATTGTTTTTTTCTCCAAAGATAAAAAATGTACAATGAGCTGTAGAAGAAACATTCATTTGTTTCTAAGTCCATCATTTTATTGGCATAATAGAAGTTAATTTTTAATACTCTATAGCCAGAAGTTTTGCAACCCCAGTGCACCAGATTATTAACATTAAGTAGAATTATAATTCACTCTCTGCCACTGTGTTGATATTCTCAGTATTTATTCAAAAGGCAACTGATGTTCTCTTACCTCTGTCATTATAAAAAAAGGCAGTTGCTTGCTTTACTGCTTTCTGAAATTTAGTTCAAAAGTAAAAATGCGAAGTTAGTGTTCACAGATCCCGTAATTATTAACACAGAGAAGCCTAATAAAAATAAAAATCTTACTGCATATGAGATCCTTCAAGTTCTTACATACTATTACACTTATAAAAGAGTTTTCTTTTTGTTTAATGTATTTTGAATTGCTATAATGAAAATTAAAAAGTGAAGGATGAATAGAATAAGTGGTCTTTTTTTCTGTTTTCTGCATTATCTGAAAAGAATAAGTCACTAGAAAAGTTGAATGATGGGTTAAGAGAAAGTACTTGAATACTAAAAGTGGGATTTCAGTTGCTTACATAATTTTGTTTTGAAGTAAAATAGCCACACTGGCAAATGATGTGTGTAGGTTTGATATTCTTTGCACGGAAGCGAAGTCTTCAGTGATTTGAATTTTCTAAATTTAATAATTTTAGTTCAAAATATTTGTGGCATTTTAAACTGAAGCCGTTCCTTATGCTTCTTAAAAATTAAAAATCCTGTTTAGAGACATTTTATAATAATAGCAGTAGGAATGTACAGTAAAAGCCTTTTTTGCTAATGTACCCTCACAACATCCCAGAAACTGTCTTCAGTGGAAGGAGAGGGGGATATCTTTGACATTTCAGTAAACAGTTGCTACTGGCAAATTACCCGTTTATTTTTCAGACAGTGTTTCTTTGGCCTCCTTTATTTTTAATATTGAGAAATATCTTTTGCCCCCTCCACAAAAGACGATGTAAGACAGTTTCAGGACTCTCTAATGTACATGGATGAGTAAAGATTAGGCAGAAAACTCCACGAAGAAAAAACCAGTGCAGCGTAAGAGGAGACTATCCAACAAAAAATGAAGCATCACCTCTCAGACTTCTAAGGTTCAAAAGAAAATTTAAGTATCTCCTCATGTTGTCAGTAACATATGAAGACACTGCTTTGGGGACGTGGTGTAGGCATTGCGGAAAGAGACTAGGGAGAAATAAGTAGAATTGTGTGGAAACTGAAAACAGAGCAGAATTTAGAATTCCAGAGGTTTACGTACAATTAGAAAAACAGTAAAGCAGAGGACAACCTTGAGGAATGTTCCCAAGATTCGGAGAGAAAGAATAAAGGGATGGCAGATTTCTAAAGACCTCAGAAAAATGTCACAAACCATAATTGCAAATGAAGAAGGAAACTTACCGGTTTATAAGAAAATACATCTTGGGATTGAGAATGTTTGCGGGCATGTGACTTAGGTTTCACCGCCCAGCGCATTCACAGGAGAGCAGCGTGGGTTAGGCTGTGCTGCACAGAATCCATTTTGCCAGCAGGTGTGGAGGCGCCCTGCAGAGCTTATGGCTTTACCCCGAGGCCCTGGCCATGGAAGTAGCCTGTGCTCAGTTTCTCTAGTGCCCCGCAGTGCTGGGATCATCACACCTCTGAACTATCTCCTATGATTTGATTATAGTTCCTAGGTACATAGCTTTCAAGCCCTATCGTCTGACTCTCTCAGAGATTCTGTGAGCTGCCTAATAACGTTTAATAAATTCCTTTTCTGCTTAAACCAGCCAGAAGACAGAAATGCCTTTTCTGCAATGTTAGTAAAGAAACTGATGATATACTAGACTACTAAAAAAATGTGAGTTCAAAAAACCAAAAATGTATTTGTCAGTTTTTGAAGCCCTGCAGTATATGTAGAAATTACTAAGTTTGTTATGCCTGTAAAAAGATTTGTACACAAACGCTTATAGCAGCCTTATTCACAATATCCAAAAACTAGAAACCACCCAGTATTCACCAGCAGGATCATGGGTGAGCAAACTGCAGTATATTCATACAGTAGATTAGTACTCGGTGGTTAAAAAAAGAAGAGATAGCTAAGACATTGGGTTGAGCAGAAGAGATACAAAGACAGACTAGAATTCCATTTACATGAAGTTCAAGAGCAAAAGTTGTCTGTGGTGAAAGAAGTCATGGGGTACGGCATGGGAGTTGACTGGAAAGCGCAAAGGGAACTCGATGATGGAAATGGTCTGTACTTTCTTTGGTGGTAGTTTTAGGGTGTATACAATTGTCAAAATTCAATGTCAGTTTTATTTTAATTCAGTAAAAGATGTGCTTAAACAAAAAAACAATCATTTGGGAAATCAGATATACTCTTTGGGGCCTAGAAAGTTACAAAACTTGTATTAAGAGATTCTTTTTGTAAAAGTAAAATCATTGCCTATCAAAACTTGAGGGATGGCAGTTAGAGCTGCACCGTAAGTAAGTTCATTGCCTTAAACTGTTACTTTTTAAAAAGAGGTAAAAATAGGGGCGCCTGGGTGGCTCAGTCGTTAAGCATTTGCCTTTGGCTCGGGGCGTGATCCCGGAGTCCTGGGATTGAGCCCCGCTTTGGGCTCCTCCGCTGGGAGCCTGCTTCTTCCTCTCCCACTCCCCCTGCTTGTGTTCTCTGTCTCACTGGCTATCTCTCTCTCTCTGTCAAATAAATAAAATCTTAAAAAAGAAGGGGGGGGGAATAAAATGGGCATCTAATTCAGATGTTTAAAAGAATAGCACTAAGGGACATGGAAAAATAGAAAAGATAAAACAGCAGCATCCCGAAGTGAATTTATAAGAAGAAAAAACAAATAGTGAAATACAGAAAGAAATCATTATAGTATGATATTTTTAATGGAGACCACTATTAAATGTAATATATTCAAAAATTTTGTTAAATGAACTTTTTTGAGAGGCACCTGGGTGGCTCAGTCAGTTAGGCTTCTGCCTTCAGCTCAGGTCAAGATAGAGCCTGGCATTGGCATTGGGCTCCTTGCTCAGCGGGGAGTCTGCTTCTCCCTCTGCCTTTGCCCCTCCCCCTGCTTGTGAGCGTGCATGAGCTCACTCTCCCTCTCTCTCTCTCTCAAATAATTTTTTGAAATTGAGGAAGAAATTTTAAAGGCAAATGTTTTTTATTTATTTTAGAGAATGCACGCGGGTGGTGAGGCAGAGGGAGAGGGAGGGAGAGAACCTCCAGCAGACTGTGTGGCGAGCATGGAGCCCAACACAGAGCTCAGTCTCTCAACCCTGAGATCATGACCTGAGCCAAAACCAAGAGTCAGATGCTTAACCGACTGAGCCACCCAGGCATCCTTAAATAGGAAGAAATTTTAAAAGTTAGGAAAGAATCACCTCCTGAAAAAAAAATGTTTTTAGGGGCACCTGGCTGGCTCAGTTGGAAGAGCATGCAATTCTTGATCTTGGGGGTTGTGAGTCGGAGCTCCACAGTGGGTATAGAGATTACTTAGATAAATTAACTTTAAAAACTATTCATAGCAACTTGAATTTAACAGCACATTAAAAGAATAATACCCACAGACAGGTAGGATTTCTCTCGGGAATCTAACTTAGGAAATATATTAATATAGCTAAATCTATAGTTTAGATAATATGTGATTTCCTAAATAGTGAAAATGTATAAAACAGTTTAATAGCCATTCTTTTTTGATAAATAGAACTTTGCAAAGAAATACAGTTAATTTCCTACTTTGGTAAGTATTTCACACCCGCAGCCAACAAATTTAACCATGTGGTTAGTGATATGACCATTAAAATCCATGGGAGAAGCTAACCTGCCTATTATTCTTTATGCTGTTTTAGGAGTGTGGTTTAGTGAATTAAGATATTAAATAAGAGAACTAATGGAAAGAAAAATATATATATTATTTGTAGGTAATACAGGCTCTACCTAGAAAACGAAAAAAAGGTTGAGTCAAGTGGCTAGATGCAGGAGAAATATCAAAAATAATAGTTTTTGGAAGTCACTATCAAATTTGTTAGGAGTGTATAATCATTTTAAAGATGATCCAGGGCTAGAATAGGTAATCATAAACAAACCCTGATTAAATTTACTATGATAAAAGAGGCATCATCACTGGAGAAGGGAAGGATTGTTAGATGTTATTAGCACTTCGAAAAATGAGAGGGTTAGATATTTACTTGAATATGTTAAAATTCTAAAAAAACTTAAAGACTTTTTTAAATTTTTCAGTTCTAACCACAGAAAATACTAATGAAACTACAAAATATATTGTTGAGTATGATAAAGTACCTTATGCGTTTATAAGTACTGAAAAAAATTATAAAGGAAATGATCAGTAAATATAAATGAAAATGACTGGTACGTATATTGTACATATATAAATTTTGTAACTGTACATATATATGACATATGTACATATACGTTATTTTATATATATGTAAAACTTCTATTTTGAGGATTTTTTCCCCATCATTTAGGGTTCCCATTAGGTTAGTTGGCAGTGAAAATCTCACATCTCAAAAAGTAGAAGTTTTACGTATATATAAATAATGTATGTATATATATATGTCGTGAATATATATATATGTAGATATGTATAATGTATATATATCATACATATCACAAGGAAAATGACAACTGTATTCATAGAAAAAGCATTTTAGAAACAAATACAGTAGGTAATCACTTTTTAAATTAAAGCTGAGGTATTAAGAAAATTGAGTTTTGCTGAGCAGGAATTGAACAGGGAATTTAGGGGTCTCAGTTTTTCCATTGTAAAATTTAAAATGTGACTAGATAATCTCTAACATCCCTTCTAGTTTTAAAATTATTTTTTTTAAGATTTATAAAAAATTTTTTATTTGAGAGAGTGAGTGAGCGAAAGAGCATGAGCAGGGGGAGAAAGAGAAGCACACTCCCCACTGAGCAGGGAGCCCGACATGGGGCCCGATTCAGAGACTCCAGGATCATGACCTGAGCTGAAATCAAGAGTCAAGACGCTTAACTGGCTGAGCCACCCGGGCGCCCCAGATTATACTTAGTTTAAAAAAAAAATTCTTTTTTTTTTTTTTTTTTTTTTGTTTTGGCAAGTTTCTTTTCAATATATCCCCCACAAGCATCACGAGCTATTTATTACTTAGTGTTACATGAGATAAAGGGTTTGGTTTTTTTTTTAAGATCTTATTTATTTATTTGACAGTGAGCACAAGCAAGGGGAGTGACAGGCTCCCTGCTCAGCAGGGAGCCCGACATGGGACTTAACTGCCTGAGCCACCCAGGCGCCCCCATGAGATAAAGGTTTTAAGTAATACATGATGTAAAACAAAAGAATGTTTTAAAATAAGTGATCACTTCCTTTAAACTCATGACTTCTGTTTAGAATCTTTTTGGCAAATGTAAAAGTGCTCAGTTATTAATACAGAGAAGGATGCTGTAAGAGTCATCAGTAAGATTCTTTAAAAACAATTTTCCTTGCCTGAAGTGTTTGCTGCAAGGGTCTTAGCTCAATTATTTTGCCACTGTGCCTTGTTAACTCTTACTCATTTGCTTGGAATTACTTCCTGTCTTCCATTCACCTGGACCAAATTCACCCATCTTTCAAAGTCATTTTACTTCTTGTGTACTGTTTTCCATAGTGGCTCTGTGAATTTACAATCCTACCGGGGCGCCTGGGTGGCTCAGTTGGTTAATTGTCTGCCTTTGGCTCAGGTCATGATCCCAGGGTCCTGGGATAAGCCCCACATCGGACTCTGCTCAGCGGGGAACCTGCTTCTCCCTCTCCCCGCTGCTCGGGCTCTCTTTCTATCAAATAAATAAATGAAGTCTTAAAAAATAATTTACAATCCTTCCAACAGTGTGTGAGGGTTCCCTTTTCTCTGCATTCTCACCAAAGCTTAGTTCTTGTCTTTTTGATAATAGCCATTCTGACTGGTGTGAGGTCGTTGTGGTTTTGAATTGCATTTCTCTGATGATTAGTGATACTGAGCATTATTTCCTGTGTCTTCTGGCCATCCATATGTCCTCTTAGAAAAATGTTCATTCAGGTTCTCTGCCTATTTTTTAATAGGATTATTTGAGGGTTTTTTGGTGTTCAGTTCTAGGAGTTCTTTATGTTTTGGATACTAACCCCTTATCAGATACATTATTTGCAAATATCTTCTCCTATTCAGTAGGTTGCCTTTTTAGGCTGTTATGTTTACATTTTTATTTGTGTCAAAGTATTTTTTTTATTTCCTCTGTGATTTCCTCTTTGACCCGTTGATTTTTTAGTAGCATGTTGTTTAGCCTCCACATGTTTGTTTTTTTCCTGTGTTTTTTTTCTGTAACTGATTTCTAGTTTCATGCCATTGTGGTTATAATAGATGCTTGGTATAATTTCTGTGTTCTTAAATTGATTGAGACTTGTTAAATGGCCTAACACGTGATTTGTGCTGGAGAATGTTCCATGTGCACTTGAGAAGAAGCGTATTGTGCCAGGGTTGGGTGGTGTTTGTTAAGTATATCTGGTCTAGTGTGTTGTCAAAGCCAGTGTTTCCTTACTAATTTTCTGTTTGGATAATTTGTCTATTGCTGTAAGTGGGGATTAAAGGCCCCTATGATTATTGTGTATTACTGTCGATTTCTTTTTATAACCAATAATTTTTTTAATATATATTTAGGTGCTCCTCTGTTGGGTATATAGATATTTACAATTGTTATATCCTATCATTGGATCGATCTCTTTATCATTAAGTAAAACCTTGTTTTGTCTGTAGTAACAGTTTTTGTTTTAACGTCAATTTTGTCTGACATAGTGTTGCTACCCCAACTTTTTTTTTTTCCACTTCTATTTGCGTGGAATATTTTTTTCAATCCCTTCACTTTCAGTCTGTGTGCGTCTTTACGGCTGAAGTGAGTCTCTTGTAGGCAGCATATAGATGGGTCTTGATGTTGTTTTTAAAGACTATTTATTTGTGGGGCGCCTGGGTGGCTCAGTCATTAAGCGTCTGCCTTCGGCTCAGGGCGTGATCCCGGCGTTCTGGGATCGAGCCTCGCATCAGGCTCCTCCGCTGGGAGCCTGCTTCCTCATCTCCCACTCCCCCTGCTTGTGTTCCCTCTCTCACTGGCTGTCTCTCTCTCTGTCAAATAAATAAATCTTTAAAAAAAAAAAAAAAACATTTGAGAGGGAGAGAGAGAGAGAGAACACACAGAGGGAGAGGGTACGGGGGAAGCAGACTCCCCCCACTGAGCAGAGAGCCTGATGTGGGGCTTGATCGCAGGACCTGAGGTGAAGGCAGATGCTTAACAGACTGAGCCACCCAGGTGCACCAGTGGTTCTTGTTATTTTATCCATTCAGTCACCCTGTGTCTTTTTTGAAGCATTTAGACTATTTACATTTTAAGGGGTTATTAATAGTATGTACTTATTGCCATTTTGCCAATTGCTTCCTGGGTTGGATTTGGTTTTGGGGTGAGGTTTTGTTTGTTGTGGGGGGGAAGGTGTAGTTCTGTTTCTTTATTCCACTCATACTGTCTTCCCTCATGATGTGATGACTTTCTTTAGAGTTAGGCGTGGATTCCTTTTTCGTTTTTTGGTTTTTTTGTATCTATTAACAGGGTTTTGGTTTGTGGTTACCATGAGGTTCCTATTATGACATCCTGTGTATATAATCGTAGTCTTTGTTAAGTTGATGGTTGCTTAAGTTCAAACACATTTTAAAAGCACTCCTTTTTTACTCCCCCACATGTTTTATGTATTATGTTGTCATATCTTACATCTTTTTACTTTGTGTTATCTGTTGACTGATTTTTCTGCGTAACAATTGATTTCACTACTTTTGTCCTTTTACCTTCATACTGGCTTTATAGGTGATCTGTCTTCACTGTATGTTTGCTTTTATCAATGAAGTTTTGTTTTCACCATTTTCTTCAAGTTATGGCCTATTCTTTTCACTTAAAGAATTCCCTTTAACATTTCTTGCAAGGCTGGTTTAGTGGTGATAGACTCCTTCATCTTTTGTTTGTCTTGCAGACTCTTTATCTCTCCTTTCATTCTGAATGATAACCTTGCTCAGTACAGTATTCTTGGTTGTAGGTTTTTTCCCAGCACTTTGAATATATCATGCTACATTCTTCTGACCTGCAAAGTTTCTGCTGAAAAATCATCCTTATCGAGTTCCCCTTGTAACTGTTTCCTTTACTCTCGATGCTTTTAAGATTCCCTGTTTATCTTTAATTTTTGCTATTTAAATTATTATGCATTGGGGTAGACCTTCTTTGTTTCATTCTCCCTTTGTGGGACCCCCTTTGTGTTCTAGAGCTGGATATCGTTTCCTTACAGGTTGGAGAAATTTTCAGCCGTTATTTCTTCAAATAAGCTTTCTGCCCCTATCTCTGTCCTTCTGTGACCCCTGTAATGCAGATGTTCTTATACTTGATGCTGTTGCAGAGGTCCCTTAACATATCATTTTTTAAAAATTTTTAAAAGATTGATTGATTTATCAGAATGAGAGAGAGAAAGCACAAGCAGGGGGAGTGGCAGGCAGAGGGAGAAGCAGGCTCCCTGCTGAGCAGAGCCCGATTAGGACTCGATTCCAGGACCCTGGGATCAAGACCTGAGCCAAAGACAGATGCTTAACCAACTGAGCCACCCAGGTGTCCCACATAGCCTCATTTTTTAAATTCTTTTTTTCTTTTTGCTCTTCGGCTTGGTTGCTTCCCATTACCCTGTCCTCCTGATCACTGATCCATTCTTCTGCATCCTCTAATCTGGCATTAATTCCCTCTAGTTTGTTTTTCATATTTTCTCTCTCTTTGTTGAAGTACTCACTGAATCATCCACTCTTCAATCCAGCGAATATTGTTATAACCATTACTTTGAGCCTTTAATCAGGTTGAATACTTATTTCCATTTTGTTTAGTAGTTCTTTTTTCTTGGGTTTTGTTTTGAACTTTCATTTGGATCATATTCCTGTCTCCTCAGTTTGTGTGACTCTCTGTGTGTCTGTATTAGGTAAGTCATCTCCCTCTCTTGTCCTTGAAAGTAGTGGCCTTATGTAAAACGTGTCCTGTGGCGCCCGGTAGTGCATTTCCCCCACCCTGGTCACCAGGCCCAGGCCCTCCCGAAATATTTTGTGTGGGGGCTGCAGGCACCCTTCTGATGTAGACTGGTCCAAGCCTACTGTGGGTGCAGTGGTAGGCACGGCTTGCCCCCAGCACAGCTGGTTTAGAGGTCAAGCTACAAGTGTTGCAGGTGTGCTGGTGGATGCGGCTGCCCTCCCTCCTTTGTCCACATTTGGTTTGGAGAGGCACTGGTTCTGACTGAGGCTCCCTACCAGGTGTGGTGGGATGGGAGCCACTTGGGATGGACACCTTTGGGTGGGGGGTTCTACAGGGGACCATGGGGTGGGGCAAGTAGTGTTAGCAAGGTAGATGGAGAGTGTCACAACTGGCTTCCACCAGCATCGGGCAGTAAGGCTGAAGGAGGACAGGGAAAATGGCACCTGCCCACACTTCTCTTTCTGGAGAAAGTTCCTGCAGATTCCTGCTCTTCTGGCACATGCCCTATAATTAGTCAATAAATCCCTGTCACGTATAACCCACGTGCTTTTCAAATTGCTCCCTCTGTGCTGGGTCTCAGAATGAGTGATACAGTGCACTGGCCCTTTAAAAGCAGAGTCTCAGTATAGCCTTCCAACTCCTGGAGTGGAGCCCCACTGATTTTCAAAGCTAGATGTTATGGGAGCTCCTCTTCCCTGTGTGAAACTCCAGGGCAAGGGTGCCCAGTAGGGGCTTGATCCCCCACTCCTCAGGGAGGACCTCTGCACCTGTGATATCCTTCCTTCAGCCCCAGTGGGTTGCCACACTGCGGATTTGGTTCCAGACTACGTCTCTTCCTCTCTTTGCCTGTCAGTGTGGCTTTTTCTTTACCTCTTTAGCTCTGGAGAAGCTGTTCTGTTGGTCTTCAGGGCCTTCTCAGAGTGAGTTCCACTGTATGTGGTTGCAGTCTTGGTAGGTTCGTGGGCGGAGATGAGCTCAGGGTCCTCCTACACCGCCATTTTCCCAAGCTCCTCATCTTTATTTTTAGTTTTGATGCATAAAGTGACAAATTGTCTAAATCTGGCTTGTTTTGTAGATAAAGCAATGGTTTTAAAACATCACCCAGACAAACGGAAAGCAGCTGGTGAACCAATAAAAGAAGGAGATAATGACTACTTCACTTGCATAACTAAAGGTAAGAAAATACTTTGGAGTCAGGAATTTCTAATAGTGATGATTATTTATTAAGTGCTGGGAATGGATTTCTAGTGTATATTCTGTAGTTAACTATACCATGACATTTGAAAACATTTTCAGTTATATCTGGTTGTTTCTGATAAACTGCCCCAGAGCCTCACTACAACAAAGTGAGGTTCTCCCAACCAGCAGCGTCCGCAGTACCTGGCAGCTTTTCGGGAACGCAGCAGCTTGGCCCCCACCCCAGGTCTGCTGACACAGTCTGCATTTTAATGAAATCATCAGGTGATTCTTAGGAGAAGCTCATCCTAGAGTTAATTCATCGTAAGTGTTATGTCTAACAAGAATACTAATTTCTCCATTTCATATACTTTGTAGGACTAAATTGTCCCTCAGATGTTTTGATAATTTAAATCCAAAAATTGATTATATCCTGCTATGGACCCTAAGACAGTTGATTGCTGTTTGCATAGCCATGTCTTCATTAAGCAAATTAATATAGGTTGTTGCCATTTCTAAATGTGTCCTTAAATGTGATTTTACTCTTAACTCGGGGCTTGAATGCACGACCCCGAGGTCAAGACCTGAGCTGAGATCAAGAGTCGGGTGCTTAACCAACTGAGCCACCCAGGTGCCCCTAATTTTACATTTTGGTGGTAAAATTTTAAAATTGTGTACATACCTTTCAAACTTACTCTCTTTGGCCCATTCTTACACAGTGCTCAAGATGCTAAAGATTCTTTGATTTTTTTTACAACCTTGGAATCTAACGGTTAATTTTCTATGTCTTTTTCCTCGGAGTCATGCATTCTTAAGGGTTGACTAACCATTGTTTTGTTATGCGCCTTCCAGAAGAGATTGTGAAGGAAATTGTGAAGTGAGATTATATCCCAGTAGTGCTGGAGGTGTCATTACCCAGATTCAGTCTCTTCCTGCCCACAAGCACACAAAATTTTTAAATATGAAAAATAATAACTTTTTTTTAAAGAAGGGGATTTTTTTTTTCCTCACAGGAAAAAAATGTAGAGTCATGGTAATTTGACCTTACCATTTTTTCCTCAGCGTATGAAATGTTATCTGATCCAGTGAAAAGACGGGCATTCAACAGTGTAGATCCTACTTTTGATAACTCAGTTCCTTCTAAAAGTGAAGCAAAGGACAATTTCTTCGAAGTGTTTTCCCCAGTGTTTGAAAGGAATTCTAGGTGAGTTAAGGGATCCCCTTGTGATTGTAATGCTATATCGGCTTGCTGCATGCGCTTCCAGACGTCTGCGTCGTTCCTCTGATAAAGAGTTTTTGCTCTCTTCCTCCTTCTCTACAGAGTTGAGCTCCTCTGGTGAACGTACTGCTCTTAATTTATTTAGCTCTCTGAACAGAAGTTCTGCCTTTCCATGGCGAGATTCCTTTACACCTCATGGGATGTTTTTCTTTTAGATTTCCCTTGTGGGGAAAGAACAATGGCTGACTTTATGTAGTGTGATATTATTATTTAGGTGACGGTAATTTCCCATTCTTTTGCTTCCCCTTTACTAATGTGCATGTACTCTGGCCCCTTATCATTTGATAAAGCTTTTGTTCTTTCTGAACTGAGCTGTTTCTTGGAGCATTTCATCATCAGAAGGTGCTCTGACAAAGGATGATCTAAAGTCAGTTTTTAAATAGTATGTATCAATATTCTACATTTTTTGGTTCCATCTGCACTGGAAGGTTTCCTTAGAGCACAGCGTGGCTGCACATCGGCATCGCCTGGAGAGCTCGAAGAACTCCTGATGGCTGTGTGCCACCCGGAGAGATTGTGCTTTAGCTGTGATTTCGATTTAATGAGCTTGGAATGTCTGTCGGCATTTAAATACCCAGGTGATCCTAATGTGCAGTCAGGTTTGAGGCCCACTTCATTGGCTTAGTGCAGCTTAGTATTTTCTCCACCCATTCTCATTTTTGTTTTGTCATAGTGTTGAAGGTGGTAAAAACAAAATAGTGTAATATATTCTGTTGTGGAATGGCTTCCTAGAGTGGAAAACATGGGTCAGTAACAGCCTCAGGATCCTTTCAGAGATGATGGGTGAGGTGTTGAACTGAGAAGTCTGACTCATGGGGGGGTGGTCATGGTGACGAAGGGGTGGGAGTCATCTCTCTGAAGTAACATTTTTTAAAAATCTGGGCCTACAGGTTGCTTCTGTAACTGGCTGTTTAGAGGCAGGAGTGAGTGTGCCTGGGCGAGGCGGCTAGCGCCTGATTTTCCTATCCAGTGTGGCAGCTGCTAATTCATGGAGCTGAAGACCACCTGACGATGAGAACACTGTGTCATTGTTTTCTTCCCAACCCGGTCAACCCTTCTCCTCTCGCGCTGCACCTGCATTGTTCAATACCCCACTGCGGATCTTCCAGCACCATCTCTTAGTTGTAGGGAAGGGAGATTATAGGGGCTTGGTAAAAATGGTTTTTTAATAAATTAGCTTGTCTGTTGACCGTTACACAGAATTTTAAACTGAATTTTTCTCTTTTAATGTTTCAGATGGTCAAATAAAAAAAATGTCCCTAAACTTGGTGATATGAATTCATCATTTGAAGATGTAGATGCATTTTATTCTTTCTGGTAAGTGAATACACTGTTTCTATGATGCTTCCCTTTTTTAAAAGGATAATTATTCAATATTTGCTTGTTCATAAATTAACTGAAGGATAGAATCACAGAACCTTTTCTGAACAAAAGCACTCTATTCAGAAATAATCATAAAGGTTTTCGTATGGTGCTATATTATCTCCTATGTGATGTTTGGGTTTTCATGATTTTCTAATCTGTTTTCTAATAATCAGATCTCTAGATGTCAAGAATACTATATTGGTAAAAAAAAAAGTGGAAATTAAGGAGCCATTTAATTTCAATAAAAATAAATACCTTTGCATTTTCTTGCTAATAAAAATACTTGAATACATGAGGAAGGCAGTGCTGCTTTGTCTCTGTAACTAATACACTAGTGTTTAATAAACACTATATTCATGGGCAATTCATAATTGTGCTATCTTTTCTCCTTAAGTATCTGGTGAATGAAAGCATAAGATAAATGTGAAACAAAAATATCCAAATTTAGCTGGACCAGTTGTAGTTGCTTTTTCCCTTCAGGTGATACAAATCAGAGATGCAGTAGCCACTTTGAGGGTTTCCTTAAGACTTGACAGACTAGGACAGGTGAAGGTAGGGAGAACTTTAACAAGTCCCAGGCAAGAGAGAAAGCTAATGGAGATGGCAGGGAGCTGTGATTTTAAGTTAGGGGTGATGAATGTACTTCTAGATTCTCATACCAAGTACAGTGTCATTTAAGAAAGAGGAAGCATCGTGTTCGTTCCACCAGTGGGGGGTGGGGATCTACTAAGACAGACTCATCCACTTGCCATTAATGTTTCTTAGAATTACGTGCATGTAACTTAATTTTAAAAGGAAGATTTTTTTCATTTATTTTGGCTTAATTTTGTTTTTATTTATATTAGGTATAATTTTGATTCTTGGAGAGAATTTTCTTACTTAGATGAAGAAGAAAAAGAAAAAGCAGAATGGTATGTATGTAAGTCACTAATAAAGGAAGACAGTTATTTGGTTCCCTGTTGTGATGTTGTATAAATATACTGCATGTATTTTCTTAAGTAATTTTCTTTGTGTATGCTTTTTTGAGTTTTTTAGTAGTATTTTGAAATCCCATCTCACAAGTTAAACTAGATGAGGCCAAATCAATAGTTGGTTATGATATGCTTAAGAAATTGCCAAGAAATATAATTGTCACAAAAGCTCAATTCAGCAAATTATTTTTCTTCTGTTTGCTTAACTGGTTTTAGTTTTCCACATGTGCATAGGGAAATGCTTTTGACATGAATATGCCCCCCAAAAAATCAACCAAAATTAAGTAGAATCACCCTTTAACTAATGTTATAGTGACATGGCATTTTAACTTTCTCAGACATTATTTACATATAAACTTATAAAATATTACATTTTCCAGTGATACCATCTATAATCAATAGTTTGCAATATTTTCTATTTTATAGTCGTGATGAGAGGAGATGGATTGAAAAGCAGAACAGAGCAACAAGGGCACAGAGAAAAAAAGAAGAAATGAATAGAATAAGAACATTAGTTGGTAAGCATAACTGATACTTTTTAAAAGGTTCTTTAATTAAATACTGGATGTTGAAAAAGTTAACTTTTTTTTTTTTCTGGTAGACAATGCGTATAGCTGTGATCCAAGAATAAAAAAATTTAAGGAAGAAGAAAAAGCCAAAAAAGAAGCAGAAAAGAAAGCAAAGGCAGAAGCAAAACGGAAGGAGCAAGAAGCTAAAGAAAAAGTAAGATGAGAAAGCTGGATTTTAAGTGTTCATAAAATCTTTAATCCTCAGATATATTTAAAAAGCTATCATTTTGAGGGGCGCCTTGGTGGCTCAGTTGGTTAAGCGTCCGGCTCTTGATCTCAGGGTCATGAGTTCAAGTCCTGTGTTGGACTGTAGGCTGGGTATGGAGCCTACTTTAAAAAAACAAAATGAAACAAAACAACTGTAATCTTGTAGTAGAGATTTAGGTGCTACATGAATGAATCTTGATACTTTGGTACCATTGATACTTACAGGCATATTCCTTGCAGCAAATTTTTTTTTAAAGACTTTTTATTTATTTATATGACAGAGAGAGACAGCCAGCAAGAGAGGGAACACAGGGGGAGTGGGAGAGGAAGAAGCAGGCTCCAGCGGAGGAGCCTGACGTGGGACTCGATCCCAGAACGCCGGGATCACGCCCCGAGCCGAAGGCAGACGCTTAACGACTGAGCCACCCAGGCGCCCCTGCAGCAAATTTTTATTAAGTAAAAACATATATATTCCTTTAATACTATGCTTATTTCTAATGTGCCTGTTTTACATTACTACTAAATGTAGAACTGTACCAGCTGCTTTTCTCAGTTTAACCTTCAGTCTTCAATAAATTGACATGTGCCCTTTTTTCCTAATTTAAAGGTTGAATTTTTTGAATAAGATTATAGACATTTAGAAATCTGAATTTTCTTACTAAAATGATTTTATTTTCCATTATTAAAGCAAAGACAAGCTGAATTAGAAGCTGCTCGGTTAGCTAAAGAAAAAGAAGAGGAGGAAATTCGACAACAGGCATTATTGGCGAAGAAGGAAAAAGATATCCAGAAAAAAGCCATTAAGAAGGAAAGGCAAAAACTTCGAAACTCATGCAAGGTACGTCAGACTGTGTGAGAACCAACTCTAGGTAACAAATCCAATTGCTGGGGCGCCTGGGTGGCACAGCGGTTAAGCGTCTGCCTTCGGCTCAGGGCGTGATCCCGGCGTTCTGGGATCGGGCCCCACATCAGGCTCCTCCGCTGTGAGCCTGCTTCTTCCTCTCCCACTCCCCCTGCTTGTGTTCCCTCTCTCGCTGGCTGTCTCTATCTCTGTCGAATAGATAAATAAAATCTTTAAAAAAAAAAAAAAAAAAACAAATCCAATTGCTGATTAAACTTAGTATTTCTTTTCTTATACCATATAAATATAATTAAACTGTTATATACATTTTATCTCATTTAAAGATCTTAAATGCTTTTAAATTCACTTTTTAAAAAATTTCATGTGTGCATATTTCAGTATGCAAATGTGGTAATTGGTGTTTTGACATAAACATGCTATTTTCAAACCTAAAAAAAAACAAACCTTGCTCAGTATTCTGATAGTCCACATTTATCTCTTTGATTATCCCTACAATGTCTTTGTATGGGTGGTTTATTCAACTTAGGATCTAAATAGAATCATTCCAAAGGCTCCAGTTGTGTGTCTCCCAGTTGTCTGTAACAGATCCCCCCACCATCACCATCTCCTCTCCTTCTCGCATTGCCATTCATTTGTTGCAAAAACCAGATCATTTGTTCTGATGATGTCCCTTAGTTTGGTTTTGGCTGGTTGCTTCCTTAATGGTGTAAAATCAATATTTATCTTAGAAGAAGTTCTTTTGGAAGTTAAACTTGGGTTCCTTTTAGGAATCTGAAAGGTTTCATTTTTATCGAAATGGATATCATTTGGGGGAGTACTGGTAGCTTGCATTCAGATAGTTTTCACTGAAAAAGATTGACCAAAAAATCCCAGAAGTATTCAAATGTAGTTTTGTCTAAGAGCTGTTCTTAACATTTGAAGCTGGTAGAGTCAGGGACCAGTATTGTTCCTTATCAGATAGCACTGAATGAATAAATTAATGAACTGCCAAGCTGTAGGGAGACAGTATTGTATACCGTACCATAAATGCTTACTATGTGCAGAAACATTCTCTTTCATGTCGTTGTCCAGAGGCCCTAGATATTGGATCTATATTTTAATATATGCCGTCCTAAATCTTCAGTTAATATAATATAATTGAAATTAACCTGCCCCATCAGCAGGCTTTGAAGGAGGTTTAACCAAAATACAAGCACAGGTGGTCACTTCAGGCTTTTGGTCTGTAAGAGGAAACAAAATAGAAGAAAATGAAGTATTTTCCTCAGATTTCACCCAGAAAATTGTTTTGAGAAGGATGCATTTTATCATAGTGGTAAAGAGTTGGGGCTGAGAGCAAGCTGCCTGGGTTTGAAGTCATTCTCTATTAGACACTTACTGTCTGTGGGCTCTCAGGTTACTTCACCCCCTTTGTGCCCCAGTTTCCTCACCTATACAGTAGCTGAAACAGTACCTATTAATAGAATTAGGGAGTTTAAATGAGATCGTTCACAGTAGTACTTAGCACATGGGCATGTAATGAGAGATCCGCAAAGACTCTGAAAGACCAGGTAGAAAGCTGGAATAGTTCTTAGAGATGTCGCATAAATGAGGGTAAATGTTCTGGCATTAGGTAACTGTTTTATTGCTCCTTTCCAGGATGAGTTATTATTCATTTATCAGATATCTGGTGAGCACTTGCTATGTGCTAAGCAGTTACAATTGATGTAGATATAATTATGATACGGTCTTTACCTTCCAGAAATCTGGTTAATGGTGGAGAATTAAAAGTAAACACTTTAAGATGAGTACTAGCAAGAGAGGTACCAAAAATGTAGTCAAGGAGGGCTTCCTGGATCTGGTAGGATTTAAGCAGCTGAAGCAGCGTATGCATGAGATCAGAGATGAGAGAGGTCAGGGAGCAGGGAAGGAAGGCAGAGATCCAGGAAGCGCAGGTTAAACGAGCCAGAGGCAGCTGTGAAGAGGTAAGGAGCTGGGTCTTGAAGGACGTTACATGTCTTGCTAGTTCGTACCTGCTACTGAGTTGGTTGGTTTCAGTCAGGATGATGAGAGAAGACCAGAGGCAGAGACAGTCGGGAGTCTTTTGCCATAATCCCGGTGAAAGAGAGTATTGTGCCTTTAACTGAGAGAGGGTGGGAATAGAAAAGGTGGAGGAAATGAACCGGTGTTCGGGAGGTGGGATAGACTGCTGCCTGTGTGCCACTGATTGTATGTTGGAGGTGGTTAATACAGGAGGATTTAGGTATGTTCTGGTTTCCTGCATGGGGCACTGGGTGGATGATGGTATAATTCAGTGAAATAGAAAACAAAGAAGAAAAAGCTGAAAGGAAATGATGAGTTCAGAACTGTTTACTGCCATTCCCACCTGCTCCAGTTGACTTCAGTTTAGGGCATGTTGAGCACATGAGATGCTCAGATGGAAATTCTGAGTGGGTGGTTGGCTGTACAAGTCTGGAGTGCAAGAGTGAGATCACTAAAGTCTTCCCTGTCTCAGTGCCACTAGGAACCATGTGAGTAGATCAGCCAGAGAGGGTTAAGAGGGAGGAGGGTGGAGGATGCAAACACCCTAGTGAAGGTACTGATAGAGGAAGAGAGCCTGGGAAGGAGCGACCCAGACAGGTAGGAAGAAAATCAGCAGGGGCGCCTGGGTGGCTCAGTCATTGAGTGTCTGCCTTCGGCTCAGGGCGTGATCCCGGCATTCTGGGATCGAGCCCCACATCAGGCTCCTCCTCTGGGAGCCTGCTTCTTCCTCTCCCATTCCCCCTGCTTGTGCTCCCTCTCTCGCTGGCTGTCTCTCTCTCTGTTGAATGAATAAATAAAATCTTTAAAAAAAAAAAAAAATCAGCAGTGCTTTTAGACACTAGGGAAGGGTCAGCAGTAAAGCAGCACTGGGACCTTAGCGAGAGCCAGAGTGCATGGATTAAGGACATTAATTAATTAATGTCTCCATTAAAGAATGGGAGACATTGCACACACTCGTTAGTTAATCATAATTTTTCTTATACCCCCTGTTCTTAACACATTACATTATCTTTAATTACACATTTATTTTTTTTAAAGGTTTTATTCAGCTTTCCTTTTTTTTTTTTTTTTGGAACAGAGAGAGAGACAGAGGGAACACCAGGGAGAGTGGGAGAGGGAGAAAGCAGGCTTCCCGCTGAGCAGGGAGCCTGATGTGGGGCTCGATCCCAGGACCCAGGCGCTTAACAACTGAGCCACCCAGCCGCCCCTATAATTGCACATTTAAAGCACAAAGAGAATAGGCAGCCCAACAAAGAGAATTTTGAGTCATCGTACAGAATTTGATTCTTAAGTGGTTCTCTGGGGAATCATTCTTTTATAACATCCAGAGATCGATCTTCCACACCATCACCTTTTTTCTGACCCCCCATCCTCTTGGTAATGGCTTTTTATTGCCAAAGGGTCAGGGAGGGCCTGGGGGCATGGCTGTTAATGTTTAGAAGGCCGTGCACTCACCGCAGGAATCTCTCGAGGACTTAATATTTTGCAGTTGTGTTTATGGACATATTCTTCAGTGTCTGTAGTTTTTTAAAAGATAAAAATATTTGTGTTTGTGCTTCTAGACCTGGAATCACTTCTCTGACAATGAGGCAGAGCGGGTTAAAATGATGGAAGAAGTGGAAAAACTTTGTGATCGGCTTGAACTAGCAAGGTATAGCTATAGGAGTGCTGTTGAAGCCTTGTCTTGGGCTTGGGATAAAGTCTGACCCCCTTTTTTCCTTTAGCTTACAGTGCTTGAATGAAACACTCACATCATCTACAAAAGAAGTAGGAAAGGCTGCTCTGGAAAAACAGGTAATAGAACACATCACTTCTACCTTTATTTAGCATTTAATTCTGCTTATAGTGTTGCTTTCACCTCAGTATTTATTTCCCTACCTCACATGTAAGGTACGAGTAAGGGCAAGGAATCTCCTTTCTCTTTGTGTCCTCCGGTATGTTTCAGTAAGTGCTATTGTTACTTTAAACTGGATTTAGTCTGTAAAGTTGTTACTGTGTAACATGTATTTGATTTGGGGTATCTATAGCATATTAATCGTTTTTTCAAAGTCACTGTTAGAAAAAATAATTGTTTTGACTATTCCTTGAGCATCTTTGTAGGATAGTAACATTTAGAACCAAAAGAAATCTATGTTCTGTCTAGTGTACACCTTTTATTTTACAGATGAGGAAACAGGCCCAGAAATTCAATTCAGTGTAACAAGTATTAGTGCCTACAATATATAGCACTGTGCCTAGGTAGTTTGCAAAAATGCCTCATGCTCTTGCTGCTTCAAAGGAGTTCAGGAACAGTTACGCTGAAGAGAAGAGGCCTGAGGACCGGAAGATGGAGGGTCTGAAAGTTCCCAGTGCAGGGCAGAGTGGTGAGGGAAGGCTCAGTGAAGGGTGCGAGCCAGCCTTGAAGGGATGGACAGTGCTAAGACGAAGGTCAGAGGAAAGCATGAACCCTAACATATAGGTAGGAGCAGCAAGGGGGAGAAGTGGGAGATGAAGACGGTTAGGAAAAGTAGAGCCAAATTAAGCAGGTTTTTAATACCGTGACGACTATTTTCCATTACTGCAGATGTTTGAGTAGCAAAAGGTTAATGTACTTTCAGTCTGGCTTTTGTTGGCGGGATGCGCCAGAGAAGTGTGACTAGTTCTAAGACTCTCACTGGAAGGACTTGGGCTGTGAGGGATGATGGCAGTCACTGGAATCGCTGGCTCTGGGTGACTGGTTCTGAGGGCTGGAAGAGGGGAAATAAGTCACAGATGACCCCTAGAGAGCTGTTGACAGAAGCAACAAGGCCAAGTAAAGGTTTTCTTGTTTTTTGCTTGTGCATGTTTGAAGGTAGACTGGAATTAACAGTGTAAAGGGTGGAACTTCAGGATGAAACACTGGCCACTATCTATGCCTTTACCTTTTGGTGGAGAATAAACGAGGTTATCTTCTGAAAGAGTGGCTTTGAGCTTAAAGAGAGGTTTGAAATCGCCCTTATGTGCGAATAACCCAGTGACTGTAGACTTGACAAGTCGTGTCCAAGGCAAATAGAAGTCACAGGACGTGAATACAAGGCCGGTCAGGCCAAGGGTGGTTCTTGGTGCCTGGAGGCCAGAGTGAGGCAAAGCCAGAGTGAAAACCTGATGATGGCCGGTTTCGGGGCTGGCCTGGGAGGCCTATAGGGCATTGTCAGGAGGATGCTGAGAAGTGAGAACCACAGAGCCCAGCCAGAGAGGGAGTGTAGCAAGATGTTTTAAGTCCCTGACTTACCCGTGATATTTGTGTAGATAGAAGAAATAAATGAGCAAATTAGAAAAGAGAAAGAGGAAGCTGAGGCTCGAATGCGCCAAGCATCCAGGAATGCAGAGAAATCAACTGGTGGAAGTGGAAATGGCAGTAAAAACTGGTCAGAAGATGATCTGCAATTACTGATAAAAGCTGTGAACCTCTTCCCTGCTGGAACAAATTCAAGGTACTGGTTTTAATGAAGCTTTTTTTAAAAGATTGTATTTATTCATGAAAGCACAAGCAGAGGGAGGGGCAGAGGGAGATGGAAAAGCAGGCTCCCTCTTCAGCGGGGAGCATGATGGACGTGGGGCTTGGTCCTGAGCCGAAGGCAGACCCTTAACCAACTGAGCCACCCAGGCGCCCCTAATGAAACTTCTCTTGAGCTCATACTAGAGCCTAGGGAAAATGCAGACAACACCCGAATAGCATTGGTTGCAGCAGAAACTTCCAGGGTTATGCCTGAGTCTAGACAGACTCATTCCACTGAATTCAGTGCCACGGTAGGAAGTGTGAAAAGCAGAGTGCATTTTGAACCTACAAGATTTTGCACTTTCACCAACACATGTACAGGAGGATGCTTCACTGATTTCTCAGGAAATTAAATTTTATGACACATAAACCTTGACTTTCACGCTGGCCTACTCCATCATGGCTTGTCCTGGGAATTAGATCGCGTTCAAGTTTCTCTTAGTCTTAATCCTCCTTTCTTGACTCCCACATCAAACCAAAACTTACTGCAAGTCTGAGTTTAGAACTCAAGAAGCTTTCAAGATCCAGCCTCCCTCTTTCTATAGAAGGGGAAACTAAAACTCTTTGCAGAATCTCTCTTCACGTATGGTCTTATTACTCTTGGTTTGTACACAGAAATCGTTAAGGTTTTTATAGACTTGAAACCAAGATTATATACAATTGGTTTAAACATACAGAATGCAAAAGCTATAATCCGGTTAGAGTAATGAGACCACCAGCAGAGCTAATTCTGTAGATATTATAGCTAACCCCATGCATTACAGTTGGAAGATTCATTCTAGCTTTTATTTGGGCATTTTACCCTCTAACTTACATCGCTGTCTCTAGATGGGAAGTTATCGCGAATTACATGAACATACACTCTTCTTCTGGAGTCAAGAGAACTGCCAAAGATGTTATTGGCAAAGCAAAGAGTCTTCAAAAACTTGGTGAGCAAATCTTAGTTTCTTTGCTACGTTGAATACGTATTTTTAAAATAAACTGTGCAGTTTAATGAAAGACTAAATGAGATGATCTGTGATATATTTCTTTTTTCATTTCTCAGACCCTCATCAAAAAGATGACATAAACAAAAAGGCTTTTGATAAATTTAAAAAAGAACATGGAGTGGTGCCTCAAGCAGACAATGCAACACCTTCAGAACGATTTGAAGGTAATGAGATCGTTTTTCTTTAGAAAATGCTAGGCATGTACTCACACTGCGACAGACAAGACCCGGGGTCTATGGTCAGAATAACTGGAAAATAAAGTGTTTTCACAGACTAGAAGGTGGAAAGGAAGCATTTCTAGGACCGTCCTAGACTGACCTCACCGACACCACTGAGAAGTGCAGTTCTTCCATTTCAGATGCATTAGGGGAGGGGCGGGCTTTGTTTTGTTGACCAGACTTTACAAATCAGTATTAAAGGATATTGGGCCAGTTGAAATTTGAATGAGGTCTACAGACCAGATAATAGTATTTTATCAAGGTTAATTTCCTGATTTTGAAAAATACACTATAATGTTCTTGTTTTTAAGGAAAAATGAAGTTAAGGAGTAAAGGGCATCGTGTCTACAACTTTACATGGTTCAGAATAAATTATGTCTGTTAATGTACAGAGAAAAAACAAGCGTGGTAAAAATGTTCAGATTTGGGGAACCTGGGGAGCATGTACAGGGAATCTTCATTTCAAAATAAAACTTAGTTAAAACCTGTTAGGGTGCTCACATTGTCCTGGGTGTTCTTCCCTGGACCAGTGTGTTTCAAACTGCAAACTGTGACCCACAGATGGGTCATGAACAGAAAATATCAGAGAGCATTACACCTCTTACATAAGTGGTATCGTTTGTAAAACTTTTGTCCATGTATACATTTGGGGTACGAACTTTTTTTTCTGTGTGGCTGACAACAAAGATGGGAAAAGTTATATTTCACTTGATGCATTTGTGAGCCATCAGTCTGTTCTTCCCTAAACTAATCTTGGGATAGGCCTTCCAAATCACAGTTCCAAATACATGTTTTGGTATTAACTAACTCTATTTGATAACCTATCAAATGATAACCTATCCTCGAAGTCCCACTTTTCCTGTATTCTTAATCTGGTTTATTATCCCAAAATTTCAGTATGAAAATAGTAAAGAGGCTTATGCTATAAAGAGCAAAAAATCCTACTGTCGTTGCAAAAATCATTGGGGTGATTTTGGTTTTTTTGGTCTAGGCTGGGCATTATTTAGGCTCTTTTAAGGTTAAGTAACAAAGGGAAGTTCCAGGACACTTGGAGGGCACTTCTAAAGGCTTTATTTTCCTGCTCCTTGTGTCCTTTATCTTTTTTCCAAGAGAGGAAATAAATTCAATCTATGGTGTTAAATGTGGGCCTGAGACCAGTGAAACGAAATTCCACTAAGGGCTTCCTGGAATTTAAAAGCTGACTTCAGCTTTTTAACCATTTAACGTTTTTGTTTTGTTTGTGATGTGTAATCTTTACATCCTTAGGAAGACCTACATTTGTTTCTGATAGTGTGTGAGAGGTCTTGTCAAGCACAAAGGGGTTAGTTTAATAGAGGTTCTTACTAGCATTAGCTCCACAAAAATTTAGTCGATGGATGTCAGAAATGCCACACTGGAACACACAATCCGATGCCCCTAGAGCACTGAAATCTCGGGCACTTGGCTTAATTTTGTTAGGCTCTTTCCTCCAGTGTAGAAAGAGAATGTTTTTCAAGGTCTCACCCACCTGAAAGTCTGAGGCAGCTCTCCTACGACTTGTGATTGTGTTTTTCAGCCAGCCCGTCTGGTGAGGACAGTGTTAGGTTGTAAGAGATGAGCAACACGAGGCAGGTGTTTCTGACTATGCTTAAAACAAAAAACCTCTGAGATATTTGGGGGGATGTGAGCAGTTTTAAGTTTCTTCTCTCATTTAGTACTTTAGAGATTTTCATGTGTTTCATCTCTAAAGTTTGTTCAGAATTACCACAGCTTTGAATGGCCACTGACCAAGATAACCGTGCACCAGGACTCTTCCGGGAGGGCACTGCAACAGAATTTTCTAAGATTTTTCAAATACAAATCTTTCTTAAACAGGTCCGTGCACAGATTTCACCCCTTGGACAACAGAAGAACAGAAGCTTTTGGAACAAGCCTTAAAAACGTACCCAGTAAATACACCTGAAAGATGGGAAAAAATAGCAGCAGCAGTGCCTGGCCGCACAAAGAAGGACTGCATGAAGCGATACAAGGTGAGCCGTGTTTCGAGTCCATTACCGTTTCACCTGAGCGGCTTTCTAGCTCTGGCCCTTAGCACACATCAGCCTCGTCAGTGGTGTCTTAATGACAGACTTACCCTCTCTGAATGTTTTGCATACGTGCACAAGCCAGTGCTAGGAAAGCATGCCAGCTCTGACCTCTGTGCCAACCCCTTTCTGCCTTCCTAGGAACTTGTCGAGATGGTAAAAGCAAAGAAAGCTGCTCAAGAGCAGGTGCTGAATGCAAGTAGAGCCAAGAAATGACTTATGACAATCTTTGTTGTGTGTGCATTTTTATAATAAAACTGAAAATATTGTACACATTTTCATTCTTAAAATTATAGTGGTAATTTGAAAGTGTGCTGATCTACCGTTCAATGTGGTGGTCTTATCCTTTCAAAGTCAGATGCAGCATTTCATTCAAATTTCCAAGTATATATGTTTTTATTTTTTTCTTTAGGGACTGGTAGCTTAAAACTTGCACATCTGTTAGCGTTATAAATATACATGTTCAAAATATTTTGAGTAGGAGCATTTTAATCACGAAGCCAGCACATGTTCCTGCGAATCTGGTTAAACTCTGGCAGTTGTTCAATGGGACCTAAAGATTAAAAGAAGATAGTTAAAACTGAATAAAAGCCAAGTACTTAGGCACCTTGTGCAGGAGAGAAAAGGAGCCGGGCTTACCGACAGCAGCAAGAGCTGGACTCTTATCATAAATATATTTGGTGCACACTTCTTGAATTGTCTCAGCATTTACAGCCTGAAATAGAGACGACACCAGCATTCAGAGCTTTGTGTAGTAAAGACAGAGTCTATACCTAGAACTTTTTAGAACTAAAGCAGGGATTTATGATACATATTTTCAGCTTTTGTAACAAGAAACTTTTATACAAGTGCCTACAGTATCTAAAGATAGCTTACATCAATTCTTGCTTCAAGCTCAGGGATGGGAATTCTTCTGTTATAGCATAGCATTTGTCTACCAATATCTTCACAGATTGGGGTGGACCCTGTTTAAAAGAGAAGGAAAAACTAAGTATTGGAATACAGATCAACCCTTTGAAAGTAGAATGTAGGTCTCTACTCTTACCGTCAAGTTGCAACAACATGTTTGTTTTCAGAAGATTTTTGGCTCGTGCAACTTCACTTTCAGTTACGCTTGTACAGAGTCGCATCCTAAAACCATTGGGAAAAATCAACATGTCTACTAGTTTGAAAAGGTTATGTGCTTTTTGAGTTAATAGCTCAAAGATATGATGCTGTAGTCTATGAACTGCACAACATACAAGGGATTAGGATTTCAACTTAATGAAAAGTTGAAATTTTAATGATCCCAGTAGAGCTACACAAAAGCTAAAATGTTACTGATTCCTTATTTTCCTGGTATCGTTAATTTCTCAAAAATAGTATGATTACAGATAGAGGTTCAATCCAACGTGAAAGCAGGCTGACCACATTTTGAGAAATACTTCACCAATCCCCGTGTTTGGATCCGATATGCCCAGGATAGGTCTGGAGGCCACTGGTTTCTCAAAAGAATCCAGCGGAGTCTAATTTAAGCCTACTAATTAAATTAACAAATACACCCCCCCCCCCATTGATGAGATTTAGAGACCTGTAAGCCATTTAAGAGGAAGAGAGGAACCAGAGCTAAGGAAGTTCTCCAAGCAGCGTGGGCTTCTGCCTCTGTCTCGAGGCACCAGTTAGGGGTAAAACACTGCATTTTTCTTTTAGCAGCGGCAACTTCGGATTCATTGGCTAACACCTCCTTTCCAAGCCAGAAAACGTGTAAAGATACTTTCCAAACAAACTTTTAGGATCTTCCTTCTGAAGTAATCTGCTTCTTAAAGATTAAGAATTTCCTATAGGATACAGTTAGCTTCACATGAGACTTAGAAGAAACCTCTGTGATCTTTAAAAACATGGCAACAACTGCTACTCTTCAGTCTTGTTCTCTTGATTAAATGCTAACATCACCATCAAAACCAATCACCAACCGTGTGAGGAGGAAACTAGTTTAAAATATGAATTCTAAGCAAGATTTGTTTTCTCACCATTCTTTTTGAACAACATGTAGCATGTCTGCAATGGTGGCTGGTTCACAGACCATATAGATTCCCCACAATCCCGTATCTGTGTAGGAAGTGTTGAAGGACTGGAAGCTATGACAGAGGTTGCCGTGACAGGTGAGCTGGGCCAGCTTGCTAGATAGAGTCTGTAAGGAAAAACATTGTCCAAGAGAACTGTAGGAATACGTGCCCAAATTACCAGAAAGAAAAATGAGTTCTGTGGCCAACAGTGAATGTCCCAACAGGTAGAGTTTCCATCTAGCAACAGCTCAAGAAGTTAAAATTCAACGAGACTAAGAACCCTACTTCTCTCACCAGCCCAGCGTATCCCCAGAGAAATGCACGATGTAAAAGCAATAAAACCTTACAATTAACATAGTAGCTGCTCCACTTCTAGGGTGATTCACTGCTGTCATCAGCCAAATTTTCAGGGCTCTTGGCTGTGTGTGCTTAAAAGATTTGAAATTCTATTGCACGCGAAGCCTAAGATATTTACGTGAAGTGTTATTTTGTTGAATCTGAGTACAAACATATTTTGTACTTTGAAGTAATTTCAGAAAAGTTATGAAAGTAGTACAAGGAATTCCCTTTATCCAAATTCCCTAAGAACTGTTACTTTACCATGTTTTTTATCATTCTCTTTAACAAATTTTTTCAGCTGTTTGAGAGTACACGGAAAGATCTGATGCTTTTTTACCCTTAAATGCTTTGTGTACACTTCTGAAAAACCAGGAAATTAACCTCCATATGATCATTAAAACAATATTAACATCGATATGGTACTATTAATGAATTCTATCCTTACTCAAATTTTGTTACTTATCCAACTTACAAACTTTACGGCACCCACACAAAAAATTTTCTGGCCCAGGATGCAATCCAGGATCACAGTTTATATTTTAAAAGTCAATTCGCAGTATAGAGCTCTACCTTGTCGTTTATTACGGAAATTTTTTTTTTTTAAAGATTTTATTTATTTATGTGACAGAGAGACAGCCAGCGAGAGAGGGAACACAGCAGGGCAGTGGGAGAGGAAGAAGCAGGCTCCCAGCGGAGGAGCCCGATGTGGGACTCGATCCCAGCACGCCGGGATCACGCCCTGAGCCGAAGGCAGACGCTTAACGACTGCGCCACCCAGGCGCCCCTGGGAAAATTTTTTTTTAAATCACTTACCATTCCTCCTCCAAAAGAGCGATCCCAGTTGCCAATCAGTGTATTTGCAACCATTAGACAGATTGTATCTGGATGTGCCCAACCAACGGCCTCCACAGCTACTGCAAGATGCGCCAAAGGCATCTTGTCATCCCTCACTCGAATCTAGTTAAGACGAAGGAAACACAACTCTGGTTAAGACACGCACCACGTAATGGGTTTTAACAAGAAAGATGATTTAATCACGCCACATTACGCTGAACAGTCTAATCCGGAAAAATTTCTTGAGTTCTAGAAAGAAAACTTCACCAAAACATCTCCTATTGAGATAGTATAGACATAGCCATGAGATGATTATTTCCCGGTAGAGATCAGTAATACTCTAATACTGACATAACTCATATTCTTGCACCACCGATGCTACACAGTTCTACGCGTCCGCCAATAGCAGACCTCTCCCGGGTACTCCTTGGAGCCTCCTCCCTGATGTGGCAGAGGAGGCCACCGATGAGCTGCAGGCTATAGCTGACAAGTAGCCGATGCTCTGCAAGTTCTCTAATAGCTACTCCCAGAAGGGTACTCTGGGCAGAACTTGAAGAGTAAACCTGACGTGAAAGTCAAAATTTGGGGGGTTTTAAAAATACATTTCCATACCTCAAAATATATAAATGGGCATAATGTCAAAGAAAAAGCACAAAAAGCAAATTATGACATTCCCCTCAAAATCCTGCTTCCTTAGGAGAGAGGTGGTTAAATACTATGGAATATAAGCACGTGAATTCATCCTCTTCCCTTTTTCTTTCAATTTAAGCCTCTGGTTTCTTCCATTTTACTCATGTTAGAAATAAGCACATTTTGTACACTCATTCATAAATACGAGAAACCCAAAGGGCTAAACACTAGCTAAGGAGGCTTGCCCTACCTCACTTCCTGTGAATTTGCAGGGAGGCAGAGCTGGTATTTCTCCTTTGTGTGTGGACAGGGAGTCACCGAAGTGAAACTTTGCTAACTCAAGCAGTTCATCATGGGAAACTCCTAAATTGAAGGAAAATATTTCATATATCTCGTAGCAGCACAATCTAAAGCAGACAACTACCTTTGTTTTACAGTAAGCTCCAGGTGGTATAATGTGGCAAAAGCCATTAGAGAGTGAGCCCACACAGCACACTTTCTCCTCGCTGTTATGAGGCTTGGCGTTGCACAGCTTTCTCTGTCTGTAGAACAATTAACAGTTTTCATGAACAAATTCACAGCTAAGGGTAAGACAGCTTGAAAATACCACATTCTTTTTTTTTTTAAAGATTTTATTTATTTATTTGACAGAGATAGAGACAGCCAGCGAGAGAGGGAACACAAGCAGGGGGAGCGGGACAGGAAGAAGCAGGCTCATAGCAGAGGAGCCTGATGTGGGGCTCGATCCCAGAACGCCGGGATCACGCCCTGAGCCGAAGGCAGACACTTAACCGCTGTGCCACCCAGGCGCCCCGAAAATACCACATTCTATACAGAATTATGTTATATCACTAAAAGCCCTAGAATGCAAATTGAGCAAAATCACTTTTCAGTTCATTTTTTTTTTTAAGTAGAAAAGACTATAAGTATGGGCTTTGTTCTGTTAGCTCCGCTATCAGAACTCAGAAACAAAATGTCATCTAAATTTCTGAATAAATCCATAGCTATCCAAACATTCACTGTTGACCATCCAAAACCTAGGAAGTCTACATACATGACTATTCAAACTTATGACCCGAACAGATTCAGTGAGGGATTCTTAAACACAAAGCCAAACTTAGAAAACAAATTTAGGCATACGGCAAGCGCTTTGAAAAATATTGCCATGAAGGTTCTTTATATGAAACATTCCTTTAGAACATAAAAGCACAACTTACACCCATATTTCCCAAACAAATCTGTGGTATAAACAAGACCACATATGACTGCCTGTTTTCAGAAGCACTGTGTAGGAGAGCCACCTTGGCTATCAATCCAGAGGTTGATGAAACAACAGGAAGGCCCTGATGTTCCACCGTGGACACGCACACAGTTCTCAGCACGTGACACCACCAACTTCCCCGGTTCTATTAACTTCACCTACAGCCCTCCTGATATGCTATTCCAGATACTCAGTTCCCGCTCCAGACCTCTGTGCATCCTTATCCAAAAGGCAGGGAGCCAATAATTTTTTTTAACAAAGCTAGGTCTGGTCTTTTTCACTGAATTTAAGAAGCCATTGTTTATAAGGCTCATTATCACTTATGTATCAAAATACAAAATGCTGATTAATACAGGACAGGCCATGAAGTGTAAGATATTCCAACTCAGAGTGCACTCTTACAAAGGTAACATGACTTCATTTCAGAGGCCAATGCATAACATGTTAGACTTAACCCTCATTTTCATTTTCTCCATTAATCCCAAGTAATTAGCTCAAGTCTATCCAGGGCAACTAGAATTTTAATTTATTGTCATTTCTAAAGAGAGAAAAATTAAATCTACACAAAAGAACACCATCTAACTCTGCTTTACCATAAAAATACCAAAGAGAAAACAAACCTGGAAACCCAATGAAGTGTACTGTTTGCCTAATTTCAGACTGCCAGGAAATCCAGCAGAATCTAATGGCAATTATCTTTCATTCACTAGCTTCAAACGTGTCCCCAAGGAAGCCTTGTCCTGATGCCACCTGTATGTTTGGATTCCCATTAAACACTCTAAATGGTTCCCTATATAGTTCCCCTTTTCAGTAATCAGCTCTACTGAATGAATAAACAAAGAATGAACAACATAACATACCCATTTCATGCCTGACCAAGGATAGAGTTGGTTCTCAAAAAATAATTGAAAATCTCAAAAGATTCCCAAACTATAGTACACCTCCCAAATGTCATTATCACCGAATTTGCTCATTTGCCCCCTTCTTTGCAAGTAAATTCCATTCCATGTGTACACTTCTGTAAGTTTTTCTATTTCAAAAATAACCCTCTACTGAAGACAGAGGAAAAGTCTATTTTCAGTGCTGTACATTCCCCTTAAACAGCATATGAAACAATTTGCTTGGTAAATAATAAATCCCAGGACATGTCCCACCACGATCAAACTAATAAGCACAACTATCTATGACTGTGTTTAAAACAGATACAGAAATGGAAATCGACTAACCTCCAGCAGCCGCAAGGACTATTCTTGGCCCCTTATAATGTGTGGTTATATAATCCACCAAGTCCTTACGATTTATAGATCTGTAAATGGAGTAAGAAAAGCAATATAAAGGGAAACTAAAAATAATACACCTGACATTAAATTGGACTTTAAAGGCTCTAACTTAACTGCAGTCAGAAATGGGATATAGGCAACAAGTATCAAAACAATTTCAACTTTTATATATCAAGAAAAAAGCTTGATACCATTACTTGTTATGTCAGTAATATCCATGAGCCCAGACACCTGCGAGTTAGGTGGGGCTAAAATGTAGCTAACCACAATTTCATTTGGATTATCAGGGAGGAAGAAATTACATTTTGAAACACACTTTTTGAATGTTTCTGAATGTTAATTTTCAAAACTCAAATTTTTCTCCAAAAAAAAAAAATCTTGAGAATTGTACCTACTTGATATTTTCAGTTGGTCCCAAAATTGTCCGTCCAAGTGCAGTATTTTGGTAAGCTGTGGCATGAAGATAATCAAAAACAACTTCCTGTAAATTGGTTTCAACTTCCTGCATCTCTCTAAGGATTACTCCACGCTCACGTTCAATCTCTGCTTCTCCCAATGTGCTGTTTTGTATTATATCAGCAAGAATTTCTACAGCTAATTGAAAATAAAACAGAAGAAACACCAAGAATCTTAATTTTCAATATTAAGATCTATTAAACTAGCATCAGAAACCATGACACTGAGCATCATTTGATTTTGACTAAAAGTAGGAAGAAACAAACTTCTCTATACACTGAATATACCTAAAATTAAAAATATAAAATATAAGCCCCCTGTGGTACAGAAGAACTTGAGGAAAATTCCTACATTTGTCAAAGGTCCCCACAACACTTGTAATGACTCTGCCACTTCAAACATGCCACAGAATCTGCAAATGAGCGTATATTGTTCTGCATTAGAACATCGAGGTACCTACAGAGGATCCACAGCGCCCAAGTATTTGCTACCCCAGTTCCCGCAACAGTGAGGCTGCTACAGAAAGGCAAGAAACGGCATAATCTAAACTCTGCCCCCAATGAACCACTTACAGAATGAGTCTTCTCAAATATCCTTCCCCACTTAACTTAATCCCAGTGTCTGTTTCTACCCTTTTGATCCATGTTGGCTGTAGTCTCACCATTAGCAAAATCACTGATAAATGATGGTCTAACAGAGATGCAGAGTTAACATGAAGAAAAGGGTAGGTATCCCAAAGATTAAAAGTGACTCTTGGGAAAAACTGATGAAGCCCTTAAATATTTATACAGGAATGACCCTAATTTGCAAAAAGCCAAAATTGAACTCAAAGATACCCTACTATGCCGTTAAGCAATTTCATCAGAAAAATTACATACTTCTCCAAAAAGGAAAAACCTAATCTGTTCTTCAAGAATGAGTACATAGTTGCAATCACGATCTAAATTTTAGTAAATTTTAAACATGTATAATCTTTAGTTTCATTTTTTTTTTCTCTACTGCAAACTTTTGTTCCTCGTCTTAGGTTCACTTTAAGGGTCCTTGTCTCAGAAGCAATTCTGTTACATTCCAACTATAATAGTTACCTCTAGACTGCCCAACATGAGGAAAAAGACTGCTAGACCAAAGTAAGCTGGGGCAGAGATCATGACCAAAGGGAAAAAATTATCCGTAAGACCAAACAAAAACCATCTGTCCGGACGAGAACCAGAGGCCATGATGCGTTACGAAGAGTCCAAAGACAGGGGAGGACAAGGAATCCTGTGTGAAGACTCTCCTTATATGGGATTGGTAGTCTAGACTGGGGTTTGCTCAACTGGGAGTTCATATTTCCTGGAATTTATGTTTTAATCAGAATCTTTCTTTTTAATGTATATTTAATATTCTATAGTAGTACATGTATTTAATTTATAAATATACCTATACTGATATATAATCACGTCTCTTACCAATAAGGCTGAGTGATCGTAAACGTTTGGAGACTGCTAGTCTAAACATCACATTATTACCTCATACACCAGGCTTCACCCAACTGAGGGGACAAAAACCTCAAGCAAACCCTGAGAAAATGAGCTGCTTCAGAGAGCACTTCCACTGTGGATTCCTCAAGGAGCTCCCAGGCTTTGCCACTGCCACCGGCGGGGGCTCTGTCCTTCCCAACCAAAAGCCAGGAGGAAAAAAAAAGGCCTTCTACCTTGTCTTGTCCTTTCTCTAGTCCTCTTTTTTTGCTTTCCCTGCTGTTCCCTGTGTAAAAAAAGGAGAGGGACGAGCTAGAATGAACAATCCTTTAAAGTAGTCTGGCCTACCCTCTGTTCCAATCCTTAACTAGTCCTAGGGTAAAACCTTTCAAGGAAATCATTAAGAACCTTAACAATGTTTTTTGCAATTCAACACACCCTCCTCACTGTTGTCATTTTAATTGGTTGTAATGCAAGTTAGACTACCATGTTATAAAATTTTTATTTTATTTACTTGCAGGTGGTAGTTGTTTTTGTATAGAACAGGGAATTTAAAAAAAAAAAACGTAATAACCAGAGCAATTACATGAGAACGAAATAAAAGGTATCCAAATTAGAAACAAGCAAAACTGTCACTATTTGCAGACAACACATTATACACAGAAAACCCTAAAGACTCCATCAAAAACCTTTAGAATTAATAAATCCAGTACAATTGCAGGATACAAAATCAAAGTACAAAAATCTGTTGCATTTCTATACATTAATAATGAACTAGCAGAAACCAAGAAAACAATCCCATTTACAACTGCATCAAAAAGAATTAAAGAACTAAATATCTATTAAATATCTAGGATTAAACTTACAAAGGAGGGAAAAAGAAACTGAAAACTATAAGACATTAAGAAACTGAAGATGACACAAGTAAATGGAAAGCTCTTCCATCCTCATGGATTAGAAGAATATTAAAATGTCCATTACTACCCAAAGCAATCTACAGATTCAGTACAATCCCTATCAAAATTCCAATGGCATTTTTCACAGAATTAGAACAAAGAATCCTAAAATTTGTATGAAATGACCAAAAGAATCCCAAATAGCCAAAGGAATCTTGAGAAAGCATAAAGCTAGAGACATCAAAACTCCCTCATTTCGAACTGTATTACAAAGCTACAGTAGTCAAAACAGTATAGTATTGGCACAAAAAGAGATACCTAGATGAATATAACAGAACAGAGAACCCAGAAATAAACCCACACATGTACGGCCAATTAATTTAAAACAAAGGAACCAAGAATATGCAATGGGAAAGGACAATCTCCTCAATAAATGCTATTGGGAAATCTGGGCAGCCACATGCAAAAGAATGAAACTACCACTATCTTGGGGCACCTGGGTGGCTCAGTCGGTTAAGTGTCTGCCTTCGGCTCAGGTCATGATCCCAGGGTCCTGGGCCCCCTATCAGGCTCCTTGCTCAGCAGGGAGCCTGCTATTCCCTCTCCCTCTGCCTGCCTGCCTGCCACTCCCTTGCTTGTGCGCTATCAAATAAATTTTTAAAATCTTTAAAAAAAAGAAAAGAAGCTACCACTGTCTTACACAATATACAAAAAGTAACTAAAAATGGGTTAAGGACTTGAACGTAAGGTTTGAAACCATGCAACTCCTAGAAGAAAACACAGGCAGTAAAGTACCTTGACACAGGTCTTAGTGATTTTTTTTTTTTTGAACTGACACCAAAAGCAACAAAATAAAAAATAAACAAGTGGGACTACCTCACCCTAAAAAGCTGCACAGCAAAGGAAATCATCCACAGACTGCAAAGGCATTAAAAATGTTTCACTACACACATATGGCTCTGGAGAAAGTATTTTTGAATCAAGTGTTAGGGCCTGCTTTGTACAAGTCTTGCAGCTTGCACCTATTTGATACCATTTATCATGTTCACAGAAAAAAATAAAAATAGGTGCCCCCTCACCCGGAGTTTGATTCATTTTTTCACATTTCTGAGGGTTACTCTTTCACAACAGACAGCAAAAAACAGTACTACATTATTTTTGAACTTGTGAAAATTACCTATCTGCACTACACATAACGACAGTACCTCTCGGCAAGTCTTTAGAGAATGCTTTGGCGTAATATACAGTCTGCTCTCTGGAGGTATAGGCATTGAGATGAGCACCCATGTTTTCAATCTCAAGTTCCAGATCTAACTGGGATCTCTTTTTGGTGCCCTGAAACAAAAAAGAAGAAAAAGAAAATTATGATACCTTCCTTTGTCAGTTTCATGCAAGGGCCAAATTTGATTTCTAAAGTGCATGGGTGGGGGGGTTGCCTGGGTGGCCCAGTCCGTTAAGCATCTGCCTTCAGCTCAGGTCACGATCCCAGGGTCCTGGGATCCAGCCCTGTGTCGGGCTCCCTGCTCAGCGGAGAGCCTGCTGCTCCCTCTCCCTCTGCCTGCCACTGCCCCTGCTTGAGCTCTATTAAATAAATAAATAAACTTTTTTTAAAAATTAGAAATAAAAATAAAGTGCACTGGGCCTCAAAAACACTGGTATACTTACAGATGACCATTACATTCCAAGAGAAAATCCTTGTTTTAGCTCTACAAAGCAACTTTCAGTAATTATTTCAGGTAATTATTGTGGAAAAAAAGAAAAGATTTAATAAATAAAATAGACTATACTACTGGCGGCGCTTGGATGGCCCAGTCGGTTAACCGTCCAACTTGATTTCAGCTCAGGTCATCATCCTCAGGGTCATAAGATAGAGCCCTTGAGTGGGGCTCTGCATTCAGTGGGGAGTCTGCTGGAGATTCTCTCTCCCTCTCCCTACCCTCCCCACCCCATGTGCACATGCACACATGCATGCTCTCTCTCAAATACATCTTTTTTTTCAAATAAATCTTTAATATATATTAAAGTATATATACACACACATATATATACTCTAGGTGTGTGTGTGTGTGTGTGTATACACACACATCTACTACTGAAATAGTTATCCTTGCCTTAGATTGGGACTTTCTGCATAATGCCTCTCAAAGACAACATATTTTTATAAAGTCTTAAAACTTGCCTTGAAAGCCATATGCTCCAAAAAGTGAGCTGTGCCATTATTCTTCTCATTTTCATACCGACTTCCAGCATCAATCCAGAGCCCAACCTTAAAGTAATCAAGCAAAAAAAATAAAACATCATTTTCTTTCTTCTGGGGGAATGGAAGTGCTCCAGAGGGGGCAATCTCCTTCCTTTTTTTGACAAATGCTTTCCAATCCTAACTCTAAAGTATTCTTGACTTCAGTGGATTGACAACACATTCCTATGAGCTATGAGATTTTAAAATTTTGGTCGTCGAGCTGCTGCTGGGTGCTAAAGTATCTACTTGCCAGTCTCACAGGGGACCCAGATTTTTGGCCCAACCTGTTAGTACAGTCAATTAAGAACTACAGTATAAAGAACATTATAGAGATTGTCAGAAAACCTAGGTTCAGATCCTGGCTCTGTCATATATTAGCTGTGTGCTTGGACGAAACCATTTAACTTTTCTGAACTTGCCCCTCAAATATGTGTGATGGCGCCTACTACAAAGAATTATTTTAAAGATCAAATAAGACAGTATATGTAAGAACAGCTGGCACAGAGTAGCCCAGAGAATGTACTCCTTTCACCATTATCAACACTACTAATAATAACACAATAACAGGCTATAAGAACCAGATGTAGACCCTTAAACAAGGTACATATGCACTTGCTATGAAAGCGTCACCGGAAGATTCACAAGTGAGAGTCATCTGTGAAAGCAAAATAACTGTCACTATTTTTCAACCACCACCAGCCAATAAAAAGCTGAGATTAAAATCATCTGCTCTCTCCCACTGAGGGGTCACCTAAACAGTGGTTGCTGGAATCACTTACGGTGCATGTTGAGAGGCCAGAGTCTTCAGAGGCCACTCTGAGTCCGTTGTCCAAACGCGTTACTCGTGTTTCAGGAACATTCAGAACAACCTGTGTAGCAGCCTGTGTACTTCTCAATCTGTTCCCTCCAAAATATAATGACTGGTTGGGGGTGAAGGGGTGGGAAGAAGGAAGCAAAACACATCACTATTCTGATATTAAATGTTGGTTAGAAAACCAAATCTATCCCAGAGACTCTATAAAGTACCCTTTCCTCCTTAATCTTTGTTCCACCGGGATCCACCCCTTCGGAACCTTGCTTAACCACTCCTAAAGCCAGCAGCATGCCTCCAAACGTGCCCTTCCTTGAGGAAAACAAGCAGTTATTATCATTATCCAGAGAGAAACTGCTTTTATTTCAGTACATTTCCGAGACATGTTTAATATTCATTATAGAGGCAACAAGCCAGGGGGGCAGCCAAGAAAGGGAGAGAAAAATGTAAAAATACCTATACACAACACAGAAATGAGATTTAGGTTCTCACTGTTCAAGAAGTTGTTTTGGAAAAAGTGGAAGATAGGAAGAAGGGCAGATACTCAGGCTGATTGATTTGACTATGGACTACTCGCCTGCCTGCGATTTTTTTCCTTTAAACACACGTGAAAGTCCCACATACCTTGGAGAAAGCTAGAGGTTCGAATGAGAAAAACATATATCCTGACAAAACTTTCTTTTAGCTACCCCGAGGTTCGCAGAAAGCAAGCTGAAGAGGAAGCTCAGTCTTAGGCAAAAAAAAGAACTCTGGTCTCACTTTTTAATTTCCCCCAATTTGCAACCACCTTGCTTTTAGTAATCAACACTCACTCTTTATGACTGACCCCTGGGCAACTGGGGGGGGGGGGCCGGTAACCAGTGTCATCCCACACTTCTCTAGCAGGTCACGCGCGGTGGGTGACCAAGGCAGCTCATCCCCGGCGGGAAGTGAGCATCCCAAGCCCAGGCAGCGGGTGCCGACCCGCCGTGGGGGTGCGGGCTGCGGACTCCACGGCTGGGCCGGGCGCCCATGACTCAGGTCTGCCGCGTGGGGTGCGGCAGGAAAGGTCCGGCCCGGTCTCGGGCGGAACCCAGACAAGTGGAGAGAAGCTCACCCTCCCGACTGCGCCTCCAACCAGAAGCCTCTCCGCGAGACCCCAAAGTCGCCGCCGCGCCGCGGGCAACAACCACCCTCGCGCCGCCGCTGCCGCCATCTCCGCTCGGGACTGCAAGGAGGATGTGCTTCCGCGGTCGTGACCCGAGGTCCCAGGAGAGAACGCGGGCTCCACCTTGTGGCCGTGACGGAAATGATACTCTTTGACACGGTCCTGGAAGGAATGGAGAAGGACTTCGTGCTGAGCGATCGGCCCCAAATTATAAGAATTAGAGAGTCCGTAGGAGGTCTTGTATTATCAGTTACTTAGATCGCCTGTGGCGTATAAGGCTCAAATGTGGAGGAGTTAAAGGTAACCTGGTGCTACCTATTATCCTATCGGTGGCTGGAATGGATTGGACAAAGTGGAATACGATCCAAAACTCACTCACCGTCATTAAGGAGCATCTATTGGGAGAGACAAGCGTGGTGACAGGAGGGAAGGATGTGTCATTGTTGACCCCTATTCACGCTTCAACCCTTTACAGTCTGGTTCATTTCATTCCACAGAAATTGCTCTCGGTGAGGCCACCAATTGCTTAATGACGGAGGCTTCGCGGTGGTTACGATTCTAATGACAGAATTTGACATCGTAGATCTCTTTGAAATTTTCTTACTGTATCTTAGAGCGCCTCCTCCATTTCATAGTACCTTCTTCTTTACTTTCTTGGGCAGCTCTTTATTCACAGATCTCTTAATGAAACTAAAAATAATAAGCGCTCTTCTGTGCTATTCTTACGTTCGTTTTACAGATACCGAAATTGAGGTAAAATAAATTGCCTGAGGTCACCATGCTAACAAGAGGCTGTCTGGCTCCAAAGCCTGTGCTCTTAAACACTGTACCATTTTGCCCTAAAAGTTGGTGCTCCCCAGGGTTATGGACCTGAGCCTCTTCCACTGAGCACTCTCCCTAACAGTTTACATTTCCACATAAGGACTTCCCTGGCTACCCAACGGCCTTTCTCCGGAGCTCCAGGTCCACTTATGCCTTTGATGACTAGAAAACTGCATTGACTAGCCTACTGGCAACTCAATATCAACTTGTCCAAAATGCAATTCACTGGCCCTAAGTCCTTTCCTTTGTGCCCAATGCAAAACAGCCAAGGAGACTAACGTTCACCCAGATATCCAAACCAAAAACCTGTATTTCATCCTTATCTCCTATCTTTTTCTCCACCCTCCACACCCAATTGATACACCCTGCTCCTGCCTCTTGAATCTGCTCCAGTTGTCACAGTTTTTCACCTTGTTGTCCAAGGGATCTTTTTAAAATGCAACTTTTAGCATGACAGTCCATTATGAAAAATCCTCCAGTAACTGCATGGTCAGGATAAAGTGAAGGCTCCTTAGTATGGGAGCTAGGGCCCTTCATGATCTGACTCCTACTTATCTTTCTGGACTCATCTCTCTTCACCTACCCTCTCTGCTATGACTCACCGGTTTAGCCCACACGCTCTATTACATAATAAGGACAGCCAAGGTTATTCCTTCATATTTCCAAAACAAATGTGTGTTAACGTTAATAAAGAAACACAAACATGCATACATATATATATAAATATTTAGGTATAATCAGGAAGCTCCTGGGAAATTTTAGCACATTTTAACTCAAAGTCATTTGGAATGTCAGAGAAAATGACAGTATAAAGACCTCCAAAAGTTCTTTTTCTCATAAAAGAAATGAGAAAACTGGTTTAAAAAATGACCAGAAGCGGGGCAGCTGGGTGGCTCAGTCCGTTAAGCGTCTGCCTTCAGCTCAGGTCATGATCCCAGGGTGCTGTGATCAGGGTCCTTGGGTCCAGTCCCCGCCCTAGCCCTGGGCTCCCTGCTCAGCGGGAGTCTGCTTCTCCCTCTCCTACCACCCCCATGCTCACTTTCTCAAATAAATAAATAAGTGAAAGAAAAGGGGGCACCTGGGTGGCTCAGTTGGTCGAGCATCTGCCTTTGGCTTGGATCATAGTCCCAAGGTCCTGGGGTCCAGCCCTGTGTCAGGCTCCCTGCTCCGTGGAAAGTCTGCTTCTCTCTCACCCTCTGCTGCTCCTCCCTGCTTGTGCTTTCTCTCTCTCTCTCTTTCTGTCTCTCTCTCTCGATCTCAAAATAGATGAATAAAATCTTTTTTAAAAAAAAGAAAGAAAAGAATTAAAAAAAAAAAAATTACCAGAAGCAACATTTTCAGAACTCTGAAAATTAAACAAAGGCTTGCAGTAATCTGGGGAGCTTTTATTTTTAAAAACAGCTAAACCTCAAGAAGAGTAGCTTTATGGTGTTTCAATTTATTTTATCCTGAACCCTTTCCCCCTAATTTCACAGTAGTCTTAAAAATCCACATCCCAGGTGCCTGGGTGGCTCAGTTGGGTAAGCATCCAACTCTTGGTTTTGGTCCAGGTTCAGGGCCTTGAGATCAAGTCTCGTGTAGAGCTCCATACTGGGCATGGACCCTGCTTAAGATTCTCTTTCTCCCTCTCCTTCTGCCCTCCCTCCCACCCACTCCCCCGCACGCAGGCACACATGCATGCACACACGTACACACATACACACACCCACACACTCTTTAAAAAAATGAATAATAAATCCACATCCCATGCTTGGCAGCCACCAGGGGAGGCAGAATTGAATTGAAGCTCCTTCGAGGCCCCAAACCTGGAGAATTAAAATTATTTGGCCAATCCTGTGGTTCCTTGGAAAGCCTCACTTGCAAATTTGTTTTTGTTTGACCTGACTCAAAGCAGAAAGTCTATTTCTGGGGGTGTTGTCAAAAATATGTAGAGGTAGTTATTTCACTTTGTGGCTGCCTGGAGGTGGTAAATAGCAGCAGGGGCAAGCAATAGCTAAAACAAAAGCTTAAAAGGGAAAGCTAAGGCCTGAGATGTCTATAGAGGCTTTGAAAAGCTCAGACACATCCCTGGAAACTTTCCAAGGCCATATACCTGTGTACAACTGTGTGCATCCCCAGGGCTGTGCACCTGCCCAGGAAAGACCTGAGAAGATCCTAAACCCTCCTCACGGGCTGACCTTGAGGCTCTGTATGAGCAGGAATTCTAGGCTAAGGCACATTTGTCAATTGCCTAGCTAAGTAGGATAAACTCAAAGACATCCATATCTAGAAAGACAAAGACCGGGGTTGGGGCTCAGTCAGTAAATCATGCAACTCTTGATCTGGGGCTTGTGAGCTGGAGCCCCATGTTTGGTATGGAGATAAATAAATAAATAAATAAATAAATAAATAAACTTTAGAAATAAATCAATAGGGGCGCCTGGGTGGCCCAATCAGTTGAGTGCCCTACTGTTGATTTTGGCTTGGGTCATGATCTCAGGGTTGTGAGATCGAGCCCTGTGTCAGGTGGGCTCCACACTCAATGTGGAGTCTGCTTGAGAGTCTCTCTCTCCTTCTCCCTCTAGCCCCAGCTCACTCTATCTGTAAAATAAATAAATAAACAAGCAAACAAACAATCACAAAAACTGGGAAAGTCATTGTTTCCAGGCATTTAAGGAAGTATTTGTCCAATCATTAGCTGACCATTAAGCTAACCAAGCAGACTCCAGTGGTCACCCATGACTTCAAGGCATTCATTCAGAAAAGTCACTAAGTGGGGCTCCTGGGTGGCTCAGTCAGGTAAGCATCTGTTTTCAGCTCAAGTCATGATTTCCAGGTCCTGGACCGAGCCCTGGGCTGGGCTTCCTGCTCAGATGGGAGTCTGCTCTCTCTCTCTCTCTCTCTCTCTTTCTCTCTCTCTCTCCCTCTGCCCCTCCCCACTGTTTGTTCTCTCTCAAAAAAAAAAAAAAAAAAAGAAAAGAAAAGAAAAAGAAGGTTGCTAAGCAAACAAAAGGAAACAGCAACAACAAAGCGTGGGATGGGGTGGAATCGGATATTAGAATTGACACACTGTATTTTATGTCCAGTTATCAACCAAAAATTACAAGATATGCAAAGAACTAAGAAAATATGGTCATATTCAGGGGGAAAACATCCATAGAAGATGTCCCAGAGGAAGGCTAGATATTGGACTTGACAAAGGCTTTTAAAATAAGCTATTTAAAAATGTTCACAGAACTAAAGGAAACAATGTCTAAAAAGAAAAAAAAACTAAAGGAAAGTATGAGGATGATGGCTTACCAATATAAAATATCAATAAAGAGATAGTTATTATTTTTTAAACAGTCACAGTTCTGAAAATGAAAAATACAGCAATTGAAACGAAAAATTCACTAGAGGGGTCCAACAGCAGGCATGAACTGGCGGAAAAAAGAATCAAAGAATTGAGGTTAGGTCAACTGAGATTATCAGTCTGAAGAATTAAAAAAGAATGAGGCAAAATGAAAAAGTCTCAGAATGCTGTGGGATATCCTCAAGCCTACCAACATACACATACTAAGAGTCCCAGAAGGAGAGGACAGAGAGAAAGGGGCACAAACAACCTTTGAAGAAATCATGAGCAAAAACACCCAAATTTGATGAAAATCTAATCTACATGTCCAAACAGCTCAACAAATTCCAAATAGGATAAACTCAAAGAGATCCATTCCTAGAAAGACAAAGAAAATCTCAAAAGTAGTGAAAGAAAAGCAATTTATCACATATACTTGATCTTTGATAAGCTTACTGGCTGATTTCCCATCAGAAACCACGGAGGCCAGAAAGCAGTGAGATAACATGCTCAAAGTGCTGAAAGGAAAAGACTGTAGGCCAAGAATTCTGTATCTAAAGAAATGATCTTTTGAAAATGAAAGCAATCTGAAAATGAAATTAAGACAATAATTCCATTTTTAATAGTGACGAGGCATATAATACTTAGGAAAAAAGTTAGCAAAGGAGTACACACTTGTACTCTAAAAACTATAAAACATTATTTAAAGAAATTAAAGAGGATCTATATAAAAGACATCTTATGTTCATGTATCAGAAGACTTAATTTTATTAAGATGGCAGTATTCCCCAGATGGATCTAGAAATTGAATGCAATCCTTACCAGAATCCCAGCTAGATTCTCAGCCTAACTTTACAAGCTGATCCTCAAATTCATATGGAAACTCAAAGGACCCAGGATAGCCAAAACAATCTTGAAATAAAGGATTCACATTTTTCAGTTCCAAAACATACTACAAAGCAACAGTAACCAAGCAGTGTGGTACTAGCGTAAGAATAGACAATCAATGAAATAGAATTGGGAATCTAGAAATAAAACCTCATGTTTATGGGCAATTTATTTTTGACAAAGTTGCCAAAATAGTTCAATGGAGAAAGAATAGTGCTTTGAACAAATAGTGTCGAGACAATTAGACACCCACATGCAGAAGACTAAAGTTGGACCTCCTACCTCCTACCATATATAAAAACTAACTCAAAATCAATCAAAGATGTAAATCAAAGAGCCAAAACTATAAAGCTCTTAGAGGAAAACATAGGTATCAATCTTCACAACCTTAGATTTGACATTGGTTTTTTCAGACATGACACCTAAAGCACAAGCAGCCAAGAAAAAACCATAAATAGGACTTCATCAAATTGAAAACTTTTGTGCTTCACAGAATTAATGGACTGACTGGAGAAGCAAGCTCTGAAAATGAGTAGGAACCAAAGAAGGCCAGGATGTCAAAGGCACTGCCATTACTGGGAGGTTGGTGCTTCCAATATTCTTAGGCTCTCCAATGGCCCCTTCTGCTGTACATCTTTTCCTCACTATCCTACTCTCCCTCAAAAATCAAAGTCAAAATCAAAATCCCAAGGAGATACCATTTTGACTCCACCAGGATGGCTGAAATAAAAAAGACAATAAAAAGTGTTGATGAGGATGTGGAGAAACTGGAACCCTCATGCACTGCTAATGGGAATGAAAAATGGTGCAGCTAATTTGGAAAACAATCTGGTGGTTCCTCAAAAAATTAAACATCAAGGGGGGGTGCCTGGGTGGCTCAGTCGTTAGGCGTCTGCCTTCGGCTCAAGGCATGATCCTGGTGTTATGGGATCGAGCCCCACATTGGGCTCCTCTGCTGGAAGCCTGCTTCTTCCTCTCCCACTCCCCCTGCTTGTGTTCCCCCTCTCACTGGATGTCTCTCTCTGACAAATAAATGAATAAAAATCTTTAAAAAAAAATTAAACATCGAGTTACCAGTTAACCCAGCAATTCTACTCCAAGGTACATACCCAAGTAAAATGAAAACATGTCCACTTGTATACTAATATCTATAGCAGCATAAGTCATCATAGCTGAAAGGTGGAAACAACCCACATGTCCATACATTGATGAATTATTAAGTAACACTTGGTATATCCATACAACAGAGTATCATTCGACAGTAAAATGAATGAAGGACTCATACACGCTACCACGTGGATGAAACTTGAAAGCATTATGTTAAGTGAAAGAAGCCAGAATATTCAATGATTATATGAAAGACCACATATTGCATGATTGCATTCACCTAAATGCTCAAGCAAGGGTCTTTAAAAGAATGGGATAATAGAACAAATGCTATGTTTATTAACGGTATCTGGGTATCCGCCTTTCATCCCCCCTCCCCACGTTTTCCCGTTCTATTCTTTAGGGAGGCTACCTGCAGATTGCTTGATTCATCAGGTTTTTAGTTGGATTTAGCCAATGAAAGTCACAGCAGGATACAAAAGCCTGGAGAAGAGAGGTAGGTGCCTTCATCTCTCAGTTTCCTCCCCAGGACTGGAGGCCAAGGACACAGCCTCTTCTCCAGCTATCCTCTGCGTTCGTTCTAGCAGCCTTTCTTCTTCTACCTTTGAGGCTAAGTGGGGCAGCTCTCTGCTATTACTAGTTCTAGAATACTGCCCTTCCCCTTGTTGGTTTCTCTAAACCCCGTCCCTACCTTTGTAAAAAGCCCCCTTATTAAACTCTCTTCAAATTACCCTATTTGAATAAGCCGGAAACTAGACTGATACAAAGTTAAAAACTTTTGTTAATTAGTATTAGTATGAATGAGCCATATAGTATTTATTATATTGTATTAGGATGACAACTGATTTCATAGTATTATCAGTATTTAATTTTAATTTAATAGAAGAAAACAAAAACTAAAATGAAACAAGGAATCGTTGAACATCAAAGATCTCTTCACCACAAGAGATATTATTCCACAAAAGCTACCTCTTCAGAGGTCAGGAGCTATTGTTTAAATTGAAATATGGGGGCACCTGGCTGGTTCAGTCAGGGACTGTGCAATTCTTGATCTTGGGGTTGTGAGGTTGGGCCCCACATTGGGTATAGAGGTTACTTAAAAAGAAAATCTTTAAAAATATAAATACATATATACATGCAAAATAAATTGGAAGAGGTATTGTTTTAAAATCCTCTCTGAAATAGGGCAGTTGGGTGGCTCAGTCGGTTAAGCCTCTGACTCTTGATCTCAGCTCAGGCCTTGATCTCAGGGTTGTGAGTCCAAGCCCCGCATTGGTCTCTGTGCTCAGCACAGCGTCTGCTTTGCATTCTTTTTCTCCCTCCCCCTCTGCCTCTCTCCCCGCTCGTGTATGTGCTCTCTCGCGCGCGTGTGCTCTCTCTCTAAAATAAATAAACACATCTTTAAAAATACATAAATAAATAAATAAATAAATAAATAAATAAATAAATAAAATCCTCTCTAAAGATTTAAAAATACATGTTCGAATAGAAACAGTAGCTCTTGACTCCCAACTTTGAAAGAGAAAGGCATCTGAAATCTTACATTTCCTCTGACCTCATTTCTCCAGCTCCTGATTTTTGTTAGTTGTGTTATTATTATTTTTGCATTACTCAGTTGTATTCTACTCATACTCTGTTCTGTAACCAGCATTCCCATGAATATTTGGTACTGGTCATAATATTTAAATAGACCAATGTTCATTACCAATCCCTTTATGTGGCTTTTCTATTCCGGAGTTCCTTATATCAATCAACATTTTAATGGACTGCATTTCATTGTCAAACAGTTGTTGCTATTTTTGTTATTTTGAAAGTTTCATCATGAATGTCATATTCTTTTCATTCTTTCACATTTGAACATGTCTGCTTTTGCCTTTATGCTTGGATAATAATTCCAAGAAAATGAAAATGTGATCCAAGAATATCAGGCCCAGATAAATTATGAAAGTAGAAGGAATATTGCCTTGGAGAAGTCTGAAGCTAACCAGATTTTTTCCCACCCTTAAATATGGTTTGCTTCATCTGTTTGAATACCTAAAAAATTACTTTATTCCCAAAGTTTAACAACTGAACTAGTCTACGTCTTAGTGTTGAGCAATTTTTGTGTTGAGTGCTTTTTATCAAAATTCCAAGAAACATAATATGTTCTTACAATCGGCAGATTCACTTTTTCCTTCATTTTAGGGAAATTCTCTTTCAATATATCTGGCATTCCTTTCTGGGGGGGGGGTTCTTTATTCAGGGGTAGCAGTTATCCTTATGCTGAATTACTTTATCCATCTTCCATATTTGTTGGCATCTCCCTAATTTCCTGAAGCTTTGTAATTTTATCTTTATCTTTTTTTTATTATCTCAAACCAGAAGTAGACCCACACACATCTGTCCAACTAATTTTTTGCAAAGACATGTAAGCAATTCAATGGTCAAAGGATAGCCTTTTTCACAAACAATGCCGGAACAACTGGATATTCCTAGGCCCCCTTCTTTCCAAAAATGAATGCCAACCTAAGCTTCACACTTGCTATAAAAATTAATTCAAAATGACTCAGAGACTTAAATATAAAACTATAAAATTTTTAGAAAAACACGTAAGATAAAATCTCTTCAGGATGGAAGGCTAGAGAAAGAGATTTTAAGCTTGACACCAAAAGCATAATCCATAAAAGGAAAAACTGATAAACAGAACTTCATCAAAAGTAAAAACTTTTGTTCTACAAAAGACACTGCTAGAGGATGGAAAGACAAGCTATAGACAGAGAAAATAATTGCAAGCCATACATGCGACAAATGACTGGTGTCTACAATACATAAATAATTCTCAAAACAATTAAAAAAAAAACCCAAACAAGCAAAAAAAAATCCAATTAAAAAATGGGCAGGAGATATGAACACATATTTCACTGAAGATGGTAAATAAGCACATTAGAAGGTCAACATCATTAGACATTAGAGAAATGTGAATTAAAATCATAAGAGATCACTACACCTGCAGCAGAAAGGCTCAAATAAACAATAGCCTTAACACCACAGTGTTGGTGAGGATGCAGAGAAACAAGATATCTCCTATAATCCTGCTGGAAATGTAAAATTCCAGAGGGGTACAGTCACTGTGGAAAATAGCTTGGCGGGTTGTTGTTTTTTTTTTAATTAAGTTAAATATATGCTTACCCAACGACCCAGCAATTGCACTTTTGGGCGTTTATCCCAGAGAGATGACAACATCTACATGGTTATCAATAGCAGCTTTGTTCATGATCGCCAAAAAACTGGAAAGAACCCAGATGTCCTTCGACAGGTAAATGGTTAAATGTACATTCACACTATGGGGTATTACTTGGCACTAAAAAGAAATGAACTCTTGAAAAATGCAACAACATGCACGGACCTCAAAAGAATTAAGCCAATCTTAAAAGTTATATACTATTTGATTTCATTTATATAACATTCTTGAACAGACAAAATGATATAGTCAGAGATCAGTGATTGCCAGGGGTTGAAGTAGGGAGGGGAAGAGGACAGAGACAAGAGTGAGGTGAGCATGGCTAAAAAGGGTAGAGGGAGAGGTCCTTGAGGTGCTGGAACAATTTTCCATCGTGAACATGGTGATGGCGGCACAAAGCTCCGCATGAGATAAAATTTCACAGAATTAAATACACGCAAATGAATGCGTGTAAATTGGGCGAATGAGAAGGTCAGCGAATTATGTCAAAGTCACTTCCTGGTCGTGTTACAGTCAGGCAACATGTTACCATTGGGGCAAAACGAAGGGTACATGAGATCTCTGTGATATTGCTTGCAGCTGCCTGTGAATCTACAATTACCTCAAAATAAAAAGTTGAATTAAAAGAAAAAATGAAGTTACATTTCCGAAAGAAATGTTTTTATTATGAGAGGGGAACAGCGTGGGAAGAGCGCTGCTTCCTATTTAGTGATCATGTATCAGTCGCACAGTCATGTGCTTGCGTGTGCACGCACACACGCGCGCACACACACGTCACACAATTTCTTATACAAATTGAAATAGGAAGGGAAATTCAGAATTGTTCATCGGGGCATAACTAATAAAGTAGTAAAAGGAGCTGCAAATGAATTGAAGCAAAAAAATCTTTGCATGTTCCGGGAAGCTTTCCTGATCTGGCCTTTTCTACAGTGCCCCCCAACCCCGCCCCGTCCCCGTGATGAGGGAGCGATGAGTGTGCTGTGAGTTGTGTAATGTGACAGTTTGAGCAGCTCCCTGCATCTGGCTGTGGGGCTGGCTGGCCGCCTTTGTGCCCAGTCTGGACGCATTGAAGTGTTTCAGCTTTATTTCTTTTTGTCTCCTGCCTCTTAATGAGGCTCTACTGAGTGGCAGTAGGCCCTGACTTGAATATATAATCACCATGGGAACTGCGGCCTCGATCAGTCCCTGGGAATGTGGCTCACAGCCCCCACGTCTATTGTCAAAGTCCTACTTGTGCACTTTTCCGCGTTCTGAATGTTTCTGAGCGTGAGCGCGCGTGTGTTTGTGGGCCTGGTGTACGTAATGCTTAAGGTGAACTGATCGGTCCTTGAGGACGGAGGTGGAAGAAGACGTAGGTCACTTTATACAAAGGGCTTTATGTTCTTCAAACTTCTGGTTAGTGCTTATTAGCTGGAAATCAATTATAATCAAGTATATGAAAAGAAAAATCATTTCTGAAAAATCTGAACTCCCACTTACCCCCTATGCAGGCCGCCGTCTCTTCGACAGGAACCAAGTCCAGCAGTTATAACACCAGCAAAATCTGATTTTCTATCTTCCTCACCTTCATTTCCTCTTGGCCCAGATGACCCCAAATCGTGAGGATTTTTCCACACCAGGGGTCTTCCTGGAACCCTTAAAATCATGAATTGCCTCCACATTTTGTTCTTCTCTCTGTTCATGCATTTTGTGCTTCTTGACTCACACCGGATTGATGGATACCAAATGTTTCTGCTCCTGGTTTCGAATCATTCCACAACCCTTCCCGGAGACGCTGCGTTTCCTGTAGTGGAGACCAACGGTGCCTTCTAGACAAATGTTTTGCTCTAGATGTCTTCAGGGGTACCCTTAAGATAGACTTAAACTCGCTAAATCTTCTAGAGAAGAGTCCAAGGAGTTTGGCAAAGAGGGCAAGAGGAAGACAGAGTCTCGATTCTAATTTAATGTGGGAAGACCTTCAATAAGGATCTCAAAACAAATTTGCAAGGATACCAAATATCAAAAGCACCTGGGTCCCAAGATGCTCTTCTTCAGATCTGGGTGTCAGATTCGTGCAAAAGTAGATTGGACCTATTTATGTTTACTCCTTTTTCTGTTATCTGAGAAAAGAATAGATTCAGAAGCTGTAGGAATGATGATTTGCCAGTTAACTTAGATTTGCAGGGAGACAAGGTAGTCAAGTCAGTTTGATTACCTATTACCAGAATCTCCTGTACGCACCCCCCTCTTCTTACCCCTGGCTGATTTCACCAAATTTGGGTAGAGATCCTAAAGTAGAAATTTAACGATAAAGGTATTTTTAAAATTCCTACAAATCCATGAGCCAGCCATGAAACATTCTTCTGTAACTGATCTGTTTTCAGGGTCAGTTTGTGGTAGGCGGAATTCTAAGATGACCCGCAATGACCCGTACCCTGGTATAATCGCTTTCCCATGGAATCTCATTCCTGTGATTAGGTCTCATCACATGGCCACGGTGAAGGGATCTTTCACGTGGAATTAAAGTACCTAATCAGCTGAGTTTAAGTGAATCAAATAGTCCTGGGTGAACTTCGCCTCGTCAGGTGAGCCCTTTAAAAGGGTCTAGAAGTAAGAGGCTCTCCTCCTGGCCCTGAAGCAGCTAAGCCGCCAGAAGTTCTACAGCCCCACGAAGTGAAGTCTTCCAACAACCATGTGAACTTGGAAGGAGACCCCCAAGCCTCCAATGAGACCCCAGCGCTGACTGACACTGTGGGTGTAGCTTGTGAGCCCCTGGAGTAGAGAACCCAGGTAAGACCTGCTCCGGCTGGGGAATAGTACGGGCATGAAGTAAGCCACTGAATTTGTGTCTTTGTTATGCGGCAATGTTAACCGAGCATGTCATTTAATCTTCAGAGGCTTGGCTGGCTGTTCAGAGTGGCTGATGTTATGACCTTAATTCAATTGTCGTTTTTTTTCAGAGAAAAAACACAGATAAATAGGAAAAAAACCCACACAAAAAAAAAACAAACACCCTCAACACCAGACCCTAAGCCTGCGTTTTGGATGTAATAGATAAAAAGAGGGGAAACCTAATTCTTACCTCTGTCTCCCATCAAGCTATAAAGCTTTCCCCCTCCCAAGGCATTCATTACCAAATTCTGCTGATTCTACCTCCAAAATCTACCCTGAGCTATCTTTTCTTTGCATCCCCATTCCACCCTCCCCTAAGCGTCCGTCGCTGTAGCCCAGACAACTGCAAACCAGCCTCTTGCAGGGCCCCCAGCATCTTCCCTTCCCCTCTCTGCCGATCCAAAGTGATGATAAAATATGGGGGAGGATTGTGTCCCTTCACTTTTTTTTTTTCTTTCCTTGAAAGAACATGCCAGGGGGGAGGGCCAGAGGGGGAGAGAGAATCGTAAGCAGTTTCCACACTCCACACACAGCCCAGCGCGGGGCTCCATCGCACAGCCCTGAGATCAGGACCCGAGCTGAAATCACGAGGCGGACGCTCAACCGACTGAGCCACCCAGGCGCCCCTGTCCCTTCACTTCTTAAAACCCTTCATTGGTTTCCTGTCCTTAGGACAAAATCGAAAATGATATAGTCTCTCTCTCAAAATCTTGGTCTGTTTTCCCTCCCCTCGCCATTCTCCAGCGCTGTTGGGCTTCTGTTTTCCCTCACGCACGTGGGGTCTCTGCAGCCTGGAATCTCTTCTTCGGCTGACTCTTCCTTCTCTTTCGAGCCTTCGCTCAGAAATGCCTTCGTCAGAGAAGCCTCCCCGGACGCTCTACTGCGGAGGCTACTGCTGCCCTGTCTACCTCCCCTGCGCGCGGGCAGTGCTTCCCCCCCCCCTTAGCCGCTGCAGGTGCGGCTGCCGCTAACTGGTCACACCTGCACCTTCCGCGGGAGCATGGCCTTGGGCTGATGGGCACCGCCTGTCTCGCTGAAAGACGCCTGGGAGGTTCTTCTGTCCCCAGAGGGCAACCTCCACTGACTATCAAATGATACGGGGTAAAACCATTCAGCCCTCTTTCCTGAGAGTGGGACAAGTTTGGTCCTGAGCTCTCAGTGAGACCAGGCCGAGGCTAGAGTTCTCTTGAAACCCCCAATGGCCCAGATTCTCCCCCTGCTCTCACTCTTACAGGTTTCTCCTGCAAGCACTCCCTCAGTGACAGTCTTGCACAAGCAACCCCCCCCCCCTTTCAGGCTCTGCTTCTAGAGAGCCTGCCCTAAGAGGCCCCCAGCAGAAATGACCTTCTCCCTGACCACCTTACATAGACTCTCTTTGCCTTCACTGCACTATATAAAAATAGCAATTTTGTATTTGTGGGTGTATTCATTTTGTTTCCCTCTTAGCCATGAGCTCTGAGGGTGGGGACCATGCGTATTTCAACCGCCTCCCTGTTGCCATCAGTGGCACCTCGCCCGGGACCAAGGGGGAGCTAATAAGTTGAATGGTTGAACAAAGGTGTGACTTTGGTGTTTTTCCCTCAAGATGAGCCTAACTGGCAGTGGATGGAATGCTTACATTGTGTCTTGACCATGACTTGCAAGTTCTGTGTTTTTAAGTGGAAGCACTTGGAAAACAAGTGTGCTTTAACTTAGATTCTTGCCTCCTGTGAAGAATGAGGAGGAAGAAAAGGAGAAAATAGTAGAGCCAAGTGGTGGTGCTTATCTCTTCACCCGGGAGTGTTGAGAAAACTGACCTTCAGGGGGCTTGAGGTCACTTGCTCTGGACACAAAACAAGTGAAAGTCTGAATTGTGAACAGAATCCAGGGCTTTTGGACTCTACGCCTGTGTTTCTTTCCTCCTACCTTATTTCCTTTCAAGCTGCTGATGAAATGATCTTGGACTACATCTAACTAAAAGTTTTAAGTCAACTTCTTTGAGTTCATGTCAAAACGAAACACAAGCCTTAGAATCCTGTTAGTCTTGTGAACTACCCTTTGATCTGTTACTTTATTGGAAATGTAGAATGTGTTGAGCATTGATCTCACCATGACTAAAAGGAAAATGGAGATTTTGTTTTGTTGTTTTTGGTTGTTATTGAAGGCCCATTGAGTCAGGGCTGTTGAGCTCGACAAGTCTGTTCTGCGTCTGGGGTGGTCATCAGTGGACTTTTATTAATAAAACTCCATGATTCATTTTTCTTAAAGCACATTCACATACACTGAGTTTTTTCTTGCAATATACCTGTGTATCAGTGAGCTAGGCAAGGCAGGAATAAATACTCCCATTTTATAGATGTGGAAACCAGAGTTCTAAGTGCTCACCCAAGCTCCTATAACAAGTGAGGAAGAAATCCGTGACAAGCTAAAGCTGTAACTTAATTTTTTTTAAAGATTTATTCATTTGATAGCACAATCAGGGGGAGCAGCGGGCAGAGGAAGAAGCAGGCTCCCTGACGGGGAGGGACCATGACCTGAGCCACCCAGACTCCCCCAAAGCTGTAACTTTAAATGCAGGGATCCTTTACTCCTAGGTGGACTGAGTGGAGGGTGGGAGGTTTGCTCATGGGTGAGGTGGTCCTTCCTCAAACAGCTCCTGAGTCGGTCGGGTTTGGTGGCCACGGGAGCTGTGGTTCTTACCCTGTGCCCCTCAGAAAGGGACTGCTGTGTTGACAAGGTGCTCTGCCCCTGAAGTCAGTGAGTGTCTTCCATGGTCCTGATAATCTGATAGAATGTTCTTTTTCCAGTTTTCTCCAGAAACTCTCCTCTGAAACCTGTTAAAATGCATGAACCAACAGCAAGCAAAGATAGTTTAATAGTAAAAAATTAACAAATGGAAACGGTCTCCCGTTGATCTGTATCAAACCATTAGATCTCCTGCCGGCCCGGTTGTTCCTACTTCACCTGATGTTATTAGACACACCTATGTTTCAAGGACTAGCGGTTGATCCTCTCCATCTCCCTCAAACTCGCCCTTAACCCCAGAGTTGATGGTGACTTTTCAGGATGAGATCCAGTCTTTATCGCAGGGGCCACATGGCTCCCCCCAGCTGGCCCTGCCGGCTCTCCTGTCCCTTTCCACGTCACTCGTTTGCCTCTAGTCACGCACCGCCCAGGTTCTCACACTGCAGCACGTGCCCGCCTCAGGCCTCTGTCTTTGCTCAGACCCTCCCTGCTGCCCCAGAGCCCGTCCCCTCCAAGCTCTGCGCGGCCCTCAAGGTGCGGTTCAGGGGTCAGGCTGGGCCACGGACCCCCCTGTGGGCTCCATACGCCCTGTGCCTTTACCATATTATGCTGACTTAAAATTTTTAATTTTCATTTTATTTTTTAATTGGTAATCCATATGTGATTCAAAAGAAAGTAAATCCTAGGTCTCCTCCTTGCCCTGTCCTCTGGCCTCCCTTCCACAGAGACCACCTATATCTCCACTTTCTCATTCCTCTTTTGAGAACTTGACCAGTATACTAAAGTAAACATACATACTGTTCTTTTTTTTTCTTCCTTTCTTCCTCCCTTCCTTTTACACAAATGGCAGCATATTATATATAACTTTCAGCGCCTTTATTTTATTTTTTTAAAGATTTTTAGTAAAATCTACACTCAACGTGGGGCATAAACTTACAACCCTGAGACCAGGAGTCACATGCTCTACCAACTGAGCCAGCCAGGTGCCTCTTCAGCTCCTGTGTTTCTTAAACAGTAGAACTCCACGATCTTTCTATAGCACAATAGAAAGGTCTTCATTTTAAATATACAACTACAGAGGATTCTACCGAATTGATGTCCCATTTATGTAACCAGTCCCCAGTAGACGGGCACATGTTTCTGTTTCTTGCTGTTACAAACAATGCTACAGTTCATGGCTGCAAATAGGTGTCCGTTTGTCCATGTCTATGCGACATGACCTTATCTGCCTACCAGTCTGCTCTGGCTTAGGCTATAGGCTCCTCTGGGACAGGGAGTGCTGCTTTATGCATCTCTGAATTTACCCGCTTTTAGCAGCATCGAGCACGTGGTAGGCATGCAGTCCAAGCTGATCACACTGAAGGTACTGTCCAAGGAAGAAGCTGGTCTCCGTGGCTTTGTCACCTGCACAGCACGGAGAACCACTAGGCACGTGGGCCTTTAAGGGTCTGTTGGGTTATTCTGTTTGCCTACCCCCTCCCCTCTTCCACTCTCTGTCCTTCTCTACCCTGATGTGTTTACCCAGGCAGGAGCTGAGTCTTATCAACAGCGTCCCTGCTTCTGGCTTCCATGGGGTTCATCCAGGGGGAGGCGCTGCCAGGAGATGGAGAATGCGAGAATGGGAAGATGGAAGTCCTTGCCTGCTCCTGCCCTGCCTTAGCAGCTTGGTTCCAACAGTGGTTGCGTCTTCCTCTGGGTGGGGCTACCAGCTCCCTCCGTGGCTCCAGCTCTCACAACTATCTCACAACGATCTTTTCCTTCAAGGCCAGGCTAGTAAGAGCTCCACTGTGAGCCCCGGGTGCTTCCTCAGCCCTTTTTTCGATCCCTTAAGCCTGCCCACGTCCCTACAAATCCTCTTGCCATGGAATGATCTTCAGACACAACTTTGGCTTGGAATGCTGGTTTTCTGCCAGGACCCTCACTGATAAAGGGACCCTTCTGAACCTGACACTTGCCTGTTCTAAGCCCTGATGGAGAATTTTCCAACTGCTTCTGAAATACAACAAAATAAAATGCACTGGCTACACAGGTAGTCAAACCATCACTGATCCCCGAAAGCTCAAAATAATGTAATATTGAAAAGACAAAGAGCACGCACACACGTCCCCCTGGTTCCACTGTGACTACTTAGCATCAGCATGTCTGATTCCGCCTGGAATGTTTAATAAAATGTGCACAGGGTCTAAAGAGTGTCTCGATGGCTTCTGCCTCGAGGTTCTTTTCACTCACTGAAGCAGCAGATAGGAAATGGAAAAAATAGAGTAAGCAGATAAGACCAGCAAGGTTTTGTGCGAATAAAGCTGTATTTGGCTTTATCCATTCCTTATGATGTATATAAATAGTGTTTTCAATGTGTGCATTTCTTGAATAGCTGTTCATTAGTGGGCTGTGAATTGCATTTTTTATAGCTATGGATTGCCCTCCAACCAATTAAGTTGAAAATCGGGTCTTTTCCCATGATTAATCACTGAGCAATAGCCAGGAGGGTCTTCAGGGCCTGGAGAGTGATTCTTTGTGCTGTGGGTTGTGTGGATATCTGGTTTCAAGTAAGACATAATGGCTGCAGATTGCATTGTGGCTGGCTTGTTAGCAAAGCTCAGGCTTTTGAAATTGGTGATTAGGATTTTTCCTTCAGGGAGGATAAGGCTGCAGTCTTTGCACACAGATCTTGCTGGTAGGTGTCAGCTACCAAGCATTTTAAGAGACCCACAAAAAGTAGGCCTGTCATTTTGTCTCAAATCAGCCTGCTTCTAAGAGAGCTGGAACTTTCTCAGGCATAAAACAGTAGTTTGAATGATTCATGAAATCCTTGCCTGACCCTAAAAATACAGGGATGAGGGGAATGACCAAATGATTCTTTTATTTGCAGCAAATAAATGAAAAGTCCTTTGGGAAGATAGTCTGTCTGCCTGCACTCGTGCTTATGCACATACGTACGTAGGGAACACAGATGTTCTATCGACTCTATGCGGAGACTTTCCTTTAAAGCCAATATTCGTATGGGATTAAATGGAATAGACCCTTGACCTGTGCTTATTTCACATCAAATCTTACATGCATATTCTTCATTTAAAGGGCCTTGACATAGCAACAATATGGCGTCTTTAATTTTAATCAGATGGAGACACTAAATTCATGCATTATACTGCTATATTCCTTCCTGATTAGAAATTGGACATTTTCCTGGAAAAATAGGCCAATATTATGGTTTTAAACCTCATGTGGTCATCTTTGACGTTGGTGTTTTGGGTTCCCTAACCCTCGAGTACATTGAGCTTTATCAGGCACGTATGACCGACTTGCTACCAATGGTGGGGGTAACATGGCTGTGTTTCTGTGGAGAACTAGGCCCAGTTATCATTGTAAAACTGGTATTTTTATGTATACAAGTGAGAGTTACTCAGTTTGTATGGGAGTCGACAGTTTCCCATAAAACGCTAGTCCTTACGATAAGGTGGTGAGCAGCTAATATCACAGCCAGCTTACGGATGAGGCTCTGAGAAGATCACGTAGCTTCTAAAAAATCAAGGTGAGATGCTGGAAAGAACCCAGAGGTCTGACCAAGTTCTATGCTTTATGTGCCCCCCTATCCTAAGACTTCCATGAGCTAAGGAGTTTCCCCAAACAACCTCAGCCTTGAATTTGAGGGTACCGAAGGCATCACTTTATTTAAAATAATGAAGAGAAACTTGTTGAGGGAGATTCTGCATCAGATGTTTCCTGTTCTGCTTCAGAAGAGCAGCATAGAAATGGGAACGGTCTTCAGCAGCCCAGCACCACTTAGCAGGGCTTGACAGGCTAGCCCTCAAGTAAAACCAATTTTATCATTTAAATCACGGACAGCATTTTCAATAAAACCTAAGTGGTCTTTACTAAGTATATTACCCACTACCTCCCTTCCTTGAATCCTCTTAATCTGCAGAAGAATCTTTTGAGAAAGATAGCTTTGGCCTCGTTTTACAGATGAATGCAGCCCAGTGTCCCACCGGGTAAAAGTAAACCCAGTTTTCCTGAGGAGCCCTCACTGTGAGGATTTGCAGGTGTCTGAGCTGTGGAGGGCGAGAGAAATGTCAACACAGCAGTCAGGATGCCAGAAGAAAGAAATAGAGTACTTTTTCCCAGAATACTTGTTAGAGCCAGCAGCAAAGCACCCTGATGGTGAAATAAATGGTCAGTTTGCTGTGACTTCATTCTGCTGCTGAATTCAACCCATCAGGAAGCCCATTAGCCTATGGATTATTGGTGGATGCGGCTTTAAAACCCCATCACACACCTGTTCCTTAAGGCTCCATCCCACGGAGCTGAAACCCTCTCTGGAATTGGTTTTCTGTTCTTGGCAGGATAGGAAAAAATCAGCTTAGTGCTCACTGTTTCCTACCACCTTTTCCCTTAATGTTAACTTTTGTTAATTACACAGTAATTCGCAAAGGCAACTTACTTTAAAAATAACAGCTGGTAAACTCCAGTAAAAATGTTTTTAGTCATTCACTTTAATTTTTTTTTTTTTATCAAGTAATCTCTGCACCCAGTGGGGGGCTCAGAGTCACAACTGTGGGACCAAGAGTCACATGCTCTACTGATTGAGCCAGCCAGGCACCCCTCACTCATTTTTGGGGTGTCTACTGTATGCCAGGTGCTCTGCTAGACCTTGGGATCTTTTGTTGACATGGAGGCTGTTTTCATGGGGTTCACACTCTAGTCAGGGAGACAGGTCTCACATGTCAAACGCACAAATGTAAACCTGGAATTGTGACCTGTGCTGGGAAGGAGAGGTGGGCAGTACCCACCTTATGCACCCACTGGATGGCAATTCTGTTTATTCACATAGGTCAGGAAAGTCTCTGATGAATGAGCCTCTGAGCCCAGGAAGGAGAAGCAGTTTGTGGGCCATGATGCAGGCGGAGGGCACACAGGCTATGGGGAGGGAGAGGGTGTAGGAGTCAGAGGACTCCACAGAAGCTAGCGTATGCAGCCGGGAGTGAGGCTCACAGGGTCTGGTGGGCCACATACGGAGCTTGTCATCGTAAGACGTAGCAGGCCCAACTTCTTATAAGGAAACTCTGGCTGCTCTACGTAGAAAATGGGTGGAAGCCTGCCAGAGTGGGTGCTGGTAGATCAGCGAGGTGGCTACTGCACTGGTCCCTGCAAAGCCTTAATAAGATCAGAAGAGGCTAACTGTAAAGTGGGAGTTGGAAATCTTGTCCTGGGCGTCTCCCACCCCAGCTTGTTGAGGCACTCTTCTCTGCCTACCTTCATTTCCCTCTTCTTCCAGACTTTGTCCCCAGGTCACTGCTCAGTATAATAGATTGAATGCATTAAGGACTAAAGGAACGGACCAAAGGTTAGTTATGCCATCATTCTGCCTATGAGAAAATATTCAGCTTTGGAGCAAGGAACTAATACATGTTACCCATCTTGATGCTTTATATTTAATATTACTCCTGTTCCATAAATCACAAGATGATGTATTTTCTCGTGAATTTCAAAGTCAGTTTCTTGAAATGTAACTTGTTAAAATGGTCCTCTGAGTCCTAGGAATATGAGTAGCCTCTGTTTTTCTCCTTTGCATGTTATGTTGGGTAAGAACACCTGCTCCAGGCAGACTGCCTGGTTTGAAGCCTGTTTTTGTTTACCTCACAAGCTTATCTCCCAGGGCTGTTGGGAGATTTAAATAGGTTAATACATATTAAAGCACTAAGTAAAGAGGCAGGCACATAAGTGCCTTCTCAGGCACTTCTCAGTCATTTCTATTTTTTTCTCTTAATATTATTTCCTAAACACATGCAAAGTTCTTCTTAAGCTACAAGAATGTAGCCTACAAATGTCAGTGGCGCTTATGTCTTCATGCTGGGGATGGATGATGGTTTTGTCTGCTGCTTTATGCTTCACTGTATTCTAAGTTCCTAAAGTGAACATGTGTTATTTTTATCCTAAGATGTTCTTATTTGTGACTTAGATAATTGCCAATAAGCAGACAGAAAACTTAGAAACACAGGTCTTCATAACAACACCCAGTGCTTGAAACTTCCCCAGAAGCCTCATCAGCAGGAGGGGTGACCAGGTCCAGTGACTTGCTGGGTCTGAGTCAGGCGTTCCTCTGGGCCAGTGTTGACAAAACAGTACCAGCCACAGCTGCTTATGACTTCGCAGCTCCTAAGTGGAGTCAACAACCAACAGCTGTGTTTTTAAGAATTTGTGTTATTACAATACCCCCAACCTACCATCTAACCTGAAGCTGTCTTCACTGAGCCGTTGATGTGAAGAGCAGCCAAACTCTCCAGCTCGTTGTTCCATGAACATTTGAGATGAACTTAAAGCTCCACACGAGTGGTGACTTGACTGCATCCTAATATTTGTAGGCTTCATTACCATTCAAGGTCAAAATGTGAAAGGCTAACTAGATCTTACACACCTCCCTGTGGCCCTCGGTGAAAGGCTTTGGTATAATAGTTTCACTCTCCCCACAGACCTACAGTATGAATAGGCAGGAGTTAGGCCTGATAACTGGGTGGGAACACGTGTTGGGAGAACATGTCCTGGGTGAAAGGAGGATCTGGAAGGCAGGAGGACACACTCTCCAAGCCCAGTGAGGAGAGGTCTAGTCCCAACCAACGGGAATATCCCAAATGGTGAGGGACAAGGCCTGGTGGTCCGGAACAGGCGATACTTGGAAATCTGGGCAGTGGGATCCGGGAGGCTTGTTAGCTGGTGGTAGGACCACCTTATGGGACTGGCCCTATGGCCTTGTCCTTGGCCCTCCCTGTGGAAGGACTATGGGGTCTGAGAGGTCTGAAAGGAGGGTTTCCAAAGAAACAGACTTAGTACTGGATGGAGCACCAAGGTTCAGGCCCCTGGGAACAGAGCAGAGGTCCACATCTCCAAGCAGACACACACACACACACACAGCGCGAGAGCGAGCGCGTGAGCGAAAGTGAGAGTGCACTCGCACCTCTGCGTTGGGGAGGGCTGGGGGCAGGAAAACTAGCAGCTGGGAAGGGTGGACAGTGAGGCCCGGATTGGCCTAAACACCATCCCGGAGTTGAGCCATTTGGTGCAAAGCAGGGGCTGGAAGGGGTGTGAGGGGGGATCAGACTTGAGTCAGGGGAAGGATTAAAGAGTTGGGGACTAAACAGAACCTGACATTAATAAAAACAGCAACTGTGTGGTGAGCGCCTACTGTGTGTCAGACTCTGTACTAGGACTTCGCATGCGTTATCCTTAACCTCAAAACCTTTCTGTAAAGTAGGTGTAATTATTTCGAATATATAACTGAGGAAGCTGGGGCTCAGAGGACACCTAATAGCCCAAGGTCATAGCATTAAGAAGAGGCAAGTTGAGGTCTGCCTAAGTCCAAACCGACAGTCTTTGTACTCCATGAACACATTGACTCCTTACTGTATACAAATGAGCACTCTTGGCTCCAATTTCTTTGTTCTTAGGGGCAACATACAAGCAACCTATGATTAATGTTAAAACAGCAATTAAAAAAATTTAGAAAGCAAGAAGGAGAATGGGGGTGGGGGGAGGAGCAGAGGGAGAGAATCCTTAAGCAGGCTCCCTGCTGAGCGCAGAGCCCAACGTGGGGTTCAGGCCTATGACCCATGAGACCATGACCTGAGCTGGAAACCAAGAATGGGATGCTCGACTGACTGGACCACCCAGTCAGTAATTTTATTTGTGACAAAGTATGTTGAAGCATCAGGCTGGTAGTATCAAATAACATAACTCCATATTGAAATTACAGGAAATGGTCATTACTCTAAGAAAATATGAGGGGTGCCTCGGTGGCTCCGTTCGTTAAGCGTTAAGTGTCTGCCTTTGGCTCAGGTCCTGGGATGCAGCCCCGGGGCCAGGCTCCCTGCCCAGCGGGGAGTCTGCTTCTCCCTCTGCCCCTCCCCCCACTGGTGCCTGTGCACTCTTTCTTTCAAATAAACTCTTTAAAAACAAAACAAAAAACAGACAGGACCTGGCAGTAGCTTCAACATTCTTGCTGACCATTTCACTAATTTGGTGGAAACCCTGCAAATTAACATCAGGTCCCACCTGATGAACGCTTATTCAAAATTAGAGCAGATCGAAGAAAGAAGCAACGATAATAGAAAAGAGAAGGAAACAAAGACAGATTCAGGGCCTCAGAAATATTGGTGTCCCTAACACTTGGATGGCTTTGGGTTGCCAGAGATGTTTTGGGCCCAGAGAGCTACTGCTATATCCTAAATGTTAAATGTTTGTCCAGTCTGCCTTGAAGCTTTTCTCCTATACCTTTCAGTAAAAACCTATCCCCTTAGTCATGTTTGACAGAGACCAAATCAAAACCTAAAATGCCCTGCATTGGCTGGGATGTTGGGCCTCCTGTCCTAAAGTAAGAGTTCATAGATACGAACTTAAAAGCCCTCTTTATTTTCAAATAATTAACTGTATAAACATGAGATTAGTGAGGATGGGACTAAACAGCGACCTAAAACAATCTTTTTGCAAACTGCAAGTTTATAGTAATAATAGTATGACCCAATAATCGTATGACCCCCCCCCCCAAAAAAAAAGTAATTCCATCTTAGGCAACTTTTATAAAACCACAATGTTCTATCCAGGAGAATAGCTCTTCCCACTCCATTCTGTACAGCTAGCTCTTCCTGGAACATGGTGTTCAGCTCTGGGTACATGGGTACGTACTTGAGAAACTTTGTAGGCGCCCCCAGGGTGAATCTATCAGAAGTCATTGCTGAAATTCAGGTTGGCACAGATGTGTTTGGGTGGTTGATGGACAAATGAGCCTCTCCAGAGAGAATGGAGGCAGAAGGAAGAGGCGGGCAGCTAACCCTGCCTCACTTATGGAGCCTTAAGTGTTGAAGGATCCATGGTCTGGGCATAAGGTGTTTTGTTGTTGCTGTTTTTCAAAGGGTTTTTGTTTTTGTTGTTGCTTTGTTTTTTTAATGTAAGTCATTCTTTTTTACTTAAGATTCCAGAGATCATATTTTGTTTTAGACACTGTAGTATCCCGGGTCTTTCCATGGTGCCTTAAGGAAAATCACTGCAGGTCTGTCTTCCAGACTTCATATGCTGTAGGCAGTTCCTCACGAAATCCCGGAAGATGATTTCCCAGACTGTGATTGCACCGGCCCCTTGATCTTGGACTCCCGCGCCTCCGGAACCATAGTGGCAGCGCCTTTTTTTTTTTTTTTTTTCTTTTTAAGACTATATTTGCCAGAGAGGGGGACTTGATCCCAGGACCCAGGGATCATGACCTGAGCCGAAGGCAGACACTTAACCGACTGAGCCACCAGGTGTCCCAGTAGCAACATCTTGATAGTGTTGTCAAGAAGGCGCAGGTGTCTAAACTAGAAAACACGGGGATGTTTGCACTCCCAGTTTTAGCAGAACTAGAGCGTTCTATGTATAACTAATAGCCTCTTCAAGTCATTCTGACAAAAGTGTTCATGGGCAATCATTAGAATTACTGCCCCAAAATTGGCTCACGCCTTCTGTCTTTGCAGAGAGACTTAACGTGTGAGTGCGGAGAGCATCCTTTTTCTTCCTTTTTTGTGTGGTTTTTCTTCCTCTGTAGCTCAGTGTGTTGGTGTCTACTAGTCCGTCTCTCTCCCTCTTTCTTCAAAGGGTTTTTTAAATTGAATAACTGACAAACAATATGGTGCTAGGTTCAGGTGTACAACAGTGATTTGGTATTTAAACGTGTTGCCAAATGGTTACCTCGGTAAGTCTGGTTACCATCTGTTGCCATACAACGTGTTACAGCACCATTGACTCTACTCCCCATGCTATGCATCCCATCCCCGTAAGTTTTGTCACTCGAATTTTTCTCCTGATTCAGGCAATCCCTTCCCCTCGTATACTTGATTCCTGTGGAGAGGGCACAGCAGTGAAACAGTTAAACAGCAATTTTACCGAAACACTTCCAGATTGGGGTGTCTAAGCAACATGTTCTTTGTGCTTGTGGAAGAGCGTCCACCATCTGGGGACAGGTGCCGTCTTCCTGCTTTGCCACAGAACTGTGATGTTTCCTGAGCTCTGGTGCACCGGTAAGGGTACCCAGAGGTGACGGAGGCTTCTGACACTGGCAGCAAAGTTGCAGGCGGAGGTGGTGTCAGCCGAAGGAGCTGGAGCAGGAAGGGCAGCTGACCAGACTGAGCACAAGTGAGGTGCCCCTGGGGACTCAGAGAAATGACCAAAATACTTCCCAAAGGAGCTAGAGCTGTGATCTGTGTGACCTAGCTCAAAATATGAAAAAGTCTGGAAACACTGACAAGTGAGTAATAGTTGAGGGACGCCTGGGTGGCTCAGCTGGTTAAGTGTCTGCCTTTGGCTCAGGTCGTGATCCTGGGGTCCTGGGATCGAGCCCCAAGTTGGGCTCCCTGCTCAGTGGGGGGTCTGCTCCCTCTGCCCCTACCCCTCCTTTGTTTGTGTGTTCTCTCTTCCTCTCTCACTCTCTTTCTCAAATCTTAAGAAAAAATGAGTCCTAGTTGAAAGAAATTTAGCTTGGGAGCGCCTGGGTGGCTCAGTCATTGAGCATCTGCCTTCGGCTCAGGGCGTGACCTTCAGGGTCCTGGGATCGAGCCCCACATCAGGCTCCTCTGCTGAGGGCCTGCTTCTTCCTCTCCCACTCCCCCTGCTTGTGTTCCCTCTCTCACTGGTTGTCTCTCTGTCAAATAAATAAATAAAATCTTTAAAAAAAAAATTTAGCTTGGGAAAGCAGGCATGGGGGACTAGGACAGGTGTCTTCCACTGTTTGGGAGCAACTGGGAAATGGAAAGGAGAGAACACCAGTAAGGTGCCCACACTTGAGCCATCTCTTCGAAACTATGCCCAGTGCTTCTTCCACATTTGATTTCCCCAGTGGTCATTCCTTCCATTTTCGCAAATGTGAAAACCAAGGCTTGGAGGGTTTTACAATGCATCTGAAGAATGTAGCCACCAGGTGGTGGGGCTGGGGCTTACGCAGCGAATCCAGGGGTGTGCTGGTAAGGTTTAACTACCAGCTCTCCGGGGAAATAGAAGGCCTGGTGTGTAGTGTTTGCTGATGTCTCTGGTGTAAATATTCCCATCAGGGTGGATTTCAAGCCACCAACATAATGCTATTAAACATAGGGCTGGGAAGAGAGGCACACCAACAGCTAGCTCTTCCAAGTTCTATGAACCAACCCATATATGGCTTTCTTTACTCCCAATCTACACTCTTTTCTATGTGCCTCATTCCAGGATCAGACTCAGTCTCCCCAGAGCAGAGGATGCAAGAGCTAATGACTAGAAATTCAAACACCAAGTTGTCCTGAGCTGGCTGCCTTCCAACCCTAGCTCAGAGGCTGCCAGGTACAGGGTGGTGAGAGATAGGAGACTCATAACATCCGTTGAGGATTGTTGGGTGTTCTAAGCCTTCCTGCACATCAGAATCACCTGGAAAACTTGTTAATATACAGGTTACGGAGAATCTAGTGTAGAGGTTAAAAGTTCAGACTGGAGCCAAGGAGCTTATGTTCAAGTCTGGCTCAGCCCCTGACTAGCTGGGTGGCCTCGGGCAAGTTCCTTAACCTCTCTGTGCCTCAGTTTCATCTTTGATAGATGGTGATGGTAACAACTTTGACCTCACAGGGTTGTTGAGCAGATTAAATGAGGAAATGTTTGTGAAGTGCTTAGAAGAGTGCCTGGAACACAGTAAACACTACTATATAAAGTAGTAGTTGTTGCTATTACTGAGACTTATGCTGGGGGAGGCCTCTCTGTATTTTTTAAAGTTTTTATTTGCTTTGGAGCTTGCTCACACGAGCACGGGGGAGGGGCAGAGGGAGAAGGAGAAGCAGGCTTCCCACGGAGCAGGGAGCCTGTTGGGGCGCTGGATCCCAGAACCCTGGGATCATGACCTCAGCAGATGCTTAACCAACTGAGCCCCTTTGCAAGTGATTTTTATGCAATCATCTGGGCTTGCTCATAGACCCCTGCGAAACAACTGAAGTCTATTACTCTTGTTCTTGGGAGGAATTGAGTAGCTTCTTGTAGGAACCAAGACCAAGCCAAGAGTGAATCTCAGACTCTGAGATCCTTGCAAATCTGGAACAATCTGTAAACTGTAAATTCACTGTGCTTGCATTAGAAATTCTCTCATAGTCCTTATCCTTCCGTAGAAGATCTGAATTGCATGTTACTATACAGATTGTGTGTTACTAAATAATCAATCTTAGGAGTGCCTGGGTGGCTCAGTCGGTTGGGCGTCTGCCTTCAGTTCAGGTCGTGATCTCAGGGTCCTGGGATTGAGCCAGTGTCAGGCTCCCTGTTCAGTAGGAAGCCTGCTTCTCCCTCTCCCTCTGCCTCTGCCCCTCCCCTTGCCCCAACTCGTGCACACTCTTTCTCTCTCTCTCTCTCTCTCTCTCTCATAAATAAAATCTTAAAAAAAAATCGATTCTAATTCACAGTAGATTTCATCTTTATGATGGTACAGAGCAGGACAGAGGTTGTAGGTTAGTGGGAATTTCTATAAAGCATTCTAATTTCCACTAATGTTCCCCTCAATGGACATGATAAACCTGTATTTCATTTCTGGCCTAGATCCATGGAGAGAGTCCTTGGGGCTCTAACTCTGCTCTCCCTAACTTTGAGTTAAAACAGTAGTTTGTTTTCCAAGAGGGTTAACCACCAGCCTTTAATGCTGGGGAAACTCTGAGCATAGGGGGTACACAGCTTTACCCACCTAGATGATAATGCTAGGTGATCTCCTCCATGCTGGCAGTGCCTTTGCTTTTCCAGAATGGACATTGTAGGGAGCTGGAATTTTGGAAACCAGGATTACATTGTTTCATACCCTTACCTCCACCCCAGGCTATTGTTAATTGCTGAGTGGTATTTATTAAGCAATATAATGTGACACTAACATTGTAAAAAGCAAGAGGAGAGTCTAATTATTGGCTCCCTCCTTCCAACAGAAATGGGCCTGAATCTTGCTTCCACATCTTACTAGCCTGGTACCCTCAGGAAAGTTAGTCTCTCTAAATCTCCATTTTCGGTAAGAGAAGTATAATAATGCCTAGCGTCTGAGTTTGTTATGAAAATTGAGAATTGGAAAGTACTTCACACAGTGTCTGGCCTATGGAAAAGTCACAAAAGTGTACCTTAAAAAAGCTGAGCCTGAAATGCAAACTCCTAAACCAACGTAAGTGTACAGTGTAAGTAACAAAGGAATACAGAGAGGACTACATCCTAAAGCGCGCTGCATGATCAAAGACACACTGTAGATTTCAGTGTATATTGCAAAAAGTGTGATTTCATGGTTTTTCTAGATGTGTGGAAATGACAACCTCATTTCCACTTCAAGGAGGTTTTCTGAGTGGGTTTGGCCTTTGTATTTGAATCAAGAAAATGCAAGATCTGGGGGCGCCTGGGTGGCTCAGTCGTTAAACGTCTGCCTTCGGCTCAGGGCATGATCCCTGCGTTCTGGGATCGAGCCCCGCATCAGGCTCCTCCTCTGAGAGCCTGCTTCTTCCTCTCCCACTCCCCCTGCTTGTGTTCCCTCTCTCGCTGGCTGTCTCTCTCTGTCAAATAAATAAAATCTTAAAACACAAGCTCTATCTGGAGCGCTCCAGGAGTGGGGGAGGGTGTTGGTGATGCCTAAGAAGGAAAACTGAATGTGTTGCCTTGTTATCCAGAAGGGTCTATGAGGACAGAGTTGTGAGCTAGCTATGGTAAAATTCTAAAGTTGTAGCCTCTGCCGGGAGGCACGCAGGGATGCGGAGCTGACGAATTGGGTATGGCTGCCTGCCATCCGCCCCAGTTAAGAGCCTCTAATCAGCAGATTGCTGTGCGAGGCGGCTCATACTGTTAACTCTGCTTAGAAACTGACTTTGAAGCAAGGTCAGGAGAGATGCCAAATTGCATGTACAATGAGCATCTGAGGATAGCCTTGAATTAAATCCTCACACAAATCAGCCGCCTCTTTTTCTCCAGGGCTCTGGATGTCTTGCTGAAACATGAGTTTCCTGTCCCCTTGTGCTTCACCGCCATCTCTCCCCACCGCCCAGCCCGCGCCCAGCCCCAAGGAGGCTCTTCAGAATTCAGGGACTAATCCTTCATCCATTCTATCTAGTCTCCAGCCATAACAGGAGTGCGGGCTGTGTGCTAACCACAGAATTCACTGTTAGAGGTATAAATATGCGTCAGAATAGTTGTATATGAGTGGCCCACAGTCTGGTTAGGGAGACGGAAATGGAAACAGATAGTCACACTATAATTACTGCTTTCATAGTTCTCGGAAAGCACCAAGGTCAGAGATAACCGTTCTGCTTTGGGAAGGTGGGAAATCTTCTCAAAGGTGGTGATTCTCAATCCGAGTGTTGAGCAATGAGCCTGAGGGCTCACAGGGTGAAAGGGAAGAAAATTCGGAGCAGAAGAAGTAACATGTGCACAAAGTTAGATGTGTGGACAGGGAGGATGGAGAGAGACGGTACTAGCAGTAACACGTGAATGTGAAATTCAAAGGTAAGACCTCTCTGGCTCCAGCTCCAAATTTTAGAATCAGAAGGGATCTTGGTGATCATGGTGGCTCAGGGCCGTCCACGATGTGTTCTCACCAGGACCAGAAGCAATCTCCTCTGGTGCTAGGTCTCCTTTCTCCAACCATGACCCCTAGCCCTAACCCGGCAAGCTATTCCTATAAGGCCCAGAAGCTGGCTGTCTCGGAGTTCAACCCGGAAGTCACAGGATGGAGTTTAGATCTATGTGTCTGCTCATTTGTCACGTTAGCCTGACCTCAGTGTCTTATACACATTGTTAGGAGACTTCAAAGGCTGCTTGCAGGAGAGGGTGTGCGTTTTCTGTTGCCGCTGTAACAATGACCTTCAACTTGGTAGTTTAAACAAATTAATTTTCTTGTAGTTCTGGAGGCCAAAAGCCAAATCCGTTTCTCCGGGCTAAGGTCAAGGTGTGACAGGACTGGATCCCCTAGAGGCTGGCCGTGGCTGCTTCACTCTGCCCTCCGCTGCTGTCCTCCTACCGCCTTCTCTCTCTAAGGACCCTTGTGATTACATTTAGGGCCCACCTAGATCATCCAGGCTAACCTCCCTTTCTTTTAGATCCTTCTTTTAATCACGTGTCTAAAGTCTCTTTTGCCACACAAGGTAGCATTCACAGATTCTGGGGATTAGGAGTTGGGCATTTTAGGGAGAACAGAGGATTGGTCAGTTTACCACAGATAGTAGTACTCTTTGTCCTTGAATTGGAAGCATGCAGACCACACATTCCTGTTTGTGGCCAGGGACTTGGCAATTCAGGGGTAGATGAGAAGGGCTGGGACAAGTAACCCTCATCAGTGACTTGAGTCTATGGAGAATCCGATACCTGAGGGATTGGTCTGATCTTTGTGGGGAAGAAGGCAATAGTTTTTCTCTCTCTGCTCATAATAAATGCCATCCGAGTTGGATGACCCTTGTACTAGAAATGTGTCGGGTAATTTAAAAAGGGTTGGAGGACTCCTGAAATTTTTGCTTGCTGAATCCGTGTTGGCAGAGCCACGCGACTGGCTGAGCACTGGGAATGAACTGTCTTGATGTGGAAATACTGAAGGTTCATAGTTTCGGATGCTGGATTGGCACATGCTTTAGTCCGAGAGCATGACTATCCTCAGACCTAGGTAAGAGGGGCCCATGCTCTAGGCCTGCAGGTAAGAGCCCACGCTGGCCTCCTTTTACTGCACCCTAACTGTGCCCCGGGGACCTGGTCTCTTAGAGCCCGAGCTCCATCCCCAACCACTCTCCGGTACCCAGGAATTGGAGTCTTGCCACAATGGTCCCAAGCCTGCTTCCAGGACCTGTGCCCACTTCACCCCACGTCTGTCCCCTTGGGCTCAGGCAACACGCTGCTCTGTGTACCCCAAGGCCCAGAGGTGGCTCTCTGTTGGGCATGGATGGGACATAGACACTGGGAAGGGTTCACATGCATAAGCTCCAGGCCGTCACAGTGAAGGACAAAAGCTTGAAGCTGATGTCATGGACAAGTTGCCAGCTCTCCCCAAGTGAGCTCCAGCGGCTTGCGGAGAGCTCTGGGGAGCCAGAGAACTCTAAAGAACCCGGGCCTCATCCGTATGAAGGTGTATTTTATTAAGATAGGAGGATTGAAGATCTTTTACCAGTTTCAGCCTGATGTATAATTTTTCAATGATTAGACATGTGGGATGTATGCCTCATTAATACTCTTGCCTCGGGCTCTGTATGTATCAGGGGCAGGGCTGCAGCGTTATGCTCACTGCTATGAATAGCACTGCCGAAGTGAGCCGTGGGCCCCGCTGCACAGAGCCGCACAAGCAAAGCCCCATAATAGGAAGCAGTCAAGTCCAGTTCTTTGGGCACTCAACGGAATGGAATCCCTCAAGTCATTAGGAAAGTGTCTCTCTCCAGGCCTCAGCCTTCATAACATAGGGCGTTTGGCTGGGTGGCTGAGGGAGCTAAATAAAATCTAATGTCTTCAACATTAACAGTTGGGTTTGGGTGTTTAGATTTTGAAATATGTTTGGTTCTTTATTCTGAATTACAATCCTTTGTGGTGGCTATGTGATTGAGCTCCATGGGAAGTAAAGACAATGTTAGCAAAAATCTAAGCACAAAAGAATAAGTGATTTTTCATAATCGGTGTGCCACCAGAAGACTTCACTCAAATCCTATTCTGGGAACGACTTAGGTGTGGAGGGCTTGTCTCTCATTGGAGAAAACCGAATTCTCATTGTTAACTTAGTGGATTTCTCCTAATCGAGTTAATAGGATTAAAAACCAGTCCATATTCAACACTAATACCATTTTAAAAGTTAAAACTAGTGCTTTTTAAATTTTTTAAAAAGATTTTTAATTTATTTGACAGAGAGCTAGAGAGCACAAGTAGAGCGGCAGGGAGAGGGAGACGCAGGCTCCCTGCTGAGCAGGGAGCCTCATGTGGGGCTCGATCCCAGGACCCTGGGATCATGACCTGAGCCAAAGGCAGCCGCTTAACTGACTGAGCCACCTAGGTGCCCCTAAAACTAGTGTTTTAAGTGAAGAATAAATTTTGGGCGCCTGGGTGGTTCAGTCAGTTAAGCATTAAATTCTTGATTTTGGCTCCGGTCATGATCTCAGGGCTGTGGGATTGAGCCCCATGTTGGGCTCGCCCTCAGCTCGGAGTGTGCTTGAGAGTCTCTCCCTCTTCTGTTCCTCCCTCCCCCTCCCGCCTCTGCCCTGGTGTTCTCGCTCTGTCTCTCCAATAAATCTTTAAAAAATAATTAATGAAGAATAAATTCAAATATTAAAAAACCCCTGAAGTCTAAAATTCTTCTTGCTCACAAAGTATGTATTGGTTGCTCTAGGTCCCCCCCCCCCCCCCGCTTTTTTTTAAAAGTAATCTCTATGTTCGAAGTGGGGCTCAAACTCACAACCCTGAGAGGGAGTCTCATGCCCTATCAACTGAGCCGGGAAGGCGCTACTTATCTTTTTCTTTTTTTTTAAATCTCAAGTTTCATGATTCAAAGTAGCAGGCTAGCTTGTACTTTCTCAGTGCTATTCTTGGAAGCACAGAATTTTCCAGGTAGAATAGATAGCAATGGTGGCCGACTCATCCCCTCCACGTCTGAATTCTCCCCTGTACTTTCTGTGCTGTTAATCCACAGAAAATGCTCTTAGAAAAATTCTGACTTTTAAAATTGTCAAAGCAATCAGCATTTCTTGGATGAGTTTACCTGGGGCTTATGAAGATCATACCCTGAGTCTTTTAGATTGGAAAAAGGTGAGATACACTGGCCAGTTACCAGCAAGAGGAATATTACTTCTCACACAACTGAAATACTCTAATATCTGGCTAGTCTCTTTTCTAGTGGGATAAAGGCTAAATGAAATTCAAAGTACAATCTCATGACTATAGTGTGTGAAATTAGTTTTATGAAGCAAAAGGGCTTAATTTTTCGTTATTTCCTTGGATCAGGTGCCTTCTCCAGTTGCTAATATCCTTCTCTAATTTAGAGGTATGCAGTGGTCTCCAATTTTTATTGTGAATGCCCTACAAATAACCCATATGTGCTTGTTCTTTACTTTTATAATATGCTACTGTATAGATACGTATTAGGAAACTCAAGATCAGAAAGCAAACAAGCTTTCAAAATGTAAACAGAAGTTCTTTTTTTCTCTTGCATACCCACTGGGTTGGGGCACTCCACCTTGGAAGCTGTGACTATAAGGTGACATCATTTGACTCAGAATTTCCTCTTGGCTGCCTTTTTTTTTTTTTTTTTTTTTTTTAAGATTTTATTTGAGAGAGAGCACAAGCAGGGGGAGCGGCAGAGGGCAAAGCAGGCTCCCCGCTGAGCAGGGAGCCCAACGCGCTCAATCCCAGGACCCTGGGATCATGACCTGAGCTGAAGGCAGATGCTGAATTGACTGAGCCACCCAGGCTCTAATTGGCTGCTATTTCCGCTTGTAAAAGAAGAGAAGGTTTGGAGAACTTTGACTTAATTGTCCCTTTCCTTGAGGTAGCACATAGTCCTTGTCTTTGAGTCCTCGACTCTATACCTTTCTTTCTGGCCCATCTCAGATACTGAGAGTAGGGGGAGAAACGTAGCCTAACCTAGAGGTCAGCAAACTTTTTTGGTAAAGGGTCAGATAGTAAATATTTTAGGCTTGGTGGGTCCTACGTCTCTGGCGCCAGTACTCAGCTCTGCCCTCGTGTGCAAAGCAGTTAGACAATATGTAAACGAATGAATGTTGTTGTGTGACAATAAAACTTTACAGATGCTGCAGTTTGAATTTTGCATAAATTTCAGGAGTCACAAAATATTTTCCTTTTGATTCCCACCCGCCTCTGCCAACCATGTAAAATTGTAAAAGCCATTCTTAGTTCACAGGCCATATAAAAATAGGTGCGACCTCAAGCTATAAACCTGCTAGGAGAAAACAGGAAAAACTTCATGACCTTGGACTTGGCAGTGGTTTTTCTTTTTTCTTAAGATTTTATTTATTTGACAGCAAGAGAGGGAACACAAGCAGGGGGAGTGGGAGAGGGAGAAGCAGGCCCCCCACTGAGCAGGGGACTCCACGTAGGGCTGGAACCCAGGACCCTGGGGTCATGACCTGAGCCGAAGGCAGACACTTAATGACTGAGCCACCCAGGTGCTCTGGCAGTGGTTTCTTAGATATGATACCAAAAGCACAGGCAACAAAAGCAAAAAGACAAATGGGACTATCTCAAACTTGTTCATCAAGGACCCAATTAGAGTGAAAAGGCAATCTATAGAGTGCAAGAAAATATTTGCAAGTCCTACATCTGAAAGGGGTTAATGTCCAGCCTATATAAAGAATCTGACAACAGAAGATAATATAATTAAAAATGGGCAAAGGACTCGAACAGACATTTCTCCAAAAATGCTATACAAATGGCCAACAAGTATACAAAAAGATGTTCAACATTCCTAATCATCGGAAAAGTGCTAATAAAAACCACAATGAGATCACCGCAGACCCATTAGGGTGGCCACTACCAACCAAAAAATAACAAACGTTGGCGAGAACGTGGAGATACTGGAGCCCTCGGGCACTGTTGGTGGGAGTGTAAAATGATGCAGCCACTCTGGAAGTTGTACGGAAGATCCTCAAAAAATTAAAAATAGTAATGCCATATGGCCCAGCAATCCTCCTTCTGGGTGTATATCGAAAAGAATGGAGAGCAGGGTTGGAAGAGACCTTTGCACATCCTTGTTGACGGCATCACTATTCACAATAGTCAAGAGGTAGAAGCCTGCCAAGTGTCCATCAGTGGGCGAATGGATAAATAACACGTGGTAAATAAATAACATGAAATATTCTTCAGCCTTAAAAAGAAAATCCCGTCCCACACGACCACATGGTTAAATCTTGAGGACTCTATGCCAAGTGAAGTAGGCCAGTCACACAAAAAGACAAATACTGGGTGATTCCGCTTATGAGATATTTAAATAGTCAAATCCACATAAATAGAAAGTAGAATAGTGGTTATTCGGGCCTAGGGGTAGGGGGAAGAGAGGGAGTGTTGTTTAATGGGTATAGAGTTTCAGATCTGCAAGATGAGAAAGTTCTGGAGATCTGTTTCTGCAACAGTGTGAATATACTTAATACAATCGAACTGTGCCACCCAGGCACCCCTCAAGTGAGCAAATTCTCAAGATCTTATTGACTTTATTCAATGATTCATGGATTGGGCAGCATCCCATCCAGCAGATAGAACGGAGTTCTGAGTAGCTGTACGAAATGAAAGACTTCTAGCCGGGAGGTGTCGAAATCCAATCTCTACTCTGGAGCTGAAATGTAACACAAAGACAGAGTTTGGGTATAAAGAGGAACGATGGTTTTATTACTTTGCCAGGCAAAGGAGGCTGCAGCAGACTAAAGCCTTCAAAACCGCAGACCAATCCTCCCCCTCCCCCCCCGCCCCTGCCCCCGGGTAAAAGGCTGAGGGGTTTTATAGAAAAGTACAGGATCTGGGTGGTTTCGACAGGAATCTAGTATGGGCTTCCAGCCGTGTTCATTGTCTTCAAGGTGGCCTCAGGGTTCCCACTGGCTACCTGAGTCTTGTTACTAAGTGTATGTCGAGGTCAGCAAGATGTCAGTATCTATAGGGAGTTCCTTGGAACAAGGGATTCTACAGAAAAACAAGTGAAGGGGAGGGGGAGGCTCCAAGGAAGAGGAGGAGAAAAATGCGTACAGTTTAAAGTCAAGCCTTGCTGAAGCATTACTGTCCATCTTAATTTCTGTCCATCTTTACATTTCTGTAGTTTCAACGGGAGCAGGACAAAGAAGTTACACTGGCAGAAAGTGGGCTGGTGGGGCAAGGTCTCTTTAGGTGATGGCAGGGGTCTGTCAGGCAGATGATCTTACTAGTGCTGACCAGGTGAGTCCTGATTAGTTTAAGATTCCATTTCTGAGAGAGGCAAAAACTACTTCTCAGTTTGGTGATGTGAAGCTTAGCCTGAGTGACTCCGTTTGGGGCCTGTTGTCTTGTTTTTAACGGTAACCATTTAGAAGACAAATAGTTACCATTATGTGCTAGGTGCTTGACTTCCTAGGGCTGGCATAAGAGGGAAGGACAAATAAAACTCCCTTCAGCAAGGCAGGATCTAAAATTAAACCATGAGTGAAATGCAGAGGGTGCAGTGTTCATTTTGCCCTGAGCCGGGAAGCAGGGCAACCTAGAAATTTTGCCTGGAGTGATATAAATTGTTACACTAATCAGCTTGTTTTCATGGCCTAGAAAAAAATCCAACCATTGTAAAAGCTTTAGAAGTTGTGTTGAGCAGAGATTATGACACGATCCATAAAGTTTATGTAGTGCCAGGAGTTAAGCAAGCATAAACACTATTCCTTAATTAATACAGCTTCAGTTATAATCTCAATGTTGTGTTAAAAGACTATTCATCCCTCCTAGGCTTTCCTGATTTACAGGGATGTGCTCATCCCAAGTACCTGCTCTCACAGAAAAACACCCTGCGAGCATCGGTCTCTTCATCGCATCTGTAAGTATGTGTAGAGAAAAGTTGCAAGTGAACACTGCAAACTGATTTTTTTTTTAAGATTTTATTTATTTATTCGACAGAGATAGAGACAGCCAGCGAGAGGGGGAACACAAGCAGGGGGAGTAGGAGAGGAAGAAGCAGGCTCATAGCGGAGGAGCCTGATGTGGGGCTCGATTTTAGAACGCCGGGATCACGCCCTGAGCCGAAGGCAGACGCTTAACCGCTGTGCCACCCAGGCGCCCCTGCAAACTGATTCTTAAGCGTAGTAAGCAAATGCAGCACAGGAACCTAGACAGTATCCTAGTTCAGAGGGAAAAAGTTATAAAAGACGTTCTTGGGATAATCCTAGAAACTTGAATATGGACTGAATATGGAGTGACGTCAGCACTAGCGGGAGGGAGCACGGTCCACGCCTGACCTAATCTTCGTATCTCTACAGTATGACACGGGCGCCTTCACTTTCGGATAGCAAAATAGTTCGTTTGCATTTTCCAGTAGTCCTGTCTCCATTTGGGGCCTGTGCATTTTTTCCCCCAACATAACACCAGGCCTTGAGCACAAGCAGGAAACTCTTATGAAGGAATCTTTTTTGCCCAACCATCTGCTGTTGAATTCAATTTCAACCCGATTTCAAATTGTTTATACTTAAATGACTTCTTAAAACAGCTAATATCATCCTGCAGTTTAAAAAGAAAATCCCAGGGGCTCCTGGGTGGCTCAGTCAGTGAAGTGTCCCGGGATCCTGGGATCCAGCCCCCTGTGGGGCTCCCTGCTCAGCGGGGGTCTACTTTTCTATCTCCCTCTGCCACTCCCACTTGTGCGCCCCTGTTCTCTCTCAATAAGTAAAATCTTTAAAAAATAAAAATTCTAGGAGAAACTCGAATCACAGTTTAATGCTCTGTAACCTGATAGTACATTTCTTGTCCTTTTTTTTTTTTTTTTTTACACTATTAGGCTGTGACATCATTTTAAGAGGTAATGAGCACTGTGACAAGGCAGCGCTGCCACTAATATTCATTATCTCTTGTACACACTTCAGATTAGCTTCTTTGCTGCCAGGCTCATGGCATCGTAAGTTTTAACTATTCTACCAAGTGTTTGTCTACTACGATAGCGCCGGGTATGAGATGCCACCAAGATCCCATTTAGTCTCAGCAGTTACGGCTGGTGTCTAGGAACGTGTTCATGCACCTGAAAGTTAGCTATTGATTTAGAGCAGGGTAACCAATCTGGTATGAGAAAGGCTTCTGCAGGGCGAACCAGAAGCGCGCGCTGACCGGGAGGCGGAAGGGGGTGGGGGGGTGCTAAGCGCGCGCCCCGCGGCGCCTCCTTTAACAAGATGGCCTCGGCGTTGGGGTCCGCGGGGGCGGCCATCTTGGTAAAGGCCGGAGCGGCGGCCCCGACGCTGGCAGGGCTGCCAGATTCGAAGGTCACAATGAGTGAGTGAGCAGGCCACGTGGAGCGAACTTTGCCTCAGCTTATGGGTACAGCTCGCCTCAGCGATGGCGAGGCGGCGGGCGTTGAGGCGGTGCCTGCAGCTGCTGGCGCCCTCGGCGGAGCCGGCGCGCCGAGGCCGGGGACGGAGGAACCCGGGCGCCGGCCGCCGTGGCCACTCCCGCTGCGCGGGGGCGCTGTCCCCGGGGGCTCAGTGGCCCGCAGCCCCGGAGGAGCAGCAGCGGCGGAGGCGCGCGCGCCCTGCCTCCCCCCACGCCAGGTGAGCCCCGCCTCTCCCCTCCCCTCCCCTCCGCCGCCGGTAGCCGGAGCGCTGGGAAGTCTGCGCTGCCGCTCCGGCCTCGCGCAAGGCGGCTTCCTCCCGCCCGCGGTTCCCTTTCACGGCCCGCTTTCTCCTCGGCCTCTGGGCGGAGCAGCCAGCACAACCCCTCCTGGGGCTGTTTGTGGACACCTCAGCGAAGCAGAGCGCTCCGTGCGTGGGATTCCCGGTGCCGAGCCCTGCCTCCTCCTGGAGATGCTGCACTTGTGAGAGGCAGGGCTTCCTTTGAATTTCTGCACCTCGAGAGTTGCGGAGCCCGCATCTCTGAAGCTGCCTGGGTGAAGAGCCACGTTCCCCCCCAGCCCCCTCTTGGGACAGGTGCCGTCTCTGGGACTTATTTCAGATCCCATCTTCTCTGCACATCACCAGGTTGCATCTTCACCGATCGGAATACATGTGGGTGTACCTTCTTTGGCTGTATGTAAATGAATGGGTCGACAGCTACCTTAGAGCAACTTATTTCTGCTTCATGTATGGGGTTTATCTTAAAAAAAAAAAATCCATTCCAACAGGTTTCTTTGCTTTTGTCTTCAAAGTTAACCAGTGAACGGAAGAGCAAAAGAAAGGAGCCAAAGTGGAGTGGGGTGGTGGAAGCTGGTGCTTTCTTGAGTTTTCTGTCCCGTGGTTGTTTCTTAAGTTGGGTATTATTGCAGGCTTTTCAGAACAGATGTGCAGATATCGTTTTTTCCCCCCAATACAGAACTCGATGTGGTCCCGATGGTTTGAGATAAATATGCTTCCATGGGCTCCGTCTGATGCGTCAACACAGCAGTCGAACCTGGAAAATATTGAGAGAATGAGAAAAGTTAGCCTTTAAAAAGTCCCTTAATTCTTGTGCTTGCCTTTACTGTTATAACATGACTCATCTCGTGTGCTTTGGCTGAGCATGAAGTGTTTGCTCTTTGATAATTCTGATTAATTTATTGAGAAAGTCATTCCTGAACTCTGTGAAAATTATAAACAATTTCAATCTGTTAACAGTGGTTATCTAGCAGTTCTGTTTCTATTTTAGTTACACCGTTTTTGATTCAGCCTCAGACACAGATATCGTTTAAAAGTTATGTAATCTTTAAAAAGAAAAGATTACCTATATCCTACAACAGTCTGATGTTGTTGCAAGAAAACATGAGGTCTGTGAGAGAAGAAATTAGGGCAAGTGTACTTGTTTAAGAATTTAAGAGAGATTGACTTCAATTAAAACTGTTGTGAGTCAACTGGAAATACAATTCCAATTTTCAAAAAAATTTTTGTTACATTCTGCAGCTTTTCCTGCTGCAAGAATTTCTATAAGGCTACAAGAGGGAAAAATACTTAGGGTATTTCTCATACCCTATTTTCTGCTCACAATTCCAAGTTAAATTGTACAGATTTCATATTGTAAAACTTGATTTTTAAATTAGTCCAGGGATGATTGTACGAATGACACTTTAATATAAGCATTCCATTGTAGGGTTTTGGTTCTGTTTTAGTTGATACAGTCATCCTCTTATGTTTGTTTGAAAAGGGTATTATGTTCCTTTGGTACTTATGAGTTTGGGAAAAGGGATTTTAAAGAACATTTTGTCTGTGCTTGGAAAAGTACTATTTGCCTTTGATTATGTTTCATTCTGCTTTTTTTTTTTTTTTTTTTTGGTAGTGCTAGATTGCTGTGGATGTAGAGGGTTTTTCCATTCCACTCTACTCTTTTTATGTAAATAAAAATATGACTGTAGCTGGGAGGCTGTGTTGATCTGGCATTTTAGATTGAAAAGCATACCAGTAAAAAGTGTTTGCATTGAAGTATTATTGGGGAAATGAACTGTGCGTGTAATTAATTTTTAATGAGCACCTTTATCCTGAAGGCCTGTGAGAGCATGTATAAAATTGGCATTAAAAAAAAATCACTCGTGGGGTGTCTGGGTGGTGCAGTCAGGTAAATGTCCGACTCTTGGTTCTGCTTAGGGCATGATCTCAGGGTCGTGGGATCCAGCCCCAAAGTTGGGCTCCCCACTCAGTGCAGAGGCTGGTTGAAATTCTCTCCCTCTCCTTCTGCGCTTCCCACTCCCCCTTTCCCCCTCCAATGAGTAAATTTAAAAAAAAAATGTGATTTCCATCATAAGGTTCAAGTAATATACCGTTCTAACCGCTATATTACTGAAGAATTCTACGTATCTATAATTGGTAGCGCTTTGCTTGACTTGTCTTTTGGATTAGTAACCATTTATTGTGTATTTAAATATTAAGACTTTTGTGGCACATTATATATGAATTCATAGGACCCCAGGGGCAGTTTTGTTATGTCAGAAATTGTCTTTTGTCAACTCAGTTGGTTAGATAACGTATTACAAGTATTATGACTATAACTTACAAAGCCCTTTCAAATATTTATGTATTATTAGTTCGATTTAATAGACATATAACATGTGAAGTTATTAACCCCATTCCACAGATGAGGCAAACAGGAACCTGAGAGCCTGGAAGATTTTAGTGAAAGTCCGTTAGCACAGCAGCTCTGGTCTTACGCAGGAATATCCCTTGCTGCCCCTTGCTAGAAAGGGTTTCCAATGAAGCCAGGGTCGAGTGGGGTGGCCCAGCAAGCTTTGGGCAGCATTACAGCCATAAATGACACCCCTAAACCTGTTTGTGAGGGGTCAGTATCATCAGTTATAGAGGTACACAGATGGCATGTGGATGGATCAGCATTAATTCAAAAATGTGATTGAGAAATAACTCAGTATGTAGTTATTAAATAACTCCATCTTTTCCCCTGAAGGCAGCAGATTTTCAGGTTTCTCTAAATCGGGGTCTTCCCAGATTAAGGGACGGTAACGTATTGGCTGAACAGGAACTGCCTGTATACTTCCGTGCTTGTTTGTAATCTCTCATTTTTAAGAGTAAAGTTGTCAGAATAAAGAAACCTCAAGCTTCCTCGTTGTTTCTGGCACCCCGTAAACTGGTAAGGTGCTTGTTTGTTTTGCTTACAAGACCCCGATGCTTGGACACCTGGACAGCAACAATAATTAGTTTGTAAAGTTTTCTGTATTTTGAGGGTCCTTCAAACTACAAAGATGTTTGTTCTCTTTTCAAGTCACTGTGTTTCTTCCTTTGGCTTGTTTGGTGAGTTTGTGAAAAGAAGTACTGTGTATATATTCAGAATATTGTGCTGTTATATGGCTGAAGTAACTAATGATAGTTTAAAGAGTTTCTAGACTCCCTTTTTTAAAAAAGTTACGGCGCATTTATCTGTTCATGAGTTAAACTAAGTAAAATACCCTACATGAGGTGAAATGTGTCCTTTATCTTTTTATGCTGATCATATGCTCTTTGTTCCAAGTGTTTTTAAGATTTTATTTATTTGGGGGGGGGGAATAAAGTGGGGGAAGGGAGAGGGAGAAGCAGAGTCCCTGCTGAGCAGGGAGCCTGATTCAGGGTTCGATCCCAGGACCCCGGGTTCATGACCTGAGCCGAAGGCAGACGCTTAACTGACTGAGCCTCCCAGGCGCCCCGGTCCAAGTGTTTTTAAACATAATTAGGATGAGAGCATGGCTAATAAACAGCCCAGGCTCTATCTCCAGCCACAGCTGGACCCCTGGAATGTCATGTAACCCTCTGGCCTGACTTGCTTCATCTGTAAAGTAAAGGGGTCACACAGTGATGAACTTTAGTCATGGAGTGTTCAGGTTAGAAAGGACTTTAGTATGTACTGGTCCAACCTCTTTAATTTACAGATTTCCTGTTTCTACTCTTGCAAGAGTTTTTAGCCTATCGGGATACCACAAAACTGAAACCTCAAAATGAGACCTTTCTCCCATTTCACAGGGATGAGGTACGTTAACATTCTTGGATGAAAGGTGATTCTTCTCTCATTCTTCGCTCGTACAGTGTCTCAGTTGGACCTGTAGATGAGGTGTTCGTTGTGTGTAATTGCACGTGTGCTGCTCAGAGCTTATGTAACTGGCTGCATATGAAAGCTGGTGGGCATATTGAATATCATCACAATGAAGAATTTGACAAACTCTGGATGTTCTCGGCAACGTTCTTGTGGTTAAGCATGAATATGTAGAGCTTTGTAATTCGTTTTTGCTTAGCTGCCTGAATATCTTAAATCACACTTTGTAATAACGGTCATCTCCAATTTACCATAAACTGCTCACATTTTAGTAGATTTTGTTGAAGACCTAACTGCATTTAGATGGTAGCCCGAGGCCATAGAGTGATCACTCCTCCAGGTTTTTCTGGGACTGAGTTGGTTCTCAGGATGGGGGACTCTCCGTGCTATAACTGGGAATGCTCTGGGCACCCTGGACGTGTTGGTCCCCCTGCCGAAGGTGTCTCCTCATCGACCTTGATTAGCAGTCCTTCCCAGTTGGAAGGATAAAATGCCAGGTGGTTATATGCTGGATGAACTCAAAGACCTCTTCTCAAAGGCAGGGAAAATATCTTCAAGGCCGCCTCTATATTATCTGTTTATGTGGACTATAGAACTATATAAATCATTTGTTCTTTTCTGTGTAACTTTAAACGAGAACACTTTAGTGATTAAATAGGTCACGTTTGAAATCTCCATGTATAAAATTAAAAGGGCAGTTATATTTATAAGGGAACTTATCAGGGAACTAAGTGCTTTTTACTTTGAAAGGGAAAAAAGAGGACATCGTTGAAAGCAAAAAAAAGAAAAAAAGGCTAGCCTTGCCAGCGAGACTGTGACTGTTGGCTCCAGGCTGCTAACTTTGAACCTGGTATCTGTTCAAGAAAAATTTATTGGATTTTTGCAGATTCAACATGATTAATGGAAAGAGCAGTGACGGGCTCTGGAATCCGATTCAACTTGGATTGGCTCTCCAGGCCCGACTGTTAACCAGCTTTTTGACTTTATGTAAGCTGTTAAAACTCCATCAACCTTTTGTTACATCACCTTTAACATAAGGATGATCTCTGCCTCCTGGGAATGTTGAGGATTGAATGAGATGATGAATATATTTAAAGTGGCCCATAGTAAGTGCTTAGTAAGCAGTAACGACAGCCGTCACACGTGTGCCGTGCGGTGTACCCGTGTTTGATTAGGAAGGGTGATGTGTTTCCATAGCTTCCCTGAACTTCACAGCTATGGTTATTGTCTCAGTTGGGATTCGTTTTAGGAAGCTTAGAGCTGGAAAACTCAGGGTGGGTATGGTGGCCCCTGAAGTCCTAGTTCTTTGCACCATTCCCAGGAAGTGGCCCTCACCCTCTGGGTGGCTCCGGCCAGCAAGATGCGGGAAAAATCAAGGAGTGTCTCCCTTGCCCTTAAGGAGACTTCCAGAAGCATCATGGAAGACTTCTGCTTGTATCACAAGGTGTCATCAGTGTGGCTAATCCCTGGTTGGAAAGGTAGGAAAGGTGGTCATTTAGCTGATGCATAGCTAGCAACCTGAAGTAAAACTGGGGCTCTGTTACTGAAGAGAAAAGGGGGGGACTCGGTTTTATTGTAGGCCTCTTCTAGTTTTTTTGTTTTGCTGTTTTTTAGAGCATTTTTAATTTAATTTTATTTTTTATTTATTTTTAAAAGATTTGTTTACTTGACACAGAGAGAGAAAGCACAAGCAGTGGAGTGGCAGGGAGAGGGAGAAGCAGGCTCCCCGCTGAGCAAGGAGCCCGACGTGGGGCTCCATCCCAGGATCCTGGGATCACGACCTGAGCCGAAGGCGGACTCTTAAACAACTGAGCCACCCAGGCGCACCTAGAACATTTTTAAAAATTTTATGTATTTTTTGGGGCGCCTGGGTGGCACAGCGGTTAAGCGTCTGCCTTCGGCTCAGGGCGTGATCCCTGCGTTATGGGATCAAGCCCCACATCAGGCTCCTCCGCTATGAGCCTGCTTCTTCCTCTCCCACTCCCCCTGCTTGTGTTCCCTCTCTCGCTGTCTCTATCTCTGTCGAATAAATAAATAAAATCTTAAAAATGTTATGTATTTTTTGAGAGAGACACAGCATGGAGGGTGCGGGGCAGAGGGAGAGGAGAGAGAGAGAATCCTAAGCAGCTTCTATGCTCAGCTCAGCACAGCACAGAGCCCGATGTGGACTCCATCTCAAGACCATGAGATCATGACCTAAGCTGAAACCGAGTCGGACGCTTAACCGTCTGAGCCAGATGCCCTGGCATCTTCTAATCTTTACCACTAGGTCACAACTTTACCACCATAGAATTCAAGGCCTCAAGAATTCCCCAGGATTTTTCAGTTTTTATTTCCGTAATTAGTGGTAGGAACGCCCTCTGTTGGCTTTTGTCTCATTGTCCTTCAGTTACTTTTGCTTCTCATATAATTTGATTCCCAGTGAGTCTTTAAGAACAATTAACTCGGTCCCAGTGAAGAATAATTAGGAGATTAAGCTCCTGTTCTTCGTTTATTCATTCCCATAAATATTTACTGACCACTCCTCATGTACAGGCTGCCGTGGGTTATTATAGACCACGTGACTCACCATTGATCGTGTTTCTTTTTCTTTTGGTTTGGCTTCCTGGGAGCCCCGAGTCAAATTTGTGACTTAGCTGGACTGAATCCAAGTCTGTGACCTATCAGACTTTGCTCTTAGCCATGCGGTCTTCCCAGGCCCAGCCCCGTGTGGTCAACTTGGGGTTCTGCGCCTTCTCTAACTTGGAGTGTGGGGCAGGGAGGAAGAGTAGGCCTGATGGCTGGCAGTTGCCAGTCTAGCATACATCTGGGAGTACAGGAAAGTCCCTTTGGTCGTTCTTCAATGCCTGTCCTACTTTTATGCTAGTGACTAATTCAGAGTAGCCATTCGTAACCCTGCCTGTGTATTGGGGTCACCCACAGAGCCTTTAAAAACTATCCGGGGAACCCCCACCTGACATTTTGATTCAGTAGCTTCAAGTAGAGTTTTTAAACCATAGGTCATTCTGATGGGCAGCCAGCCTTGAGAGTCCCAGGTTTAAGGCCTTGTGCCCAGCTGGCTTGAAAATACTTAGGGTCCCACTGCTACCTATCAGTTACACTAGAGATCAGATCCTTAATAACCTGTTTTGACCACTGGAGGGGGAAGTGGGAGAACCCCGAGACTAGTAGTCGCTTGGTTTGGAGATAGAAGACACTGAAATACTTTAGGGGACATTTAGCCAGAGTTGGCCTGGCTTGCCTGTTTTGCCTGCTCCTGTGATGGAAAGCTTTTCCTTTGAGCCAAAGAATCTTGCTAACTGGGGCTTCCGCTCTGGGGAGGGTGCTGATTGTAGGTGTGGCCACTGTTAGTATCCTGAGTTTGCACATTTTTCTCCCGGGGTGGGGGGGGCAGTCAGGGGAGATAAGGGGGTGAAGGGAGTGAGGATTATTATTTTCAGAATGAGGGCACTGTTCAGGGTTTAAGAAGGGTCTCCTGGTGAATTTGGAGAGTTGCTCCGGCCACAAGGACCTATGGTTTCGCATAGGAATCCTGTGGAGAACTGCGGTTTCATATTTGTTTTGAGTTGTATGAATTCCAGGAAGACCAGGGTTGCTTTTACTCAAATAAAAGAACAAAAACACATTCCAGAGTTTATTTCATTTCAGTTTATTCATGCTGTTACCCTCAGCTCCCATATTTTATTAGTGCAGAAATTTAAAAATGGATTATGTGCTTAGAATATAATAAGGTAGTGGCTTACGGTCATTGTGGGCTTATTGTGTGCCAGACGCTGGGCTAAGGATTACGTATGTTCTGTCCAATACCACAATGAATGGGCATCAGACAAAGAAACTAAGACTTAGAGGTGACAGGGATACCTGCCAAGTTAGGAGGTATTTATTGTAAAATGTTTAAGTTTTTTTTGTTCCTTTCCTGGTAATATAGTTTTTCTTGATTCAAGTATATTTTAATTATATCCATTTTTTCTTAAAGATTTTATTTATTTATTTTGACAGGGAGAAAGAAAGAGCACAAGCAGGGGGAGATGCAGGCAGAGGGAAGGGGAAGAAACAGGCTCCCCGCTGAGCAAGGAGCCCGATGCGGACCTTGATCCCAGGACCCCGGGATCATGACCTGAGCCGAAGGCAGACGGTTAACCGACTGAGCCACCCAGGAGGCCCTGTTTCTTGGTATTCTTAAGATATACTGAGTTGAGGGGCGCCTGGGTGGCTCAGGCAGTTAAGCGTCTGTCTTCGGCTCAGGTCATGACCTCGGGGGTCCTGGGATCAAGGCCCGCATTAGGCTCCCTGCTCAGCGGGGAGGCTGCTTCTCCCTCTCCCCTCTGCCCCTCCTCGTGCGTGTGCGTGTGCATGTGCGTGCTCGCTCTCTCTCTAATGAATAAAATCTTTAAAAAATATATACAGAGTTGAATTTGAAGTTCCTTTGAACTTCAGGATTATGTTAGTTGACCTTTTGGGGATGTCACATGGTGCCACTCTGAACCTGCCACTACACTGTCAGCAGAGGGGCCGAACAGGGTCTGACCTCAGCAGTGCCCTGGGCCTTGCTTCCTTGTAAAAGCCCCACTGTTGGTTGGTTTGTTGTCATTTACCTTTTTCTCATGAAGGATTGATGAGGTGACATCAAGGGCAGACTCATATCTGTCTTTCTGCCATATTCCTTTGTACATGAATCAGGGGCTCGGGCAACCTCTTTGGTGCCTGCCCTGCTTTCCATCACCCTCTGTGTTGACACCAGGGCCCCGTAACTGGTTGGCTGCGTTCAGAAGCTTATGAGCCTCTTCTGTGTCCCTGACGCTGTGGATCACAGAACTTCTCATCAGCGTATAAGGAAAAGTATTCGGGCCATTTGTTTTGGAAATGGCTTGTTCTAAAAACTATAGTTTTTGGTATTCATAGCTGACATTTCTGTAAACCTATTTCTCCAAAATCTGTAGGGTTGCTTATGATGTGTTGTTTTTGTTTGTTTTGTTTTTGCTAGAATTTAGATACAGTAGACATTCAAACAGTGTTTGGTAAATGTCTCTAGAAATGATTGAAGTATAGGCCCTTACAAATTATATCTGAAATCTTTTTAAAGGGTGAAATCGAATGCCTGTTTGGTTATCAGATTGGTGATGAAATCTCTTCTGAAATATTTTAAGCTCTAAATAATCTCCTGGTCTGTCTGATAAACCCGTGAAACTACACTTTCTCTAAGTAGCTAACGTTGCTGTTCTCCGATGGAAAATACTGTGCTTATCCCCTGCTAACCCAGCCTGGGAAGGTGGCTGCATCTGAGCTAACTTTAGCTGGGAACTTCCTACGAGGGAGCAGAACTTGGGAGGGGCACACCACAGTGGCGGCCACGTTGGGGGGGGGGGCAGCTCTTCCGTGGCCCGAGCAGGCTCTCTGGTACAGACAGTGTGTTACAATTAGGGAGGTTGAAGGGACCTTAAGGCTGTGGCTCAGGCCTCTCATTTTACAGATGGAGAGAGTCTTAATGATAGTAAGTGACTTTTTTTTTTTTTTAAACTGTATTTATTTGAAAGAGTGCGGGGTAGGGGGAGGAGCAGAGGGAGAGGGATAAGAAGACTCTGCACTGAGCGTGGAGCCCGACTTTGGGGCTCCATCCCACAACCCCGAGATCACGACCTGAGCCGAAATCAAGTGTCCAATGCTCAACCAACTGAGCCACCCAGACGCCTCAATAGTTAAGTGACTTTTTAAAGCTTAAAAACTTCCATGTGGACAGTCTCGACTTACTATGGTTTGACTTTCGATTGTTCAACTTTATGATGGTGGAAAAGCCATACATAGTCAGTAGAAACTGTACTTTGAATTTTGAACTGTTCTGGGCTGATGGTTCATGGTATGATTCTGGCAGCTACCAGGCCCCCAGTTGCCCCGTGATCCTGAGTCAACAACCGACACACTTAACAGCCGTTCTCTCCCCCACACAACCATTCTGTTTTTCACTTTCAGTACAGTATTCAATAAATACATGAGCTGTTCAACGCTTTGTTACAAAACAGGCTTTGTGTTAGATGATTTTGCCCAACTGCGGACTAAGCGGTCTGTGCATGTGCAAGGTAGGCTAGGCTAAGCTGTGAGGTTTGGTAGGTTAGGTATGTTAAATGAGTGTGTTGATTTTCAACTTTGAATATTTTCAACCTCAGGATGGGTTTGTTGGGAATGCCCCCCTGTTGTAAGTAGAGGAAGATCAGTATAGTAAAAGTTGGGACCAGAACTGAAACCGGAAGTAAAAGAGAATGCTTTTCTCCTCATTACCCTTTCTTTTCATCAAGGATCTATGAAGACCAGTTTCTCTCTTTTTTGGGGGGTGGGGGGAGAGTGCATTTGTGTGTGCGTGATCAGGGGGGAGGGCGAAGAGAGAGGAAAAGAGAGAATCTGAAGCAGGCTCCGTGCCCAGTGTAGAGCATGATGTGGGGCTCGATCTCACGACCCTGAGATCATGACCTGAGCCAAAATCAAGAGTTGGACACTTAACCAACTGAGCCACCCAGGCGCCCCTTCCTTCATTTTCTTTATGGGATATATATTTTTATGGGTTATACTTTAAAAACCAGAAGCTTTCTTTTTGCATATTGGATTGAGACAGAGCCGGGAGAGAGGCCACATTTTGAAAGTATATTTTTGTTCACATCTTGGCTGAAGGAATAATGAATGAAAAGGTCACATAACAGATTGTATCCTCAATCTGAGGATACACTTAGGTTTCTCAAGTAGCAAGCTAGTCTTTCCTCCCCATATTCCCCAATCTTTTCAGTTAACTAATTACATCATTTAGGTGTTACTGATTACACCAGAAACGAATCTGAACTTATCGTTTGCATTATTTTTAAGATATTGAGGTGATAACTGTCATTTCAGTAAACATCCTGCTTTATGCATGTTTTCTCAATTTGCCCTAACCTGCCATTTTAGTAGGATTATCCTAAGGATTCCAGTTGCGGTGCCGTGGGTGGTATTTTAGAATGGGCTTTGGTCTTAAGCTGCCTTGTTCATTGTTTCTAATTCTAATCAGAGCTTTGCTTTCTTATTTACTTATAGGAAAAACTCTTATTATAGAGGAATCACCTACAGTGTATGTATTTTGGTGACTTAAAATCTTTTTTTTTTTAAAAATATTTGTGTGTGAGAGAGAGGGAGAGAGCGAGCACAAGCAGGCTCCCTGCTGAGCAAGGGGCCTGATGTGGGGCTCAGTCCCAGGACCCTGGGATCACGACCTGAGCCGAAGGCAGATGCTTAACCACCTGAGCCGCCCAGTTATCCCGTGACTTAAAATCTTTTAATAGCCTGTAAAATGACTTTTTAATTCAATATATTGCATTTTGTCAAATAGCAAAGAATTTTCAAAGCCTGTTCTGTAATCAAGAACATTTGTTGTCCTTGATTAGCTTTTGAAAAGAAAACATGTTCTCTAGTTGGTTTCCTGGAGAGTCAGGTTGAGTTCTGCACTAACTCTTCTCAAAACTATCAATTCTGAGTCTTTGGTGCTTTTGGTAAGGTAGCATTTCTTTGTGAATTACTTCTGTCAGATGACAGAACACAATTTAGTAACAAATTCCATGTCCTGGGGAGCCTGGGTGGCTCAGTTGGTTAAGCGTCTGCATTTGACTCAGGCATGATTTCAGGACCCTGGGATCGAGTCCTGAGTGCTTCTCCCTCGGCTTCCCCCCACTTGTGCTCATGTGTGCACATGCACACTCTCTTTCAGCTAAATGGATAAAATCTTTTTTAAAAATTCCATGTCCTTATTTTAAGGGAAAAAAACACATGGGTCTGGGGTGTATAGTGCTTCAAAAGCAGTGGAACACTCTTCCTGAGGAATTTTTTTTGCAAGAGTCCATTTTATAGAGCACAGAAGAGGCAATGTGGAAATAGGGCATGATTGGTTAGGAGGTCAGGGATTTTCTTAATGGGCTAGCAAATCCTGTTTTTGGGGTAAGGTAAGCTCGCTCAGCTGAGTTGGAGGATGGTGATAGGATTCCTTGACAAGGTTTCCCATGAGTGCAGGCTGACTTGGGTTTAGATCTGTGGGCCAGGCCACACGGGCAGCTTCCGTTCTGTGGGTCCTGATAAGTGAATTAACTTGATCATTTGTTGAAGTAATTTTTCTGTCTATAATCAGATGAACACCTTATAGGACAAATTTAAAGTTCTTAACACAGGAAAATATTTTGATTTTTATAAAGGACCAGGAAACTTAGATTTTTTTATAAAAATACTTTTAACATAAAATTTTTAAGGAAAGAACAATTTCAGCAATCTGTTTTTAAGTCTGCCTGGAATTCTAGAATGTTCTTTTACTTGAAAAACAGCTCAATTGGATCAAAAGGTTCTAGTTATCATATTCCTTGTTTCTACTGAACTTTAATAATAGTAGTTGTCACAATTTGCATTTGGATAGTGCTTGGGAATACTAACCCATGATGTCACTGTCCTCATTACAGCCCTTCAGGGAGACATTTGGTAGTTATCTCTATTTCACAGATGAGTAAGGCCAGGTTGAGACAGGTTAAGTTACTTTCCCCATGATAATCTCTAGCTAGTTAGTGGTAAAGCTGGAGTCCTGTCTTCTGCAGCCCCAGCTAATGTTCTTTCACTTTCGTGAAGGTTGTTTGGTGTGATAGATAGATTTATATCATATATACACACTTATCTAAATGTATTTTACGTATATATGTATACACATATGTATTCTAATATATTTTTGACTCAAAAATTATTAAAAGTTGTCACAACTTATTTTTAGTATGCTCCCAGGTCTTGTATATTAAGCTATTTGCTTTGTTTTCCTTTAACTTTTTAGTGAAACTGGTTGTTAAGTCAACAAAGTGAGGAAAAAAAAAGAGAAATTCACTGATAACAAACAACGCAGTCCTTTCTTTGTTGATGTATGGGCCGTTCATACCTCCCACAGAACATTCTCCCTTTCATTACCCAGTGTACTTCCCACGCTTGGACATATCGCCCCTCCCTACCAGACTCCTGAATGCATGTGGGGAAGTCTGTGTTGTCTGTGAGGGATGGAGGGAGTTTAATTGAACCTGGGGAAGCCCCTTGCAGACACTTCAGTGAATTGAAATAGTTTCATTAGCTATGTTATCTAGGATTATGTTAAAAGGACGCTTTTCACTAAAGCTAGAACTGCAAATATAAAATGGTGAATTTCCTGTTATTTTAGATATCTGAAAATATAGTTCTGAGTGTTTTCCAATTTTCATGTCAGCATCTTTGTTGGTATGTAATGGATAGTCACTCAATTAGTATTTATTAAATGTCACCTCTAGGAATAATGATTTGCAATGTCATGATTTATGAGCATGTTGAAATCTTAAACATACATCGTACTAATGCAATTTTTTTCTTTAAGTTTCTAAGTGATAAAGCAATGCATTCAATTCTAGGCAGCTGGCAAATTTTAAATGTCAAAGGAAGAAAGGATAAAACATTTGCTTTTGAAATAGAGCGTCCTTGTTTTTTGAAAGCGTTCTACCCATGTGTGCAGTTATTGAAATAAAATATTTGTACTTGGCAGACTTGTCTTCACCAAATGTCACAGCTCAGATCTCTCTTTGGTTAGAAACGTTGGGGTAAGTCCTTCTCCTGTTAAGTAGGCAATTAATCTTCAAAGAAATGTAGAGAATGTAATGATAATTACTAGATGGAATTTATGTTCTTTTTATAACAAATTGTTCTTTAAAAAAGAGCATTTATATTTTATGTTGGTTGTCATAGGGCATTGTTTAAATCTGCTTCTGGATTCTAGCTTTTAGTCCAAATTTGGCTATTGTTCAGAAAGTTAGCTGTTGTTGACAGAGTAGAGGAGGGTCAACACATTAATTGCGGTTCTGATTATATTTAATTACCAAGGCTAATGTTTTTGCTCCTCTTCCAAAATCTGCATCCCCATATATAAAACTGGCATATTTCATCAATGTTGACAGGCATTTTATGCATATGTGAACACCACTGATACCAGGTTAGGTCATGTAATGGGTGGTCCTACAATTGATAATATTTTTACAGTCTTAGTGGCACATAAAACAACAGTGTGCACCATTCATGGTGCCTTAAATTGGATGAAAATCAACGTCATGGAAAGATGTTCAAGTTTTGAACTCACTTTTATTTATTTATTTATTTTTGTTTTATTTTTTTTTAAGATTTTATTTATTTGACAGCCAGCCAGCAAGAGAGGGAACACAAGCAGGGGGAGTGGGAGAGGAAGAAGCAGGCTCCCAGCGGAGGAGCCTGATGCAGGGCTCGATCCCAGAACGCCGGTATCACGCCCTGAGCCGAAGGCAGACACTTAACGACTGAGCCACCCAGGCGCCCCTTGAACTCACTTTTAAAACACAGGTTGTTTACCATGTATATGTATTCATGAGTACGCACATCTCCTTTCGCTTACTGTTGGCCCGAGATCAAGGCTGGATTTTTACGTGTTAAATTCGGAGAGAAATCTATAACCAGAAATGAGGAGGAGATATGCTACGTTTAATTAAGGAAACTCCAGCCTGGTTATGTTACGGGGTTTGTCTGAATTTACAAAGCTGAAAGCGAGTTACTAGCAGGACCCTACCCAGAACCCACTCTTCTTCAGCCCTTGTTCTTCCCATCATTTTATCTTTGGTGTTTGAAGATGACCCTTGTGGGATTGTTGCTGTGCCCTCCAGAGCGGCCAGAACACTGAGAGTTGATGAGGTCCCTTCTCACGTGTCCCAGCGCTCAGGCAGGCGCCTGCGTCGCCGAGGCTCACTTCGTCACTGGAGCACCTGTTGGCAGAGCTCCTCACTTTGCACGTTCACTGCGTGGACTGCCAGTACTTTTCCTCCAAGAGAACAGTCCAGATTGTTACAATTCAGGTTTTCATGTCCTGTTTTTTTCCGGATCATTTCACACAGTGCATAGTGCCAACATTTCGTGTTGTTTGAACACTTTCACGGTCGTATATAATCCTGTGAATCTGTGTCCAGGTACTGAAGGCTATTTTAAAAATCATGTGCAAAGGCCCCGTGATGGTAAGACGTGGCCCTGAGGTGGGAGCCTGATGCATTTGAGGAAGTTGAGGAAGGCCTGTGTTTGGAGCAGAGCAGAGTGTGGGCAGGGCCAGAAATACCCTCACGGACCATCTTCTTACTGACCTTTGCCCTCATTCTGAGCACCAACAGAGTCTTCTGGAGGTTTTTCCTTTTGTTTTATCAGATCTGACTTTAAAAATAATTTTTAGAATTTAAAGCATTGAAATAGGTGGCCAGTTCGCAAGATTAGGGAAACCAGAATTAGCATTTGGTGAGTGGCAGTCCCTTTATGGACATTCTGTCATTTGATCCTGTGAACCCCTAGGAGATAAGTAGGTATTTTAGAGATGAGAAAATTGAGGATTAAAAAGGTTATTTGGCTAAGGTACAAAATTCGTGAGGCTCTCTTAGCCATTCAGCTCTCCAGCAGTCGGGGGGTGGGGGGGCTGAGTGGCAACCGTGAGTGCTGAAGCTTTTGTCGGCCGTGGTTTCTTAACACCGATTAGTCCCCAGACCATAGACTATTTTACTATAGACGGTTTGGAAAAATAGTTTTAATTCAGTGTCTGTGTTCATCCTAGCGTTTGTGTTCTTCCCTTTCCCTCCTGGACAGTATTTCTATGGTAAACATCATTGTGGCCATAAAAATATTTGGCTTTCAGTTGTGTTTATTTTGTTAGGGTTATGAAGTGTATTATGTGCATGCATTGTATTTAAACTGGACAGAAAGCAAATGTTTGTTTTATAGAATAGGAAAGAAATGAAATTCATGGTAGATTGACACATATTCTTTTTTGAAAGATTTATTTGAGAGAGAGTGTGTGCACATGCGTGAGCAGGGGGAGGGGCAGAGGGAGAGGGAGAGAGACTCCTCAAGCAGACTCCCCACCGAGCACAGAGCCCGACTCAGGGCTGCATCTCATGACCCTGAGATCATGACCTGAGCCAAAATCAAGAGTTGGATGCTTATCCGACTGAGCCACCCAGATGTCCCTGTAAATGCATATTCTTTTTTTTTCCTTTTTAAAAGATTTGAGAGAGTGAGCATGGGCGCCCACACATAAGCAGGGGGAGGGCAGGGAGGGAGGGGGAGAGAGAATCTCAAGCAGACCCCTGCTGAGCATGGAGCCCGGGGCGGGGCTCGATCTCAGACCCTGAGATCATGACCTGAGCCAAAATCAAGAGTCCTATGCCACCCCCGTGCCCCTGGATAAATGCATATTCTTAATACATCATCACTTTTATGTGTCTGGAGTACCTACATAGTTCAGAATGAAGGATTTCGGTTCCGTGAGTTAAGTGGTGGTGGTTGTGGTACGAGTAATAAGGTCAACAGTTAGCAGTCGTGGAGCTCGTACCATGTGTATGTGTGGTGCATTTGTTATATACGTGTTCTATGGTGTTTTTTTTTTTTTAAACCTCTCAATAAACCTTAGACAGGTGGTTTTGTTATCTCCATTTTATGGATGAGGAAATCGAGGCCCAGAGAGGGTAGGAAACTTACCCAAGGTCACTACACTGTCTTGGCAGTTCTAAATCTGAGTTAACTCAAATTTGCACGGTTAACCACGTAAATACCTTATTGAAATGTGTCTCCATTAATGTTACTGTCTCCTTTCCTGGGATCTGAACTCAGTGTGTTTTTTAGGGGAATTGGTGACAGATTATCTTCAAAGTAAAAATGGGTAGGCCTAGTGAAGTTACATGTAAATCCCCGGGAGTACTGAGTTATTCTCAAGGAACTACGGCAGTCCTTCTCACTGTGTGTTTTTAACAATAATATTTTAAATTCAGGTATGGAAATATGACAAATTCAGTAGGGTTCTTTAATTGTACAAGATATCATTGAAATGGAAAATTTCGTGTTTAAATGCTGCCTGGTGGATGGACATTGCTTTGGATTACAGCAGATAAGGAATATTTAAAAGCTGCAGCAGGAATAGGTAAAGCAAACATCTTTTCTATTTAGCAAGCAGTAATACTGCATTCAGAAATTGCATTTTGCAGGAAGAAAGTTTGAGCTGATAGAGACATGCTGTTTTTATAAGTTTGAGGAAATTTCTATCGGCTGAGAAATAATACTACGGATGCTGTGTAATAAGTTCTAATGCCTTTATGTTAAATTCAGTATTTTTCCCCCCTTCTGTTTTTTTTAGTTCTGAAAAGGACATGGATGAAAATGAAACAAGCAGCCAGTACCCTAAAGAAGCAGCAAGAAAACGCCAGAATTCAGCCCGGAGCTCTGTGGGAAGTGATTCTTCCAGGTTTTCCAGGAAAAGTTTCAAACTAGATTACAGACTAGAGGAAGATGTAACTAAATCGAAGAAAGGAAAGGATGGCAGATTTGTGAACCCATGGCCAACTTGGAAAAATCTCTCCATTCCAAATGTTCTCAGATGGCTGATAATGGAAAAAGATCACAGCAGTGTTCCAGGTTCCAAAGAGGTAGCATTTGGTTTCCCGGGGGGGCGGGGGGGGGCTGTGTATTTACTCTTATTATTACTTAATTTTTCTGTGCATTGTATTATGACACTCAAGTTAGTTACTTGAGCCCCATTTGTGTGGTAAGGCCTAGGAGTTCTGGGGAGAACAAGTGAATATGGTGCCCTCAAGTTCATAATTGAGCAACAAAGTACGTATATGACTAACCAGCTTCGATCATGGTGGCAACCAGAGGTAGGACTAGAGCGTTTTAGAAGCGTAGGAAAGGAAGCAGTTGATTCCAGCTGGTGGGGCTGGAGTTGGCTTCCCCGAGAGGTGATGTGATACTTGAGCTGGGCCTAGAAAGATGAAAAGTATTTTGGCAGTGGTTTTCAGGCGGCTGATGGCATGACCAAGGTCATGGAGGGGAGCAAGTGCAGGACATACACCGTAAAGCAGGAACCAGATGTGTGTTTGGAATACGATTATGAAGGTTAAGGCATTGCCCAGAGTGCTTGGATAAAGCTGCTAAATTGTAAAAGAAATCTTCAGATAACCTTTCCAGACCTTTACAAATGGGCAATAGGTCACTGACCTTTAAATACGTGAGTTTTACCTAGGATGAAACTTAACATTTGGCTACAGTTTATTAGAGCAGTGTGATTGTATTTGCCGGGGGGTGGGTGGCTCCTGAAAGCAAAAGCCTTTTTTCCCCTCTCCTTTCACCTTCCTTAATTTCTTTCCCTCTCCACCACCCGTCTCTGGCCTCTCTTTTCTACCAAACCCTGTCCTGCCAGGCTTTGTGGGGAGGGGGGGGGGGAGTGGGGGATGGGATGAAATGCGTGGGGACATCCTTGACAGCTTGATCTGGGGTGGGAAGGGCAACAGGGGTGGAGGTGGTGGGGGTGTGGGGGTGGGGTGGTGGTGGTGGATCCTTTACCTTGGTGTGTGTGTGTGTGTTTTAAAGATACGGGATTAACAAAAATTAAAAAAAAAACCCTGATATTGTCAGTTTGATGCTAAGGAATGTTCACAGTATTAATCCTAGTTAGCAAATTGGTTAATGTGAATAATGCTTTTGCAACACCCTGTTAGAATGAGGCATGGCATTAATAGATAAAACCTTATATACATGTTTCAACTTTGAGAATGGGAGGAACAAGACCCCCCCCCCCCCCCACTTGTTTTCTCCTTCTGGAGAACCCATATGAAGAGGAACATGGAACATAGCTGTGAAGAGGAAGGGTCGGGCTGGAGGCCATGATGAATAGGCTACCTCTTTGGGATAAATTCCTTCCTTCTTTCCTCCCTTCCTCACTCCCTCCTTTTTTTTTTTTAAGAATTTATTTAGAGAGTGTGCTTGCATGAGTGGGGGGTGGGGCAGAGGGAGATAAAGATTCCCAGGCAGACTCCGCACTGAGTGCAGGCCCAACACGGGGCTCGATCTCATGACCCAGACATCATGACCCAAGCGGAAATCAAGAGTCTGACGCTTAACCGAGGGAGTCACCCAGGCGCCCTTCTTCCGGTTTTCTGAGCCACAGGTTCTGAAACTGCAGAAGTAAGCAGTGGTAACTTTAGTTTTATTTCACTTGGGAAATGAGTGATCCCGTGAAGGCAGAAATACATCTGTGCATTCTAAGGATTTGAAGATAGTCTAGAAACTGGGTTGAGTCTCTGAGAACTTGCCAGGTTAGTGGTTCTGAAGCTCTTTTTAATCCTGACCTCTTTTGAAAATCTGATGAAAGTTGTAGACCTTTAACTATAATTTTAGTGAGTTCATGGACCCTCTCAGGTCCTTCCAGTAACTCATTCATTCACTCTTTCATTCATTTAATGAGTATTTATTGAGCACCTGCCTGACACAGGGCTTGATCGCATGACCCTGAGATCATGACCTGAGCCGAAATCAGGAGTTGGACCCTCAACCTACTGAGCCACCCAGGCGCCCCCTGTGACTTAATTTATTTTACAACTGAAAGCGTGTACCTCTCAATCTCCTTCATCCATTTCACCCTTTCCCCTCCACACCTCCCCTCTTGCAACCTCCAATTTGTTCTCTGTATGTATGAGTCTGTTTCTTTTTTAAGTTTACTTGTTTGTCATGTGTTTTGTTTTTTAGATTCTTCACATGGGTGAAATCATATGGTATTTGTCTTTCTCTGTCCAGCTTATTTCAGTGTTAGTAACAGTCTTTGTCTTTGCAAGAGAAAAAGGTATATGACATAAGAACAAAGCCATCAAAACATTGCCAAGTAACAATATTATGATTTGTAGCGTAGAACAAACAGAAGCATATGCAGAATCTACTTGAAAACCCTTCTTGGGTTATTTCTTGAAATCAGGTCTTCTGATTATTAGCTCGAAAAGCTGAGATCAGGATGAGTCTTAACTGGTATTAAATACAACTCTTTCACAATGGAAACCAGCAAACACCCTTCCATATGAAATTAACCATTCATCTGTCGATGGACACTTGGGTTGCTTCCGTATCTTGCCTATTGTAAATATAGTTGACCCTTGAATACAGATAGCATACAATATATGTATTAATCGACTGTTTTGGTTATCAGTAAGGCTTCTGCTCAACAGTAGGCTATTACTAATTAAATATTGGGGATGTCAAAATTTAATATGTGGGTTTTTTGTGCAGGGGTCAGTCGCCCTAATCTTCACATTGTTTGAGGGTCAGTTACAATACTGCAGTAAATATAGGTGTGCATAATATCTTTTTAAATTAGTGTTTTCATTTTCTTCAATAAATACCCAGAAGTGGAATTACTGGGTCATATGGTATTTCTATTTTTAATTTTTTAGGGAACCTCCATGTTTTCCATAATGGTTGCATCAATTTACAATCCTGCCAGCAGTGTGCGTGAGAGCCTTTCTCCGCATCCTTACCAATGCTTGTTACTGTCTTTTTGACACCAGCCATTCTGACTGGTGTGAGGTGATAACTCATCGTGGTTTTGAGTTGCATTTCCCTGATGATGAGTGGCGTTGAGTATCTACCTTTTCATGTGTCTGTTCGTCATCGGTATGTTTTCTTTGGAAAAATGGTCTATTCAGGTCCTCTGCCCATTTTTTAATTGGATTATTTGGTTTTTGCTCTTGGGTTGTATGGATTCTTTATTTTGGATGTTAACCCCTTATCAGGTATATACTTTCAAAGATCTTCTCCTATTCAGTAGGTTGCCTTTTTGTTTTGTTGATGGTTCACTTGGCTACACAAAAGCCTTTTCGTTGGATGTGGTCCCAGTTGATTTAGTCTTGGAAGATTGTATGTTTCTAGGAATATATCCATTTCTTCCAGATTGTCCAGTTTGTTGGCATGTAATTTTTTTTGTCGTAGTCTTATCCTTTATATTTCTGTGTTGTCTGTTTTAACTTCTCTTTCATTTTTGGTTTTATTTATCAGAGTCCTCTTTTTTTCTTAATGATTCTGGCTAAAGATTTGTCAGTTTTGCTTTTTTTTTTTTAAAGAAACTTTTGTTTCATTGATCTTTTATTTTTTAAGTGTCTCTTCATTTATTTCTGCTCTGATCTTTCTCATATCATCAGAGTTGCTGTTTCCCTATTTATTTTCTTTTCAGACGACCTATCCATTGATATTATTTGGTGTTAAAGTCCTTTAGTATTAGTGCGTTACTGTTAGTTTCTCACTTTACCTCCATTAGTATTTGTTTTATATATTCAGGTGTTCCTATGTTGGGTGCATACAAATTTACAGTTGTTATAGCATCTTGTTGGATTGAGCCCCTTATTATGGAATTGCTTTCTTTATCTCTTGCTACAGTGTATTTTAAGTTCTATTTTGACTGATAGAAACGTTGTACTCCAGCTCCCCCCCCCCCCCACTTCCCTTTGCATGGAAATTCTTTTTCTATCCCCTCACTGTCTGTCTGTCTATGTGTCTTTAGGTCTGCAGTTAGCCCCATCAATATACTGCCTACAAGAGACTTTTTTTTTTTTTTTAAGATTTTATTTATTTGAGAGAGAGTGAGCGCGAGCTAGCACAGTGGGGAGAGGGGCAGAGGGAGAAGCAGGCTCCCCACTGAGCAGGGAGCCAGATGTGAGGCCCGATCCCAGGACCCTGGGATCATGACCTGAGCTGAAGGCAGATGCTTAACCGACTGAGCCACCCAGGCACCCCTTGTTTTTTTTTGTTAATCCACTGTGTCACCCTGTCTTGATTGGAGCATTTAGACCATTTACATTTAAAGACATTGATAGGTATGTGCCATTTTGTTAATTGTTCGCTGGTTGTTTTTGTAGTTTCCTGTTCTTTTCTCCTCTTGCTCTCTTTCCTTGTGATTTAATGATTTTCATTAATTATGCGTGGATTCCCTTCTCTCTCTCTGTTTACAGCTGTTACAGGTTTTTGTTTGGAGGCTCATGAATAACGTCCCATGTATCTAGCTGTCTGTATTCAGTTGGTATCACTTAAGTCCGAACACATGCTAAAAGTGCTGTTTTTTTACTCCCACATTTTATGTATGTCACGTCATGTTTTACATCTTATTTTGTGTATCCCTTGACTCACTTTTGTAGATATAATTGATTTTACTCCTTTCGTCTTACCGTCATACTAGCTTTATAAGTGATGACACACTACCTTCACTATGTGTTTGCTTTTGCCAGTGAAGCTTTCCTGTCACAATTTTCGTCTAGTTAAAGCCTTTTCTTTTCACTTAGAGAATTCCCTTTAACATTTCTTGTAAGGCTGGTTTAGTGGTGATGGACTCCTTCAACTTGTCTTGTGAACTCTGTTCTCTCCGTCCATTCTGAACGATAACCTCATTGGGTACAGTGTTCTTAGTTGTAGGGTTTTTTTTCCCTTTCAACTCTTTGAATACATGATGCCACTCGCTTCTGGTCTGCAAAGTTCTGAAAAATCAGCTGATAACCTTATGGGCTTTCTCTTGTATGGAACTGTTTGCTTTTCTCTTGCTGCTTTTAAGATTCTCTGTATTTAATTTTTGCCATTTTAATTGTGCATGTCTTGGTGTGGACCTCCTTGGTTTCATCTTGTTTGGGGCTCTCTGTGCCTCATGGACCTGGATGCCTGTTTTTTCTCCCAGGTCAGGGAAGTTTTCAGCTATTATTTCTTCAAATAAGTTTTCTGCCCTTGCCATCTTCTGCTTCTGGGAGAATGTTATTACACTTCATGTTGTGACTTTTTTCTTCTTGGTGTTCAGTTAGTTGCTTTCTGTGACCCTGTCTTCCAGATCATTGGTCTGTTCTTCTACGTTCTTTTTTTTTTTTTTTTTAATAATTTTTTATTATGTTAGTCACCATACAGTACATCCTTAGTTTTTGATGTAGTGTTCCATGATTCATTATTTGCGTATAACACCCAGTCTGTTGACCGTCTAGTGTATTTTTTGAGTTACTGCATTTTTCAGTTCTGAAAGTAGCGGCCTTATGTAGAAGGTGTTCTGTGGTGCCCAGTGGTGCCGTAACCCCTGGTCAGCAGAATCGGGCCCTCCAGAGTGCTTTCTGTATGGGCTGCATATGCTCTTCTGTTGTGGCAGGGCTGCTGTGGCTGTGGGTACACTGGCTGGTGAGGTCAGCCCTCAGCCTCGCTGTCTGCAAAGACTGGCCAGGACTGTTGTGGCTGCACTGTTGGCAGGGTTTGCCCCCTACACTGACTGAGAGGCCTGGCGGCAGCCTCTGAGAGCATGTTACTGGATGGAACTGGCTCCCCCATCCTAAGGGGATTGCCCTGGAAGACTGAAGCTGCTCACAGGGTTGGGGGAGGCTGGTCGTGGCTGAGGCTGCCCACAGATGTGGAAGGGTGATAGTGGCTTTGGAGGGGCAATGGTGACAGCTGGGTCTGCCCCCAGCTATGGTATGGTAGTAGTCACTCCAGATGTACGCTGGTTCTGATTGAGGCCTCCTTCTGGTGTGGTTGGATGGGGTGGGTCTGCAGGGGAACATCTGTGTGGGGCAAGCGTGCTGGCAAGGTAGAGGGAGGGTGTCAGAACTGGTTCTCACAAGTGTCTGGCTAGCTAGGCTGAATGAAGGCAAGAAAAATGGCACCCAGCAGCACCTCTGTTCCCAGAGAAAGCTCCTACAGATCCTTGCCTGTCTGGCACACATCATAAAATTAGTCAATAAATCTCCTTCTGGTATACCTCAGGCACTTTTCAAACTGCTGCTTCCATGGTGTGTTGGGTGGCATGATCCAGGGTACTGGCCCTTTAGAAGTAGGGACTCTGTTTCCCATCTCTCTCTGGCTCTCTTGGAGTTAAGCCCTGCTGATTTGCAAAGCTCTTGGAGCTAAGCCCCTGATTTTCAACGCCAGACATGGGGACTTCTCTTTCTGCAGGTTCCCAGGGCTGGGGGTGCCTGATTTGAAGCTTGACCCCCACTTCTCAAGGAGTGCCTTCCTGCCTGTGATCTCCCTTTTGTGGGTTGCTGCCATGCCAGGACTTTGGTTCCCGCCTGGCTCTTCCTCTCCTGCCCTTCTTGATGTGGCCTTTTCTTTACGTCTTTGCTGTGGAAGATCTGCTCTGCCAGACTCAGCCAGTCTCCCACTGTTTTCCGAGGGCGTTGCATTGTGGGTAGTTGTTGCCTTTGTGTGTTTATGGGAGGAGGTGATCCTCGGATCCTTTTATTCTGCCGTCTTCTTTAGCTTTTTTTTTTTTTTTTTTTTTTTTTTAGTAGAAAATGTCAAAGGAGGGGCACCTGGGTGGCTCAGTCGGTTAAGCATCTGACTGTTGATTTCATTTCAGGTCATGATCTTGGGGTTGTGAGATCGAGCCCCACGTGAGGCTCTGTAGTGAACGTGGAGTCTGCTTGAGATTCTCTCTCCTTCTCCCTCTGCCCCTCCCTGCACCCCCCTCCCCCTGCACCCTCTCCAAAAAAAAAAAAAAAAGTCAAAGGGGGTCTCAGTACATACTAGTTAAATTCAGCTTCATGTAACAGGAGGGAGAGAAGACACCTTTGCCCTATTCCAGTTTATATTTTATTTCTGTTTTCTTAGATGTTTCCCCCTTGTTTAGTTAAAGCTAAGAACTAGATCAAATGCCTGTTGACTTGTTATTTGCATATGTAACTGTAACTCCATATTTAATCCCTTTAAATTGCCCAAATTATTAACTTCTACCAACTCCTAAATATGATAGAGTTCTGCATTTTCTAGGAAAAAAAAAAAAGAAGAAAACCATGTAAAGAACACCTGCTTCAGATCATTGGGTCAATTCAGAATTTAATCAGATTTCTGGAAATTGTTTTTGTTAGACGCTGGGGGCTAAAGTTGAATAAAAGTTTATTTTTTTTTTTGGAAGGAAACAGGATAATCTATACATAGGATTATAATTACTGTTATGCAATTTATATTATTATAGTATAGTTTATTGATTTAGGTTTATATATATGAAAATATTTTGGAAGGAAGATAAAGTACAAAAGAACAGTTCTAAGTAAAATGAAAGTTGGTCACTAGCAAAGCTAAACAATGTAGTTGGCTGATCAGAAAACCATTTCTTTACTTGGCCCGTTTCTGATACTTGCCTTTTCTGGGTCTCGTAGCCGCGTGCCTGCCAGTTCACAGGCTTCACACGATTCAGATGCCACCATTGCTTTGAGCTGTTGGAATCAGCTTGGGGACTTTGGTCGATGTTGCTGATCACTGTCACCGGTAGTCAGGGGAAAAGAGACGATTGGAGAATTTCAAAGGAGGAGGGAGGCAGAACATCCTGAGGCTCATTAGTTGGAGGCTGTCCTTACCAGTCACTACTGTCGATGTGAGTGGGGGACAGAGCAGAGCGTGAGAGAGACACAGAATCGGGGCAGCGCGTTGTGGACTGGTAGGAAAGGTGGGACGGCAGGAGTCCAGGACCCAGGCTCAGGCAACTCACTGAGGACGTGGCTTTATCTCTATCGCAGTCTCTAACGGCACTTGTCCCTCAAGTTAGGTTAAGACAGTTTAGGTCACCAGGATTTGAGGTTTTGAGGTTTTGAGGTTCGCATGACACATGACAGTACTTTGAAAATCTAATGTGCTCTTCAGATGTAGAATATGAAAGAATAGAGTGGTGCCCCTTGAAAAAGTGAAAAACAATTATATCTTTGCTAGAGTATGCTAACAGGTTGCTTTTTTATCTTTATAAAAAAATACACGTACACAGTTTTTTAAGAAGTCATAGTGCTGAAAGGTTCATCAGACAAATACCAAATCCCCGTCCTCTAACCAGCCCCTGTCACCGGTCCCCTTCTCTGGAGGCAACAGCTTGCAGACCTCTGAGTGGTTGCCTTGGGAGCTTACCTTCATCTTCATTTCTTTTAATTTGATTGCAGGAAGGACATTTAACATGAGATCTACCCTTTGGAATTTTTTTTTAAACTTTTTTAAAATTTAAATTCAATTAATTAACATGCATTATTGGTTTCACAGGTGGAGGTCGGTGTAATACTCCGTGCTCATCACATCACGTGCCCTCAGTGTCCACACCGTCTGGAATTTTAAGTGTGACTGTAGGCATGGTGTGTCACGTGGCTCTAGGGCGTCCTCATCCCACTTGACTGGAACCTAGGCCTGGTGCTAGAAACTGCCCACTTCCCTCGTGCCCAGCCCCTGGCAACCATCATTCCACTTTTTGATTCTATGAATTTCACTGTTTGGATCCCAGCACGAACCATGTGGTGTTTCTGTGTTCCTTCATGCTCGCCGTCAGCGTTAGCTCCGCGCCGCTCCCCACCTCTCCCGCGTGGGTCTGCTCGACCTCCCCCTTCGCTGCCTGCTCTGCTCTGCGTCTGTCCCTGTTTTTCGCTGACAACCAAGCACCGTACCGGGGCCATGTCTCCTTATATGCTTTTCCCCCTGAGCTTAGCGGTACCTCCGTTTTCACCTGCTTAGGAACTTCGTATGTATTTGGACTAATCATCCCTGTCCCCTCCCCCCCACCCCCCATGGCTTTCCTGAGGAGAGACTCTAAGCTGGTCTCTCAGCACCGGGTTCTTTCTGGGCCGACAGCCCCCCGTTTCCCTGCACACTTCCGTTCTGGAGTCTCCCTTCACCACCACGCTGGGCCCCTTGGCTTCCGCAGTGCTGGTCTGTGTCCCGCACCCCACTTGTTCCTCTTTCTTGCCTGTGTTCTCGTTTTGGTGGCGCATACTCCTAATCAGCTTCCTGAGGGACGGGTACTTGGAAAGTCAGTGTTTTGAGAACTTGCTTTCTGAAATGTCTTTATTATTATTACTTTTTTTGCCATTTTTTTTTAAATTGTAGTTGCCCCGCAATGTTACGTTTCAGGTGTGCAACACTGATTTGACAACTTCTGTGTTATGCTGTGCTCCCCACAAGTGTAGCTCCCATCGGTCCCCGTACGGTGCTCTTACCGTACCACGTCCCACTGGCCATCTTCCCTACACTGCACCGTTTAGTCCTGTGACCTACTCGTTCCGTAGCTGGAAGCCTGTACCTCCCTCTCCCCTGCACCCCCCACTCCCCTGCACCCATTTTGCTCATCCTCCCAACCCCCTCCCTTCTGGCAACCATCAGTTTGTTCTCTGTATTTATGGGTCTGTTTCTCCTTTTTGTTTATTCTTTTCCTTATATGTAGAATCTAAAAAAAAAACAACACGTGATATTTGTCTTTCTGTGTCTGACTTATTTCCCTTCGCATAATACTCTCTAGGTCCATCCCTGTTGTCATAAATGGCAAGATCTCATTCCTTTTTAAGGCTGATTATTAGTCCATTGTGTATATACTATGTTTTCTTTATCCATTCATTTATCAGTGAACACTTGGGTTGCTTCCATATCTTGGCTGTTATAAATAAAGCTGCAGTGAACATAGGGGTGCATTTATCTTTTCACATTCGTGTTTTCATTTTCTTGTAAATACTCAATAGAGGAATTACTGGATTGTATGATATTTCTGTTTTTCATTTTTTAAACACCCTCCATACTGTTTTCCACAGTGGCTGCCCTAATTTCCATTGCCATCAACAGTGTACGAGGGTTCTCTTTTTTCCACATCGTTGCCAGCGTTTGTCTTTTTCATTATAACCATCCTGACAGGTGTAAGGTGATATCTTGTAGTTTGATTTGCATTTCCCTGGTCATTATGTTGAGCGTCTTTTCATGCTGGCATCTGTATGTCTTTGGAAAAACATCTGTTCAGGCCCTCTGCTCATTTAATTGGATTTTTTTTTTCTTGGTGTTGAGTTGTATAAGTACTTTATATAAATTTTGGGTATTAACCCTTTATCAGATGTATCGTTTGCAAATATCTTTTCTTTCCCATTCAATAGGTTGCCTTTTCATTTTGTTCGTGGTTTCCTTCACTGTGTAAAAGCTTTTTATTTTGGATTAGTCCCAATAGTTTATTTTTGCTTTTCTTTCCCCTGAGGAGACACATCTAGAAAAATGTTGCTAAGGCAGATGTCCAAGAGATGACTACCTGTGTTTTCTTCTAGGAGTTCTGTGGGCTTCAGGTCTCATATTTAGATCTTTAATCCATTTTGAATTTATTTTTGTGTATGGTATAAGAAAGTGGCCCGGTTTCATTTTTTTGCATGTAGCTGTCCAGTTTCCCCAACACCGTTTGTTGAAGAGACTTTCTTTCCCACATTTTGTATTCCTGCCTCCTTTGTCACAGGCTAATGGACTGTGTAAATGTGGGTTTATTTCTGGGCTCTGTATTCTGTTCTGTTGATCTGTGTGTCTGTGTTGGCGCCAGTACCACACTGTTTTGATTACTACAGCTTTGCAGTCTACCTTGAAATCTGGGACTGTGATACGAGCTTTGTCCTTCTTTCTCAAGATTGCCTTGGCTACTTGGGGTCTTTTGTGGTCCCATATAAATTCTAGGATTATTTTAGTTTTGTGAAAAATATTGGTATTTTGATAGGGATTGCATTGATGGTTTGGGTAGTACGGAAATTTCAACATTAGTTCTGAGTCATGAGCGTGGAATATGTTTCCATTTGTATCATCTTCAGTTTCTTTCATCAGTGTTTTATAATTTTCAATTTATTCCTAGGTTTTTTAAGTCTCTTTGATGCAATTGTAAATGGAATTGTTTTCTTTTCTTTTTTTTTTTTTTTTTAAAGATTTTATTTATTTGACAGAGATAGAGACAGCCAGCGAGAGAGGGAACACAAGCAGGGGGAGCGGAAGAGGAAGAAGCAGGCTCCCAGCGGAGGAGCCTGATGTGGGGCTCGATCCCAAAATGCTGGGATCACGCCCTGAGCCGAAGGCAGATGCCTAACCGCTGTGCCACCCAGGCGCCCCATGGAATTGTTTTCTTAATTTCTCTATTTTGTTATTAATATAGAAACAACAGGTTTCTGCATATCAATTTTGTATCCTGTAACTTTACTGAATTCATTCATTAGTTGTAATAGTTTTTTGATGGCGTCTTTACGGTTTTCCATATGTAGTATCATGTCATCTGCAAATAGTGAAAATTTTACTTCTTACCAATTTGAATGCCTTTTCTTTTTCTTCTCTGGTTGCTGTTGTGAGGACTTCTAGCACTGTGTTGAATAAAAGTGGTAAGAGTGGACATCTTTGCCTTGTTCCTGATCTTAGAGTAAAAGCTCTCAGTTTTTCGCCATTGAGTGTGATGTTAGCTGTGGGTTCATCATATTTGGCCCTATAATGGTGTTGATGTGTTCCATCTAAACCCAGTTTGTTGAGACTTTTTATCATGATTGGATGTTGAATTTTATCAAATGCTTTTTCTACATCTATTGAAATGATCATTTGATTTTCATCCTTCATTGTGTTGATGCGGTATATCACGTTGATTGATTTGAGGATATTGAACCATCCTTGCATCCCAGGTATAAATCCCACTTGATTATGGTGAATAATCTTTTTAATGTATTGTTGAATGTGTTTTGCTAAAATTTTGTTGAGGATTTTTATGTTTATTTTCATCAGGAATATTGGCCTGTAGTTTTCTTTTTTTGTGGTATCTTTTGTTTTGGTATCAGGGAAATGCTGGCCTCATAAAACAGTTTTGGAAACTTTTCTTCCTCTTCTATTTTTGCAGTAGTGTGAGTAAAATTAGGGTGCCCGGGTGGCTCAGTCAGTTAAGTGGCCGCCTTTGGCTTAAGTCATGATCCCGGGGTCCTGGAATCTAGCCCTGCATTGGGCTGTTTGCTCACTCAGCGGCGAGTCTGCTTCTCCTTCTCCCTCTGTGATCGCTCTCACTTTTTTTTTTTTCTCTCAAATAAATAAAATCTTTAAAAGAAATAGATGTTAACTCTTTCTTAAATGTTTGGTAGAATTCATGTGTGAAGCTGTATGGTCCTGGACTTCTGTTTGTTGGGAGTTTTTTGATTACCGATTCAATTGTGTTACCTGTAATTGGTCTGTTCAGATTTTCTATTGCTTTCTGATTAAGTTTTAGATTATATGTTTCTAGGAATTTGTCCATTTCTTCTAGGTTGTCCAGTTTATCAGCATATTATTCTTTGTAGTAGTCTCTTCATAATCCTTTTATTTACATGTTGTTACTTCTCCTCTTTTGTGTCTCATTTGTGTTCTCTTTGTCTTAACAATTCTGGCTGAAGGTTTGTCAATTTTGTTTTCAAAGGACCACCTCTTGGTTTTCATTATCTTTTTTATTTTTTTGTCTCTATTTAATTTATTTACATTCTGATCTTTATTATTTCCTCCCCTCTACTAACTTGGGTTATGTTTGGTCTTTTCTAGTTCCTCTGGGTGTAAGGTTAGATTGTTTGAGATTCTTCTTGTTTCTTGAGATAGTCCTGTATTGCCATAAATGTCCTTATTAAAACTATTTCCTTTGTGTCCCAAAGATTTTGGACTGTTATTTTCATTTTCATTTGTCACCATGTATTTAATATTTAAGTTCCTCTTCGAGTTCTTCGTGGACCCATAGGCTGTTCAGTAGAATGTTCTTTAGCCTCCGTGTGTTTGTGTTTTATCCAGTATTTGTTTTCCTGGTTTGATTTCCAGTTACATATTGTCATGATTGGAAAAGATGCATAATAGCATTTCTGTCTTCTTAAATGTTTTGAGACTCATTTTTGTGACCTAAGGTGACCTGTCATGAAGAATGTTCTGTGTACACTCGAGAAGAATGTATATTGTTTTGGGATGGAATGTTCTGTATGTATATCTCTTTACATCTATCCGGTCTAATGTGCCATTCAGAGACACCGTTTCCTTATTGATTTTCCTCTGGATCGTCTATTTATTCATGTAAATGGTACGTGAAAGTCCCGTACTATTATGGTATTACTGTCAATTTCTCTCATATGTCTGTTAATATTTGTTTTATGTAGTTGCCTCCAGTGTTGGGTGCACAGGGATCTATGAGTGGTATATCCTCTTGTTGGATTGACTTCTTAATTATTAAGTAATGTGGTTGTTACAATCTTTCTTTTAAATTCTGTTTTGTCTGATATGAATATTGCTACTCCTTTTTTCCCCCCACATCCATTTGTATCAAAAGTCTTTTCCCAACGTTTCACTTTCAGTCTGTTACTGTCTAGGTCTGAAGTGAGTCTCTAGTAGGCAGCATATAGGTGGGTCTTGTTTTTTTTTTTATCTGTTCTGTCACCCTGTCTTTTGATTGGGACATCTAGACCATTTACTTTTAAAGCAATTATTGCTTGGTGTATGTACTTATTGCCATTTTGTCCATTGTTTTCTGGTGTTTTTTGTAGTTCGTTTCTTCTCCTCATGTTCTTGTGCCTAGTTATTTTCTGTAGTGTGATGCATGCCTTTCTTTCTCATGTTTTGTATCAGTTTTGGGTTTGTGGTTGACCGGAGGATCACCTATAGCATCCTAAGCATGGAGTGGTCTCTATTAAGTGGTGGTCGCTTCAGTTAGACCACACTCTACAAGAACTTCCTTTTCACCCCCTCCAGTGTTTTATGTTTACGTCGTCCTGTTTTACATCTTCTTATTCATAGTTTTCTTACATCTAATTATGGCCTTTTCTTTTCCACTTAAAGAAGTCCTTTTAGCACTTAGTGGTGATGGACTACTTTAACTCTTCATCTCTCTTTACATTCTAACTGATAACCGTGCTGGATAGAGTATTTTGGGTTGTGGGTTTTCTCCTTTTCGCTCTGAATATGTCATGCCACTCCCTCTGACCTGCACAGTTTTTGCTGTGAAATCAGCTGGTAGCCTTATGAGGTTTTTCTTTTCTGTAAATTTTCACTTTTGTCTTGCTGTTTTAAAAATTCTTCTCTAAACTTTGACATTTTAATCATGTGTTGTGGTCCTCCTTGGGCTTATTTCTTTTGGAATTCTCTGTGCTTCCTGAACTTGGATGTCTATTTTCTTCCCCAGGTTAAGGAGGTTTTCAGCCTTTCCTTCTTTAAATAAGTTCTCTGCCCCTTGTTCTCTCTTCTCCTTCTGGAACCCCTAGTAGGTGAATGTTTATTTGCCTGATGTCCAAGTGACAACCTCATTAACCTATCCTCATTTTTTAAAAATTCTTTTTTCTTTTGCTTTTCAGCTTGGATCTTTCCATTACCTTGTCTTCCAGGTTATTGATCCATTGTTCTACATCTGCTAATCTGCTCTTGATTTCCTCTGGTGTGTTTTTCATTTCATTTATTGTATTCTTTAGCTTGGAATGATTTTGGTTTTACATTTTCTGTTCGGTGAAGTTCTCATTGAGTTCTTCCACTCTTCTCCCTAGTTCAGTGAACATCTTTACCATCGTTATTCAAAGTCTTTCTCACGCATATTGCTTATCTGTTTCATTCAGATCTTTTTCTGAAGTTTTATCTGAACATACATTTCATTCCCGTGTCTCACCATTTTGCTTGACTTTCTGTGTTTGTATCTAGGAATTAGGCAGAATAGCTACTTCTAAATTTGAAGGAATGGTATTTATATGGTTATTCTCTGTGTAGACTATGTGTCTGGTGACTTTGGCTGGCTGGGGAGATGTGACTGGCATGGGCTGGGGGTCCTGGGGCACTCTGTGCTGGGGCTGCCCTGGTGAGATGAGATGGCTGGAGTGGTGCCAGGGCTCTTGGCACAGAAGGTTCCTCGGCAGGATAGCTGAAGCTGAAATGGGTGCAAGCTGGGGGGATCCCAGGGTTCTCTGCACAGAGGGCATCCTGGCAGGACAGCTGAAACTGAAGTGGGTGCAGGCTGAAGTGTCTAGGGTGCTTGGTGCTGGGGGTCCCCTCGTGGGGCTACTAGCTCCAAAGCTGGGGTGTCCCAGGGTGCTCTGCACAAGGAGTGCCTTGGTGGGCTGGCCGAAACCGAGGAGGGATGGGATGGGGTTGTTGGGTGCTCTGTGCAGGGTGCGCTACCTGGAACGAAGATGGGCATGGACCAGGGGTTTCTGGGGAGCTCTGTGCAGGGGGGCATATTGGTGGGGCAGCTGGACTCGAAGCAGGCATAATCCAGGAGGACCGGGAGTGCTCGATGCTAGGAGTGGTCTCTCAAGCCGTCCAGAGCCAAAGCTGCGTGGGTTTGGCGTTTCCACGGTTTGGCACTGGGCTGCAGCGGTAGTGAGCGAGCCCTTACAGGTGTGCGGCAGTGCAGGTTGCACTGGGGCCGCATTGGTGCCACAGCTGGGGCTGGCAGGGGACGGGGCCCAGGGCGCACTGAGGCGGTCGGCTGGCTTGGGAGCCCAGACCCTGCTCCCGTCCACGCTGTTAAGGGGGAACACAAACTGTGGTGCTGGGCAGCCCCTCTGTCCCAGGGAGAGTTCCAGCAGCTCTCTTGCCCTTTGACAGGTTCTAGGGCTGGCTCCTCTGTATTCTAGTTGCTCTTTTAAACTATTTTTTTCTTTTTCCCTGTGCCCCAGGGCATCTGGGGCTGGCGTGAGCTAGGGACCTGGTGCTGACCAAGGCAGTCAGCTGGCTGCAGTGCCCAGAAGCTGTTCCCATCTGTGCTGTCAAGGTGGAGGGTGAACGTAAACCAGGCTGCTTGTAACCCCTTGCACCCCAGGCATTCAGGAGTTCTGCCACCGTTTGGCCGGGGTAGTTAAGGACTGGCTCCTCTAAATTCTAGTTGTCCGTTTATTTATTTGTTTATTTATTTGATTTATCTGAGAGAGAGAGAGGGGGAGAGAGAGAGAAGCACACAAGCGCTGGGGAGCAGAGGGAGAGGGAGAAGCAGACTCCCCGCTGAATGGGCAGCCCGATTTGGGGCTTGATCCCAGGACCCTGAGATCATGACCTGAGCCGAAGGCAGACGCTTAACCAACTGAGCCACCCAGCCACGCTCTAGTTGTCCTTCTAAACATCAGGTTTTCTTCTGTGCCCCAGGGTGGTCAGATGTGCCCCCGTCCCTCAGGACCATCCCTCCCCACTGCAGTTCACGGTGTCCGGGGTGGGAGTTCCCTTCATGACCGTGTCTCCCTCTCTCTTGCTGTCCTCGGTGTGGTCTGTCATCTATTGTGCAGAAGCTGTTGGGTCCGCTCTCAGTTCTTCTTTAGGAGGAATTGCTCTAGAAATAGACGTAGATTTGGTGCGGCCCCAGAGGAGTAAGTTTGGGGTCTTCCTACAGTCATCCTGGATCGGAACCTCGTTTCTATTTCTCATTCTTACTGGTAGTGTGGTTATAGAACTGTTGTTTGGAAACGTTTTCTCTCAGAATTTCAAAGTATTACCTTTATGACCTTCTTTTTGATATTGCTGTGGAGAAGTTCAGTGCTGTTCTTGATCCTTCGTGTGACCTGTATTTCCTCTGTAGAACCTTTGAGGATCCTCTCTTTTCTGAAATTTCCCCCATGATGTGTTTTATTTATTGGTCATGCTCGATGCTTGGTGGGCCCCTTTAGATGTGGAAAATCTGTTTCCTCCAGTTCTAGGAAATTTTCTCGAGTATTCGAAAATTTCCTTTCCTCATCCTTTCAGTTTCTAAAACAACTGCCAGTTATATTTCGGATCACCTGGATTGGTCCTCTGTAATTTTCAGTTTTTCCTGTATTTCATTGTTTTTTCTTTTTTTACATTCTGACAAGATTTCCTCAATCTATTTGTTTCATTTTTATTTTAGAATTTTAAGATTTTATTTATCTATTTGAGAGAGAGCACGAGCAGGGGAAGGGGCAGAGGGAGCGGGACATGCAGACTCCCCACTGAGCAGGGAAGTCTAACGCAGGCCTCGATCTCAGGACCCTGAGATCATGACCTGAGCTGAAGGTGGATGCTTAACTGACTGAGCCACCCACGTGCCCCCGTTTGCTTCATTTTTCAATATTTCAGTATGTGTCTCAGAGTTTTAAGGGGTAGATGAAAAAGTCACAATATGAAATTCTTTTAAAAAAGATGAAAGGGGTGCCGGGTGGCTCAGTTGGTTAAGTGTCCGACTCTTGATTTCGGCTCAGGTCATGATCTCAGGGTCGGGCTCTGTGCTGTGTGTGGAGCCTGCTTAAGATTCTCTCTCCTCCTCCCCCTCCCTGCTCACACTCTCTCTCTCTCTCATTCTCTTAGTATGAATACCGTATGATCTTAACCATGTCTAGAAGTAGGGCTGTGACGAAAGACAGCATAATGTTAACAGTGGCTATAATCTCTGCAGACTGATGTGATGGATGGCCACTCTTTATATTTTCCTGTATTTTGCAAATATTTTATGAAGGGTATTTTCTTTTATAATCAAGGAAAAGTTTAAAAATATTAAGCCATTTTGATGGATCTGGTACTCCTAATACAGGTAGCATGGCAAAAATATAAAACATTAACATTAATAATTGCATTGGAGGTATTTTGGTAACAGCTCAGTCTCTATTCAGTGTTAACATGGTATCGTCAAAATAAATTTGAAAAATAGTCTTTATTTAAATCTGAGTTGCAAAGTATAGCTATGAGTGTCCTTGGTAAAAACATACTTTCAGTTGGAAGAAAAGGTTTCACTCAAGTCTTTATTATTATTTTTTAAAGATTTTTATTTATTTGACAGAGAGCACACAGCAGGGGGAGCAGCAAGCAGAGGGAGAGGCAGGCTCGCCGATCAGGGAGCCCGATGAGGGGCTCAGTCCCAGGATCCCAGAATCATGACCCGAACCAAAGGCAGACACTTAATGACTGAGTCACCCAGGCGCCCCTTAACTCAAGTCTTGAAAGGTGATTTTTTTTTTAAACATGATTTTAGCAGATTTGCATCAAGTCTTTCTCTTCTGTCTCCTGCATACACATACTCTTAAAAATAATAAGTGTATTAATAGGAATATGGGTTTCATTGTTTTAACGTTAATGAATGAAATTTGTGCCATGGGGAAAATGATGGTTTAATGAAAAGATAGGGTCTTTAGAGCCAGGAAGCGCTCGATTCCACTGATGGAGCACGCATTTGCTGTGTGACTCGGGCCAGTTTCTTAGTGACCCCTTGCCCTTGGTCTGGGTATCTGTAAAATGGTGGTGACATCTGCTTCACAGTGTAAGATGACAGAACCCACTTCCAGCATCTGGCAAAGAATAGTTGCTGAATGAACGTTAGGATTTTTCCCTTTCTCTAAGAAAAGTAAACATTGACTAGTGTCCCGGTTAATTATGGGCCCAGGGATTTTCCCATTTGCAGCTTTAAAAGAGGAAGGCCAGCCAAGGAAAGTCCTGATCTAGTAAAGAAAATGTCAAGGGAGGGCTTGGTTTCTTCAAATAAACAGGAATTTCTCTATCCCCAATCTATGTGCTTTTTAAAAATTTTATTTTTTTTAAAGATTTTATTTTTTAAAGTAATCTCTTTACCCAACATGGGGCTTGAACTTAGGACCCCAAGATCGAGTCGTGAACTCCACTGAAGGAGCCGGCCAGGTGCCCCTCTACATGCCCTTTCAGACTCTAGTGATGCAGATCAAAAGGACAAAGTTATTTTGTCTTTTTTGGAATCTCGGTTGTAGATTCTGTTTCTTTGAGTTTTATGGGATAGTGGTGCTAGCGATCAGATTCTTTTAAAATGAGGTGCTCTTTTGTGATGGGTTTAGAAACAACACGGCATGCAGAAGGAAGCATGAAGGGGTGAGTGCTTAGTTCAGATCTCTTGTCAGTACTTGGCCTTTTTTAAAAATAGTTTTGTTGAGCTATAATCCACATACTCTAGGTTGACCTGTTTTAAGTGTGCAGTTCAGTGGTTTTCAGTACACTCAGAGTTGTGCATCCGTTCCCACGTCTGATACATTTGTATTACCCCCCCCCCCCCCAGGAAACCCCACGTCCTCGTCATCAGCCCCCAGTTCCCTTCCCTCCTGCAGCCCCTGGAAATCACTAGTCTATCTTCTGTCTCTGCAGACTTGCCCCTTGTGGACATTTCATATAAAAAGGATCCTACAGTCTGTGGTCTGTGGTGACTGGCTTCTTGGCTTTACCTGTTAATCCCTTGATTGGAGAGCAGGCGGAGGCTGCCAGAGGCGCTCTGCTGTGGGTTTTGTTAGCTCCCAGTAGTGTGCAGGTAATGCGAGATCGTGAACTTCGAGTGACTTTTCAACTTAGAGCAAAAAAAGTGCAGCCATTTTCAGGGAATTTTGTTACAGATATTTTGATGCACTGTTTGAACATGATGGTGCTTACGATTTTTTAAATGGTTTTAAGAACATAGTCCAAGCTCCACATGTTCAAAAAAACATAATTTGATGAGTTTTGACTTATTCATATACCCATGAAATGATCACCACCATCAGGATAAGGTCCATTTGCTGTCCTCCAAAAGTTTCCTCGTATCCTTGTTGATCCATCTCTTATTGTCCCCTGTCAGGTCCCTGGGGCTGTTACTTGTTTTTTGGAAAAACATGTATTAAATGAGATAATGAGGAGGCAGTGGTAGGAGGCAGTATGTGTGAAGGGCAGCTGGGTGACCTCGTGTGCGCCATCACTGTTCTCTCCTCTGGAGATGGACGTAGTTACTGGGAGCTGCCTGCAGTGTGACGGGTGGTACCAGATTAAACATTATTTAATTCCTCCCCTCTCTCGTCCTTCATTGTTGAAAAAGGTACCATGCGACATTTGTTACTGTTCAGTAAACCTAACTACCAACTTTGAGAACTGATTTGGAAAATTCACACTCGTTCCATCCAGCAAGTTTTACCGAGCACGTGATTGTTCTCGCTGCCCCATGCACGGGCGCTGCGGCTGATTCCAAGTCGAGTGAGACAGGAGATGACATCCTGCGTACGTTCAGCCAGGGTTTGGGCACGACATGCACGGGTGGTGCGTGAACAGAGGGGTGTGGAAGTCGAGCGGTTGGAGTGATTGTCCCTGTCTGTGGAGACTCTGTGTTGGCCCCGTGAAGGGTACGTAGTTAGCTTAAGGTCTCCCAGGGATTAGAGAGAAGGCATTTTAGCCTGAGAAGTGGGATCAGTACTGTGCAGGGCTCTCAAGCGGCCCCGTGTAGGCAGGACCCGGTCTGCAGGCGTGGGGTGAAACACAGCTGGAAGGGAAGATTCGGGGGGTCCAGCGGCGGGCTTCCTCCCGGGCCGAGGCGGGGAGTCGGGTTTTGTCCATGAGTAGAGTCTGTAAAGATGTTCCGGTGAGGGAGGGACTTCCAGTGTAAGCAGACTGTTGTCGAGGTGGCTCTTGTGTATGGATTGAGTTTGACAGCCGAGCATCAGGGAAGACTTGAACGTGTGGATAGCACCCAGGATCTTAACTAGATTAGTGACTATGAGAAAGGAAACCGGTAAAAACGTCCAGTGGGTGCCTGACTGGTTGCTGGGGCTGTGGTTTCTTTCCCGTCTGGAATACTTAGAGAGTGCGGCGTGCTAGCCGCCCCGGATACGGTCCCCACAGCAGTGAAGTGTAGGTACAATGGTACTAATTTTGCAGATGAGGAAACTAAGGAGTAGAGTGGCTAAGAGGCGTCTCTGTCGTCCTCCACCTCTGCTGCTCCTGCTCCCCCTCCGTTGCGGCCCTTCTCCCAGTCACGCCATCTGTGACCCCTTGGCTCTCTTCCACCGGCATCTCCCCATGGCCCCTCTCTGGCCTGTCTCACTGTTGTCTCCGTCGTTCGGTCTTCGTCTGTCACGGCAGCTGTTGTGACACATTCAGGTCATCATTTGCACTCTAAAAGTGTCTTTGCTAAACCTAAATTGGGATGTCTTTTTTTTTTTTTTTTTTTGATTCGAGTGTACACACACGAGTGGGGGAGGGGCAGAGGGAGAGAATCTCAAGCAGGCTCCCCGGTGTGCACTGAGCCAGATGCTGGGCTTGATCTCACAACCCTGAGATCATGACCTGAGCTGAAATCGAGTTCGATGCTTAACCGGCTGAGCCACCCAGGCACCGCCTTCCCCTTTTTAAGATGCCTCCTGTCTCTGGGCGGACTATGGCATTCAAGGCTCTGTGTTCTGAACCTTCATAGATTGTCCCCTGCCCCCAAGTGCCACGCTCCTGTTTGGCTCTGTGCCTTTGCTTGGGCATCTTCTCCACCTGGGATGACCTCCTTCCTTGCCTCCGCATCGTGAACTTCTCATCCGTTCCGCAGCAGCTCACACAGCTTACTGTGTCCACGATGCCTTTGGTGGCTGGGCTCTTCGTTCCTTCTCACTGGGCTGTAGCGTGTCTTGTATTTGCCTTGATTATCCAGTACCAGCCTCTTTTCAGAACTGATGTGCAGCAACTTAGAAAAATAGATGCAGGAGTAAAAAATCAGATTGATGAACACGGTAGAGCAGAGGAACTCTTAGGGTAGAGAAGCAAAGCCAGGATTAAAGGTAGTGGAGAAGTGTGTGCTGTCGGGTCCCGCAGCGCAGGAAGGAGCTTTACCCCAGCTTCCTGGGCCCAGCACAGAGCGAAGCGTAAACTGGTAAGAGTTTTCCCAGGGGCAGTCACACGAATAAAGCCAGTTGCTCTGGAGAAGAGCTTTTCCTGTTCCTGAGGCTTGAGAGAAATGTTTCTGGGGTGGGTGAGAAGCTGGGGAAGGAGGAGGAATACCAAGTCCTCAACACGTCCGTCCCGCACACGGCCGGCCAGCTTCACGCAGCATCTCCCTACCTCGACACAGCGGTAGAGCCTAACGCCAAAGCGCAATTCAGAAAACGATTTTATGAGAGCCGCGACTGTGACCCGAAAACAGAGCCACTTCTCGTTCTCACTTAATCCAAGGAGAAAATATAGACTAACGAAAGGAATTAATACTTCTGTTGTGTTGTTATTAGCGTTTTTACATCAGTTTACCCCCCAAAGCAATCGCCTTCTCATAGCCTGGGGCCACGTTTTACCGTGGCTTGTTTGGTGGTGGAAAGGCTTAGGGTGAGGAATGAGGAGAGCCCGTTGTGCTGGCGGGGGGCAGGGGTCGCCCGGGGATCAGCACTGAGCTCCACTTTGAGCTGTGTGTGCTCAGAAAGTCAGGTTCGTATGTGAGATACAAGATCTGCCAAGAAATGGCTGTAAGGTTTCTTGACTATCTAGGGGCTGACCTGCTTCTGAGACCGTTTTTTGCAGCAAATGCACCAGCCACGTGCAGGGAGGACGATGGCAGGGTGACCGGCTTGGCCAATTCTTCTAGCACTTACAAGAGGAGAGCTTTTCAAAAGGTTAATAAATTCAGCAGTGCTCAAAGTGGCCAATTTAACTTTCCCTTTGTCTACTGCATTTGGGACTAAGACCTTGTACTGTCATGATTGTGGAGTCAGATTCAGAAAGAAGTATGCATTTTTGAGAGAAAAGCAAAAATAGCACATTTACTGAATGAGGTCAGTTCTCCCCAGATAGGCCTTTCTCTATATTTTATGTCAAAATATGTTCTGACACACCTTTTCCCCCCTCCAACGGCTGCTTTTCTTCCTCTCTTTCAATGCATAGGAACTTGATAAAGAGCTCCCGGTGCTGAAGCCGTATTTTATCGATGACCCTGAGGAGGCTGGAGTGAGGGAGGCCGGGCTGAGGGTCACGTGGCTGGGACACGCCACGGTGATGGTGGAGATGGACGAGCTCATATTCCTCACCGACCCCGTCTTCAGCTCTCGCGCTTCACCGTCGCAGCACGTGGGTCCAAAGCGGTTCCGTCGTCCCCCGTGCACCGTGAGCGAACTGCCCCCGATAGACGCTGTCCTTATCAGCCACAACCACTACGACCACCTGGACTACAATTCCGTCACCGCTCTGAATGAGCGATTCGGTCAGGAGCTGAGATGGTTCGTGCCTCTCGGTCTCCTTGACTGGATGCAGAAGTGTGGCTGTGAGAACGTGATCGAGCTGGACTGGTGGGAGGAGAACTGTGTCCCTGGACATGATAAGGTCACCTTTGTCTTTACCCCTTCCCAGCACTGGTGTAAAAGGACTCTCATGGACGACAACAAGGTTCTGTGGGGCAGCTGGTCTGTCTTGGGGCCCTGGAGTCGGTTCTTTTTCGCAGGAGACACTGGCTATTGTCCGGCTTTCGAAGAGATTGGAAAAAGGTTTGGACCTTTTGACCTTGCAGCTATTCCCATCGGAGCGTATGCACCAAGGTGTGTAGACTTCCCGAGAAGGCAGCCCTGCTCGTAATAAGGGGCCTGAACTCTAAAGGAGTTCCCAGTTGGTGATAATTTGGGATATCCTTTGTGATTTTAATGGTGGACTTTTGTTATTGGGGGTGGTGAGTCAGATTCCATTACATTTCTCGTAAAGTATTTCAGTCCGTCATATCCATGAAATAATGACTCCGAATCAGAGATTATATCACCAAGAAAGCTGGGCCACGGTTTAAAGAATTGCCACAACCTAGCTACAAGTTCAAGTACCGTCTGACTCAGGCTAAACCGATCAGCCAGTAAGCAAAGCCAACTCTTGTTCTTCATGTGGGGGACCCACTGCATAACCACCTTTCACCCCGTGTCTGGCGAGCCCCCGTCCCCAGTCCTGTAGCTCCCCTGTGTTGGGCAGAGAACAAGCAAGGAATCCTAGCAGTGAGTCCCTTGCACTGGTCTCGTGTCAGCACTATGTTCCTGGTGTTCACGCCTCGCCCACAGTCAGCGGTTCAAGGTCACACTGGCACTGGAGACCCAGGAGACCCGGCCCTGCCTGTGCTTTCCTTCCCATCGCCTGCCTAAGGAAAAGAGAAGTGATTTCAGAGAATTCAGTTTGAGTTCTGCTAACTCTGGGTGACAGGTACCAGTTAAAATAAACACTAATAGTAAAAAAAAAAAAAGTTTTATTTCCTAAAGTACATGCACAGATACAGAATTGTATGTAGGATGGCATTTAATTTCAGCAATCCTACAAGCAGGAAAAACACTAAGTCAAAAATGAATTGAGCAAATCTGATCATTACTTTCTGATGTTGTTATATTAACTTTTAAAGTTCACTAAAACCATACACTGTCTTTATTAATGCTTATTTCTCCCTTTTTTTTTCCTTCTTTAAGGGGCTAGATACTTCTACCTTATTTTTAAAAATCATTATGAATCAGAAGTCTTTGAACTTCACTTTTCCACTTAGTTCTAATGAAATCTCTCAAAAAAAACATCAGCCAACCTGTTTACAAATCAGTTTCATACAGTATTGATCTTTACTCAATGTCTGTTCTTAATATATTAGAATACCTTATTTGTAATTATGAAAATGTTTCCTGCATAAAGATCCTGTGTACGTGATGGTATAACGTGTACGGATTGACGACACAAAATCCCTCACAGAATTCCCCTTTCTGCTTGCATGGCAGCTGCCTTGCTCCTCAGCTGGGAGAAGGCCAGGAGCACAGTATCGCTCTGAGAGAATTAGACTGTGGCAGCCTCTGCTGTGTAATCCATTTCTCTGGTCAGTACTAACAGTTTTGGAAATAAGGTTATCAACAGAAATTCAGAGTGTTTGTGCTCTGAGTACTACAGAGTACTCTGGAAGTGTACGATGATTACACCCACACAGCTTTCAGTAGTATCCCTGTGGGGGATCTCCGGTCACCAGATATTCTGTCCAAGCTGGTTTGGAAGTTTCGTTTATGCATTTTGTTGTTCTTGTTTTTTGTTTTTTTGTTTTTTAGTAAGCTCTATACCCGACGTGGGGCTTGAACTCCTGTCCCCAAGAGAGTTGCGTGTTCCACTGACTGAGCCAGCCAAGCGCCCCAGGATGTTAAGTTTTTATTGTAACTTTCACACCAAAATAAAAATTTTACATTTACTTCAGATAGACTTGAAGGTGGAAAGGAGTATGTCCATCCCTCTGATTGGCTGTAGGAGTTTAAAAAAAAAAATCAATAGAAACACCAAAAACTATTTGCATCTTGCCCTGGATTCCGAGCTCCGAGACACAACAGTGCTTCTCTAATCCGCTGTTGAGTAGAACACAGTGGCTTTGTTTCTAGGCTCCCGGGGGCCCGGCAGCTCCTACCAGTCAATAACCTTGTAGCCGTTGCAGACGCAGGAACGCTTCCCTGATGTGTTCTGTGAACCGCAGAAGTACCTGTGTTGAGTCCAGGTCCACGAGCCTGGGCGGCAGCAGAGCTCTGAGTAGCAGACCTGAGCTCCGCACCCCCAGCGTCGGGTCGAGCTGGAGTGCTCACGCAGGCCCCCGCCTGAGCCCTGCTCCGTAGGCATTGGGCGGCCTTGCACTGTTTGCACACTCTCTCCCTACCGTAGTCCCCCTCAGGTACCCTCCCTCTTGCTAAATCCTACACCTCACTATTCGGTTGTGTGGTGTTTAAATAAAATCCTTGAAGAGCAATTTTTTTTTTTTTTTGGCTCCCAGTCTTTAAATATCCTACACTAATTTTTGTTTGCTTTTTGCTTTAGCAAGTTAAAAAAAAATGGTTTCAGCAAGTTATTCAGGTTCTCCTGAATCGTGCTTTTGGCTTCTAGTTCCCGACCCGTTAGTTTCTTTGATTCATACCAAGATTGCAAAGTATCTACTTTTTAAAGTAAGAGTAAGACATACCTTCAGAATAAATGGTCAGTAAAATCAAACGCTCAGGAAACAACTTCTTGCCAAGGGGAGCTTTGCTCGAGACTCAGCTGTTCTGGAGCAGTTTGCATAAGATTTTTGCAGCAGAAAAGTGGACTCAAAAAAGAGATGGTTTTGCCTGTCCTACTCCTGTGCAGAACCTTTAGAGGTTGATTAAATGAAGCAGTAATTAGATTTTAGTGTGTGTTTCAAAGACCAGAACTAATAAATTGCTGTTTTATCAGGTGGTTTATGAAATACCAGCATGTGGACCCAGAAGAAGCTGTAAGGATTCACATTGACGTCCAGACAAAGAAATCAGTGGCAATTCACTGGGGAACTTTCGCCTTAGCCAATGAGGTGAGTTTGATCATGACAAACATCACTCTGCTTATGTGCTTGACCGGAGAGGATGCCAGCATCAGCAGCCCCTGCGGTGTGCGCAGAGGCCGGACTGGAATCAGGCCTGCATAGCCTCACATGCATTAGGGGATCGATCACATTAGTAAAACGGTATTTATATACAGTGGAAAAAAACCCTCATTACATGCTGTGCTTTTGGCTTATTTCTGTAAGTGAAGCATGCATTTATAGAACCAAATGTGTGTGGTCTTAGAAAATGGAAAAAATGAGCCATCATGTCTTCCCCTCAAGGGGCTTTTGTTCGAGCAGAAGATGTAAGGGGTGTCCATAACTCTAAAACGGGTGGAAAGAAGTGCTTCACTGTGGGACAAAGTGGTCTCACGAGTCACGGACTGTTACTGATTTGGAGGGATCAGGAAGGGAGGGCTTCCTGGAAGAGGGGACATCTGAACTTCGCTGTGAGAATGCGTTTCAAGAGGAGGAAGGGGGCAGAGCACAGGATCGGAGGCAGCAAGCAAAAGGGGAATAGTGAGGAATTAGTTCAGCCAGAGTATGGATGGGACTCGGAGGGCAATGGCAGACCTGAGGCTGGACAGCCTGGAACTTTTTAGGAATATGTTCTTCATCCAGTGAACAGTGACTGAGTGCTGTGTGCCAGGTTTGGGATAAGTGGTGGTTTTATTCCTAGACGAACACAGAAGAGCTGATTTGTTTCGGTAAGGTAGGTGAATCCTAGAACTCTATTAACCAGGGTTCTGGAATCAAGGAGAGGGACAGCAAAAAAACCCCACTTTCTCCTTTTCTGGATCCGGGTCCTACCCTAACAAGATTTAGAAATGGATGGTTGAACTTGGCATCTTCTGCTTTGCTGTGTGTGGCCTCTTCCACACCCCAGGGCTGCGCTGTGGGAACCGTGTTTTCAGGCTGTTCCAGGCACTCCCTCTGCGCTGTTGCTGGCCTGCCCTCTCCCTAAGTTGTAGCCTGTTCACAGCTACCTAGGACACTGCCTGCCCATCCCCTCCTGTCCCGTCCCAATTCCCACCCCTGAACCACACTATGGGGGGGTTGGGGAGTGGGGAATGGAGTGAATGAATGAATGACCCCGGGGCAGGGGGATGAATGAGAGGGAAGTACGTGTGTCCGCGAGGGGAAGTGGGGTACCGGTATCCTGAGGCGTACCGTGCCACGCGGTGGCAGTTTCTCTCTCCGTGTATGTAGCTCGTGTGTGTAGGTTCCACGTATGCAGATCTAGGGACACGTGTGTATGATCCGTGTGTGACCTACACAGAGACTTAGATGAAGTCCTATTTCACTAAGCCTGTTCGGAGAAGAATCGAGGATGACTCCTAGATTTTTAAGAGCATGACTATCTTCCCAGTTACTTTCCTGCAATGGGGAAGATGAGAGGATAGAAACCTCCACATTCAGGAGTTACTGTGTGATCCAGTCTCCCAAGAATTGTTCCTGTTACGAATCTAACCTCCACCTTTATTTCTTAGTGAAACCTGTAACAACTCAGTAAGTCTTAGCAAATTAAAATGTGCTCATGCTTTGACATTAGATGCATAAACGGGACCTCTAGGAGTTTGTTAAATTATAAAGACGACAGAATTTTTGGATATTTACCCTATGAGTAAACACTTTGAAGTGATTTGCACGAAGGCAGCTCTAACAGCTACTTCCGGTAATACAAGCGGACTGAGGATGGCCTGAGCCTGCAACACTTACAAATTGTATATATAGCAACATCTACTTTATCTCAGCAATTATGAGTTTCCTGTATGATGTATTTAAGCACTAAAACTTAGTTTCCACCAAAACTGGTGAGTTTTTGATTTCCGGCATCACAGAAGATAGGGTTACCTTTTGAAGAGACTAAGGTCTTCATTCTGAGTATCTCCCGTGGGAGTAGACTGTAGAACAGCGACGCTCTGGACCGGAACTGCAGAGCTGTCTGGGCTGGTTGCCTAGCCCTTAACGGAGCCAGAGTGCTGGGCGCTTCCTCTGCGCCGTCACTCTTAGCGCTCATCCGCTGTCTTGCTGGATCCGTACTTGCTGTTCGGCTGTGGGGCATTCTGACCTCCCTTGTGGGACTGAGGTATCTGCACAGTCAGACTGCTACCACTCAGGAGGCTTTCTGGCCGCCTTCTAGGGCTACCTTCTCGATGGCTGAAGCAGCCAACAACTGACCTATGAAGAAACTCAGATAACGCAACATCGAAACCCACACTAAATTAGAGCCTATTACTAAAGTGACTGATGAGCAAAGAAACAGTGTAGGGTGATTGTGTAAGTGTGGTGTTGGCCAAGACTTGTAGGGCACTGGGGTGTGTGTCTGTGGGGGGTGAGACTTAAGCAAATTATTTTTCAGTGGGAAAGAATTTCATTTTCGAATCTCTTAACATAATTTTGCAAGGCGACAATTGTGACTTAGGTTGTTAAGTTACACTTTCTTGGGGATATATTAGCAAGTTCCTATATGATCCAGAAGCTAGCGATGGAGGTGAAAGGATCTGTGTGGCCAGTAGCTCTTAGCCAGCCTGTGTGTCTTACTCCCTTTGTGGTCACCATGTCCCCATCCCTAAGCAGTGAGTGCCCTTTGACCCCGCCTGTGGGCCTCTTCTCTAGTGGGTCACTCCCTTGATTGGGGATCTCTTCAGTCTTATGGCCAGCGGTCCACTCTACCTTTCACTCCCAAGTTTCCCCCATAATCCATGTTTTTACATCCGGCTGCCTGCTCGACATCTCCACTTGGATGTCCACTGGGTACCAAAGACTTGCGTTCTGATCTTCCCTCCAACTTGTTGCTTTTATATCTCAGAAAATGGTTCTAGCTACTCAGGTCAAAACCTGACTTCTCTCTCTCCTGTCCCCCACCCTGTTTACCCTGCAGTCAGTCAGCTCAAACTTCAGAATATGTAAGTCATCTCTGCTCCCAACATGGGGCTTGAACCCATGGCCCAAAGATCGAGAGAGTCACACACTCTACAAACTGAGCCAGCCAGGTGCACCCCCAGAATATTTCACATTTGGACTACTTTTCACTACTTGGACTGTTTCCACTCTGCCCCTTCCCGTCTGTTCTCAACACTCTGAAGGGCAATGACCTTTATGCCCTGACTCCATCCGACTCCTCTCCGCCCGGTGCTGTCCTCTCCCAGGTCTTGGCTAAAACGCTGCCTTGTCATAGACGATCTCTTAGCCTGTGGGATTTAAAATGAAACCTCCATCTACCACACTTATCACCCCTCCCCCTTTTTCTCTCCACATCGTGTTAACAACTCTGATAACATCATCTTATCCATTTCTTATCACTCCCATATTATTCTCTTAGTAGCAGTGCGCTGGCTACTCCAGACGGGCGCTGCGGGGACAGCTGCTGCCTGATGGGCAGAGGCAGACCCATCATGTCGATGGGCTCAGAGATGGATTTTTATTCGCGCTTTATACTTCTGCACTTTACGGCTTTTCTGAGAAAAGAAGAACCAGGAAACAAAGGGAAATGAAGAAGTTCTACTTGTCTTAGCTCTGTTCTCCACGTCCTCCTCAGACTGTAGTGTTGATACTTGGCTGGTGGTTCGAGGGTAACCTTCTATGAGCCAGAAATCTTTTCTCCAGCATTTGCTGACACATACACACTCTTAGAACGTAAGCGGCTACATTCTTCGAAGATCTTGGTAACATCTCATTCTGTAAACTGTCTTTGGTACTGATTCCATTTAGATGGGAATTTCACGTGGTGAAACTGATCAGGTTTCACGCAGTCTAGTGATGTTCGGTCTAAGTTGGCACCACATTTGACAGTCGTGATAGCTGGAGAGGTAAGTAGGGTATTTCTGTTGGCTTAATTAATGACTCTATTAGAAGCTGTGATTGACTCATTTGCTAATGCTTGAATGAAAAGGACGTTAAGTTGGCATATGTTGGTTATTTTAGTTTCAACTCTTAACTCGAAATACCCTCCAAATACATGCATGGTTAAGCCTTTTCCATTTTCCCCCCCCGTCTGCCCTTTGCCAGCATTACTTGGAGCCCCCAGTGAAGCTGAGTGAGGCTCTAGGAAGACACGGACTTAAGACCGAAGATTTTTTTGTCTTGAAGCATGGAGAATCTAGATACCTCAATACTGATGACGAAAACTCTGAATAAATGTGAGCACAGGAGCTGTTGGCGACAAAGGCATCCTCGAAGCTAGGAAAGGCCGAGAAACTCAGGAGTACGAGGATTTTTTATATTCGGAAACAACTTCTACAAGTGAGGGTTTTGTTTTGCGTGCTAACTTGCTTGCTATTGCGCCTGCCAGCTCGTGCGGGGAAACTGGAGTTCAGAGGTGGGTCATTTACAGAATGAACTGGAGAGGGGGAATTAAAATCCTGTCTCAGTGGCATAAGCATTGCAATGAAATTTTTTTTTTTTAACATTTTAGTGGTAGAATTTGGAGGTTATGAAAATTAAGGTCTCATTTCTGTTCTTCTGGTTAAGGGCCTCCTACAAGTGAGACTGTTTCAGAGCCCTGCACATATAAACCTGTTTCTTATATTCACTTTGGAGGACGTGAGGACACGGCCACCCACATGCTTAGAGCACCTCTCCTTGCTCTGTCAGGATTAGCTTATATGCCAAATGTTATGTATTTTTTTAAGCAGAGAAACATAGGAGGTTGGGCGAAGTTCCCATTTTTAAAGACTTAGTTTCTTAAAAGAGGAAGAGTATTTTCTGTTTTACGTCTGCAATCCCCAAATCAGAAGCAGAGTTGGACAGAGGCAGGGCAAGGGGGTGGTTATGAGGACATGATTGGTGACATTTTCTATTTTTAATCTAAAAGTCAGACCTGCTAAGCACAAAGATAGCTGCCAGGAAATATTTTACAAAGATAAATGCACATCTTAAAATGTTAATAATTCTCTGTATTCCATTTTCTCTCTACTCACCCTCCCCATTTCTTAGCACCAACCATGAGTATATCAATAAGATCTATTGATTTTACAGGATTCAGATGGCTTATATTTTTATATTAAATGACCTCTAAGCACGATTCTACTTTGACTAAGCTAATGTAGGAGACTAGCAGTTAAAAGAGAAAAGAAATGGTGATTTTGGGGAATTAGCTGACCTGAGTTTAGTCCTGTAAGGGCTCTGTGGTCGCTTGACTGCTGTGAAGCTTTCAATCAGATACGTCAGAGGCCCATCCTGTCTTCCTGCTCCCCAGTCTGTGAAGTGAGCTTTATTCACACAAAATAATCACGGTAGCTTTTCTACACCAAGCTGCCCGGCGGTAATCTATTTTCACATACATATATATGCACGCCACCTGTTAGCCACTTAATCTCAGTTTTAATCCTCCTCCCACCACAGATTTTCTGTGTATTCTGCCACAAGTCACCTATGCTCACTGTGCCTCCGTTTCCTCATGTGGAACAAGAGGACATTTTTGACCTACCTCCAAAAAATGTGAATAGTGATTTTTTTAAAAAAGCACTTTGAAAATATAAGGGAGAGCATTATTTCTTCAGACATCACTGCCTAATATAGAGCAGGAGCTCTGAAAGCTGAAACTAGGCTCCTGCTGCTTTCGATAGGGTCTTGTTCTTGCTGCAGTCAAGCATGTATAGTTAGGACATGGAACCCTGAGGACTGACAACTTATCTCCTTTTGTGAGAGTAATAGCCAAAATAAATGTTAATGGTCTTCATCAAAAATTAGCATTCTTCTCTTACAGAGATGCAAATCAGGCCAGGGGAAATGTGTGTAGAATGTATGTGATTTGGGGCACTAAAGCACAAAGTTTCCCATAAAATAACCTTCAGGAAAAACACAACGGAACCACCCCTAAACATTTTCACTGCAAAGGAACATTCTAGCACGCGGACGGGAATGGAGCTGGTAGGTCGATGGCGGACGAGCTGGGGGGGCCTGTCTGGGGGGGGCCTGTGGGCGCCTGCCCTGCTGTCGCGCGCCGCCGTGAGAATTCATCTCTTACCTCTGCCGGGAAGCAGACCAAGTGCGTCTTACTCGGTCTTCTCCGTGAATGGCCTTCACATGATTTCTGCAGTCACGCGTCCCAGGTAACTTATGTTCCGGTTTCGCTTCATTGGGCCTGCCGCGTTTTTCTAGGCCGCTCGCGAGCTTTATTACCCTTTACCTTCTTTCTACGCTGACCTTTTGTTCGCGAAGTACAGGGGGCTTCAGCTCTCGTAGGATCGCACTCGGTTCGCGTGGCTTCCATGTTTTCCCTGGGCTACGTTTTGCAGGGTTTAGGTAGAAAGCAAAACCAAATTTTGAAAAATAAGCCCAGCCCCCTCTCGCCTCCATTCGGCCTACCGCGTGGCGCGGTCAGTCTGATCTCGCCGAGCAGCAGCCAGGCGGACCTGAGGGCTTCCCGACGCGCCCTTCCCTCGCCCAGGGCAGGGAGGCTCGCTCCGTAAAGGCCACCGTGTGCCCTGCCCGACAGAGACGAAGGTCTCTTAGGAATCTTTTAAGGTAAAAAGGACCCCCCTTTTTCTCTAGGATTTTGACATTTCATCCTCAACACTCTGATCTCCAGGAAACGGGATTATCTATTCAAACTAAAAACCGAGGAAAAGCAGAGATGGGGTTTTAGAATCCAGGGCTGCCGAACTACATCAACGCCAAATCCGACTTTGTAACCCTGTGCACATTTGACTATGTATTTTCATTCAGCAAGGAGGCAGATTAAAAAATTCATTATAAAGAAATGTGCCTTTCAGGGAATTAGGACTTCTGTCCGTGATGCAACCCCAAGCACGTATCCGTCCCGGCTGTAGCCAGCTGGCAACGCCCATGGTTTCACCTGAATACGGAATCCTTTTTCTACTATAAAAATAGTCCTTGCAAGTTTGATTTCTGTTATCAGGCTAACCCTGAAAATACACACTTTTCTGGTTGAGGATTTGTGACTTCCTATGGAAATCCATGTATTTGCAAATGAAATTTAACTTGTACAGCTTTGCCTTAAATACCTGGAGTCGGAAAGCTGCCACTTGCATCCTGATTTACCGAGTACTGAGCATGGTGCTGGACGGGAATGCTGTAAGACCTGGCTGAAATGAAATCTATTAATAGTGTTTTTATTTCATAAGCTATTGTAACAGTATTATGACTAAAATTACAACATATGAAAATCTCAGCTAAATAGATGAAAATTAATAAAATACTATCAAGAGAAAATGTGTATAAACTTTTTTCCTTTTTATTTAAAAGATAAAGGTTATGCTGATGGTTAAAAAAATTCAAACAGTAGAAGGTATACATAGAAAAGTCCCTTCCTCAGTCCCACTCCCAGAAGTCTGGGTATCGTTCTAGAAAATATTCTCTGGATAGAAGCCTAAATAGTTTTCATTTAAAAAACACACCCACATTTTCTGGATGCCTTTCCACATGGGCGTGTTCAGATTTCCTTGTTTAAGATGAGGTAACAGATTTAACCAGCTGCCTACGGACGGACATTCCCACCGACCCCAGCCCGCCGTCCCCCTGGGAGTGGTGAGGACGAGGAGACGGCGCTCAGGGACTCAGACGAAGCTGTGGGAGCGGTTTGGCTGGGCCGGCTGGTGGCCTCGAAGACTCAGGAAGGCCTCACGAGCACGAGAACAGGGTCGTCCGGGGGCAGCCCTGATCGCACCAGCCGGTCTACAGGGAGGCTGTCTCCGACGGGTAACCGCACAGCCCTGCAGGGGGCCGAAGGTTCGCTCGCTCATAAATAAGGCGACTGTCCTGTCACATCGAGGAAATAACTGAAGTAAACTCAGCAAATGGCAAAATGAAAAGAAATGGTGTCAGAACAAGCTCCTCTGTTCATTTAGTAAATAAACTGGTTCAAAATAAACCGGAAAACCATGGCGGGGTGCAGCTGTGTTAATGATGAAATGTGATATTTACCGTTTAGATCCGGCAGCTGGAAGAATTTCAGCTCCCTTAGTAACAGGGAAGATGGAAACTGGGACCAGTCAGAACTTGGGTATGAATGTTACCTTTTCCTTCACGTCTGCATCACAGTGTTCAGCTAACACCCTCATTTTCTGGGCATATTCTTCTCCATATAACAGGAAAAACAAGGAACCTGTAGGGAAAGTGGGCTGAACAGCTGAAGAGCCTTCTTTTCCGAGGCACTTAGTTATATTCTGAGAGAGTGTAAGAGCTCGAAGAAGAATCTCCTTTGCCACGTGGCCGTCATAAAGGGAGAGGAATGAGGAGTCCACCTGAAAGAGGAAACCATGAGTGTGATTGTAATAACTTATGAAAAATGTTTTCATGTATATTTTCACTTAAAAAAAACTGGTCATAGATAATTATCCCTAAAATGGCCTAACATCAGTGTAAAATCTTAGGCACCCCTATACTTTATACTAAAAGAAAAAAGGGTTTTACTGTTTTAGCTGAAAAAAACTATTTTCTTGGAGTCCTAGAAGGTAGTCATTGGCAGAAACACCCACGTCCTTTTTAAGCTCCATCATCTGGTCTTCCTGGGGGCTCCTCAATTCCCCAGACACTTACTGCCCCTCACCCCGGACCCTGTGGGCCAGGCCGGGGCTCAGGGAGGAGCAGGTCCCTCCCTTACAGGAGTGGAGGCCCGTTCTGTGTCCGCACCACCTTCACTGCCTTCAGAACACTTATCTCAGCTTTTAATTATGGGGTTCATTTGTTCCATGTTCTTGTAACTGCTCGAGTGTGCTCACTGCTGTGTCCTGGCACTCGGCTCGGCGTGGGCGCGTCCTGGGGACTAGCGTTTCAGCGCCCGTGAAGACACATAAAACACAGACACGTCAAGGGGAAGAGATGCGGTCACATACATGTACCCCAAAATGGATGGACAGAACGATGACAATCTATGGTTGTTAGGGAGGACCCTTCCAAAATGATTTTTTAAAAGTAAAATTGGTTACAGAAAATTTTTAGGAAATTCGTTAGGCAAAAAGAACCAAAAACAAAACCCCAAAACCAAAAAACCTGTGCTCTTCACAGATAATCTCTTAGCATTTTGGGGTAATTCTTTCTAGATCTATCTGTCCAAATCTATGTATTTGTATACTTATAAAACAGAAAATGTCAGCTGTTTACCTGGGCACCAAGTAGTCCTTCTGCCATGGCCGGATTTTCAGACAAATTCACAAGCAGTTTCAGAACTTGAACCTGAAAGAAGAATCATATTGGTTTATTTCAACCAGCAAGCATGGATTTGCCCCCCCATCTCTGGCCCCAGCACACCGCCCTCTCCCTGTGTCCACATTTTAAACTCCGGCCCGGGCTTCCTGTATGGCCGGCCCAAAGGCTCTACCCCGCGGAGCTCTCTCCTCAACGCTCCCAGAGCACTTCGCACACAGCAGGGCTATTGGAACAGTATTTTTCCAGCTACGTCATTAGGGAGAAGATGGTGAATGTCTGTCTACCCGCCTCTCCCCCTAATCCAGGGTAATAAGCTTAACATTAAAGACCTTTATTACAATTACTGGTAAGTGAAACATCTTTGGAACAAAAAAAGGAATCTCTCAAAGCGTTGTTTATTTCTATTTAAAGTATGAAGATCTTGGGACAGTTTGGTTACCAAGACTAGAAAAATATGGTCCTTTTTAGTAGGTTACTATGAACCTTTGAGCTTATCTTTTTACGTGAAAAATGTTTTAAAATCCTTTAAATAGGCACTTAGAGCTGACAAGCTACAGTATCAGCATTCCTGTCACTCGTAACTGTCAGTACCATAGCCCCCTTATCATTCCAAGACCCCCAACACACACCTAAAATCACGGATAATAGCGAAACCTATATATGCTATGTTTTTTCCTATACACACATACCTATGCCAAAGTTTAATTTATAGATTAGGCACAGAAAGATGAACTACAATAATAAAATAGAACAATTAGAGTAATCTCCTGTAATGTTATATGAATGTAGTCTCAAAATATCTTTCCAATTTTAGTATCTGTACTGAAGGGAGCACTCTCTGAAAATACCTTATTGCCCCGTACTCACTCCTCTTCTGCTGGGAGATAAAATGCCCATGTGATGAGATGAAGTGAGGTGAATGACAGGTGGTGTGACACAGCGTTAGGCTACTCCTGAGCCTCTGACGGGAAGTCAGAAAGATCATCTGTGTCCCAACTGCTGTTGACAGCATATGACAAACCGTGGAAAGTGAAACCACGGATAAGGGGGAGGGGGGAACTACTGTAATAACATTCAAACAGAATTCTGGTTTAAGGACAAAGGTCATACAAAGCTATACAAGATACTTGAAATTACACAAAGTGAGGCCTGGGGAGGGACAAATATGCTATTAGACCTGGAAGGGAACCCAGATCTTAAATTTTTAAAAAACCTTTTTTTATGATAAAGGCATTGTGTGTTTCCTATAAAACATTTTTATTATTTATTTTTAAAGTAGCCCCAATGCGGGCTTGAACTCACGACCCTGAGATCAAGACCTGAGCTGAGATCAAGAGTTGGATACTTAACCACCTGAGCCACCCAGGTGCCTCTCCTTTAGAACATTTTTAAAAAGTGACAGAAAAGCACAAAGGAAAAGGAAATTCACCCCAATTTCCATGATCAAAACCAATCAATATTACGTTTTGTTATTTTCTTCCTGGGCTTTTTACATACCTATATACTCACATATTCCATATCTATGTTGTATATACTAATTTGTTAATCAGGATAAAAGGCTTTGCTTAATTTATCAATTATTTTTTAAAAATTATGAAATTAATACATGGTCACGATACATTTCAAACCGTGCAGAGGGAAACAAGGGTGAAAACAAGCGCCACCGTCCTATCTGCCTATCCCACCCCCCAGCAGAAACCATGGGTAGCAGTTTCTTGTTTAAGCAGAGATCATGTTTTTCAGATAGAATTCTTGATGAATTACAGCCTCTTAAGGTGAGAGAGAAAAGACAACTTCTAACCATCAGTGCAGATCTGGTCTGGCCTGACTGGCTGCCAGCAGAAAGGAAAAGTGTTAGGAATGAACACTTGTCTCCAAAGTCAGTGAAGTTTTGATTAAGAAAAGGGACAAGAGTTCTGAAACAGGCAGGTCCCAAACCTAGGAAAGAAGCCTGGATGAAGTCAAAATCCACAGGGCCCCCTAGTGGCTAACGAGGGTAGGCTTATAACCCGGGAACAGTAACAGCCAGAGCCATCAGTGGAGCCTGAATTAAAATTCCACGTTGCTATGCCCCGGAAAGGAGTGAAAGAAACATGAGAAAATAATTTATAGAGCACAACTGCAGATTAAAAAGCTGCAGGTATCCCCTGCTTCTCGAATGTTCGCCTCATGCCATCTCGCTTCTATGAAAGGCCTACGTTACTGGTACCTGTTTCCATGAACCAAAAGAAATCCAAACAGGATTTTCATTTTTATTAAAAAAAAAAAAAGCAAGAAAAACTAAAAGAAAAGAGTGTTGGGTGTTCTGCAGCGAGCGTTGGTGGGGGCAACACACACCCCAGGAAGTACGCTCAGCATGTCCACATCGAGCAGCCAGAGCTTTGAACTGTGTCTGTGAACATCTCTGCTTATCTTGATTTATTCTGTGCATGTTAGCAAGATACGTTCCAAGCTATCGGGAAAGCCTGAGAGAGGGTTTTTTGGGGGGCGGGGGGTCTGGGAATGCTCAAAAATGTTCCCATTTTTAGGAGAGGTTTCACAGGCGCGCCCTGCTTCCGGATAGCGGGGGACACCTGTGTATGTATTTTGATTTGAACCATGTTAAGTCCTCTCACTTACCACATGTGCCATCTTGCGGTGACCACATTTCTTTTAAGCCATTCATTTTCTTTCCTCTCATTGCAGATTTAACAAACACATGATTTATGTTCACGTTAATCTTCCATTATTTATATTTGGTTAGAATCAGTGCTGTACCCAAGAGATTGTTGTAGTACGGTGAGATCTCTTATTAAAAATAAGATTTCTAAAAAGTCATTTTGGTTATTTACTAAGAAAATATCTAAAACGGGTACATTTTCTCACAAATGGATTACTGTCCAAAAGTCCATTTGCAACTTGGAACTTTACACTCATCTTTTATGGAGAAACAATGTTTTATAATTGGTGGTCGGGTTCCCAGACAGACCAAAAAAAGCAAATTTTCTATCCCAGAAATGCCATACCAGGCAATGGAATGGAAAAACAAAACAAAAATAGAACATACTATTGCGGTGTGAGTCACCTTCTAAGAAGTCATAAAACATACTAAAACACCGACCGTGTCGGAGACAGATCCACATGGCCCAGGCCAGACTCGCCTGGCTCCGAACTCCTTGCTCCTCCTGAGGTTTTGGGTAAAGCAGCTGCAGACCCAGGCAGGAGTCTGTCCTGGGTCTGCGATGCTGTACGTAGAGGGAAGGGTTTCCCTGGGGCCTCAGAGGCTGGAAGTTACCTTGTTCCACTGATAGAGAGAGGTCGATGGGTGCACGCGTTTTGGAAGCTGCCTACGGATGGAGCATATTTCAAAAATATTGCTAATAAGATTATTACACTTAATAATTTTGAATGCCTTTGGGTACATCTTAGACCAGATGCAAGTAACTCTGGCTAGTGGAAACGTGGAAAGCCCAGAACAAATTTTAAAAGGGCTATAGTGAGGCTGTCCTGTAATCACATTTGGTAACCCCAGAAATAAGTTCAGTGATGTTGAATATTTGGAGTGTGGTCCTTCGAAAATGCTCTTGCGTTTTCTCTCAACTGTGCCAGAGAACACAGACCAACATAGTAAAACACCGATAAATGATCAACCCAACTAATCAGAGCCTTTGGTTAGTCTACCTTCTGTTTTTATGCTACTTCTCGAAAAATGGCACTTGAGAAAAATGCCCACTAATAGGTTGACTCAAGTTACTTTCACGGGGCGTCTCCTGAGATCCCTAATTAGGTCAATCTGTTGCCTCCTCCATCTGCGTAAGTGGTCAAAATCAAGCACCAGACATCCGTTACTAACTTAACGGTGGTTTTCAAAAGATTTTTCCACAAATGATGGCTAAATCAAAAAAAGTTTCTACCTCCGAGGTGAGCAAAAAATTCAATTAACCAGCATTATCACTCAAAGCCTTTTAATCAATTACGTATAATTAAACCTGGTGTGGGGGGAAGCCAGCTACATCACTTCAGTAAACACATTCTCGAAGAGCACACGAATGCCCATCTATTGATAAGTGAAATAACACATTTTCACAAATTCATTTTGAAATTGATTACTTGGGGATAAAAATAATTTACTTTGTTGGGCTCACGAAAGGCTTTTAATAAACTTTGAATAAATGTGCTCTTTTTTGAGGGATATCAACTGAAGATGAGGGACTTAAAATTCAATTCCAATCTTACTAAGCTTGATGCAACAGCTCTTTGTACTTCCAAGTCATCATCATTCATCCGTACCTTGGTCCGTGCATTTCCGGCGAGCAGCACGCGGAACAGGTCTGGGACGTAACAGCTCAGCATGTGCTGGTGGTCGTCGGTAACCGTCATGTTTGTTAACAGTCTCAGTCCAGCCAGCTGCACGGCAGAGTCCAGGGGACCAGACAGGACATCCTTGCACACTTGATTCATGTATACCTAGAGGGGGGGGGGGGAGTGAGTATCTCCAAAAACTTGTCTGTGACACAGTAACTTTTCTGCACGGCGGAAGAGGACCGTTGTTCAGGGGCAGGCTGGTTCCTCAAAAAAGATGACGTCTAGGGGCACCTGGGTGGCTCAGTCATTAAGTGTCTGCCTTCGGCTCAGGGCGTGATCCCGGCGTTCTGGGATCGAGCCCCACATCGGGCTCCTCCGCTGGGAGCCCGCTTCTTCCTCTCCCACTCCCCCTGCCTGTGTTCCCTCTCTCGCTGTCTGTCACATAAATAAATAAAATCTTAAAAAAAAAAAAGATGTCTATCCAGCCCTCAAACTTCGGTGATTTTTTTTTTTTTATAGCAACCTTTGCTAAGACAGGCACTGTGCGAGCATTTTACAAATACACCTCACTTAATCCGTAAGACACCTCTAATGCGGTGGGTGTTATTAATGGCCATTTGACAGACAAGGACAAGTCCTCAAGGAACTTGGATCCCTGCCCAATATCAAGCCAGCCGGTGGGGGAGCAATGTCTAATTCCAGAGACCACGCTCTCAGCACCTGTGGTCTCTCAACTGTTGGGACCTCCCAGCTCAGTCCTCTTTTCTGTGTCAACTGCTTTGGACACACGAGGATCGAGGAGGAAGACCTGTGTGGCCATTCTGCGTCATGGTAAGTAGCTTAACAACAGGGTCTAGGAGCTACATGTTAGAAGAACAGGGGGATCAAAGCGAAATAGAATTTTTCTTTACGGTTGGTTCTATCAAAAGAAAGCAGAGGCAAAATTATCTTTGGCCCAATTTTCTTCTTTACCCAGGGATATGTATATGATCCGTGCCCTCCTGATACTGGTGACACTGGCAAATTGGAATGCGATGCCAGTAATACTCCTATTTCACACACAGTAGAACGAAACCCACGATGATGGAAAATTTTCTGAAACTGTTTTCTATTTCTTACAGCTTGGAAAAATTATGTCTCTCAGATAATTACTATTTACCTAACTGAAACTCCACCCTAAATTCTGATAAGAAAAATTTCCTAATATAAAATGCTAAGAAATGAGCAACTGTCCCATAAGTATTAAGTTTTAAAAAAATCCAAAAGTATCCACGTTACCATAGAAACTAGAGTAATGGCAGTAAAGCAAAGAGAGATTAAACTTTTAATCGTGGTTCAGAGCCAAATGACATTTACAAGCCACCCGCTCTCTCTGGCCACGATTTCATTACACATCTGTCCTTCAAAAAAATGCCATTTCCCCAGCTGTTTATAAATCATATATTTTCATAAGATGCTGATGCCTTTCACGGCCTTTCCTAAAAGGATTTGAGCATTTAGATCCTTATTATCTTTGAGTCTTTTTACCGGTTCAAGTTTAGCAACAGGATCACCAAGCAGACAAGATCAGTTACTCCTGGGGCTGTGTCTACCTCCCCTTGCTGCTTTCTTAGAATTTCCTCCTTCCCCAACTCTGCTTGTAGAAACCTTAGACATTCCTTTTTTTTTTTTTTTTTAAGATTTTATTTATTTATTCCAGGGAGAGACAGGGAGGAAGGGAGAGAAGGAGGAGCAGAGGGAGAGGGACAAGCTGATTCCACGCTGAGTGTGGAGCCTGACTCGGGGCTCGATCCCAGGACCCCAAGATCATGACCTGAGCCTAAACCAAAAGTCAGATGCCCCCAAACCTTAAACATTCTTTAGAGCCAAGCTGTACTCTACCTTTTACAAAACTTTGGGATGACAGCTCTCCTTTCTATGTACGCAACAATGTTTTACTTACATTTTTCTTTACTTCATCATGTTTACCTTGCGTTACACCTATTTATGGACTTGCCTTTTCTCTTCTAGCTTTCTTAAAACAAGAGTTAATCATGTTCGTTTCTGACCTCTATCACAGAGCAGGAGCTCAAGAAATGTTCAAGTAACATAAGTTCCTAATTTATTTCATTTTTCTGCTGATATTATCAGACTCTGGCCAGGTTCCTTTACCAACAGTTGGATGAAAATGAATCCCAAATTCAAAAGCCCAACGCATCTCTTATTGGCTGGTTCAGGTTCCTCCTTCCCCTGACTTATTCTCCATAAAAAATGGGCAGAGGACCTAAATAGATATTTTTCCAAAGACGACCAAAAACAGTCAATAGGTACATGAAAAGATGCTCAACATCACTCATCATCAGGGGAATGCAGATCAACAGTACGATGAGATATCGCCTCACACCCGTCAGAGTGGCTACTGTCAAAAGGACAACATTGGCAAGGACGGGGAGAAAAGGGAATCCTTGTGCTCTGCTGGTGGGAATGTAAGCTGGCGCAGCCTCAAAAGATTAAAAATACAAACTACCACATGACCCAGCAATTCCAGTTCTGCGTATCCATCTGAGACCTTGAGAAGAATAATTTGAAAGGGTATACGCACCCCCAAGTTCACTGCAGCATTACTCATAAGAGCCAAGACACAGAAACAACCTGTGTTGACAGATGAATGAATAAAGCAAATGTGGTCTGTATATCTACTGGAAGATTCTTCAGCCATAAGAAGGAAGGAAACTGTGCCATTAGCAACACATGGATGGACCTTCAGGGCATTACACTAAGTGAAATAAGACCAAGAAAGACAAATACTTGAGATATCCCTTATACGTGGAACCTAAAAAGGCCGAACTCACAGAAACAAGAGTGGCATGGTGGCTGCCAGGGGCTGAGGGATAAAGGAAATGGGGAGATTTGCTCAAAAGGTACAAACTTCTAGTTATGAGATGAATAAAGTTCCAGGATCTAATGTATAGCAGGGTGACTACACTGTATTATATACTTGAAAGGTGCTAAGAGGATAGATCTTAAATGTTCTCACCATGTAGATACAAAGGGTAAGTATGTGAGGTGATGGAGGTCTTAACTAACCCTATGGTTGTTTGCTCTTTCATTTATAGAAAACTTACACATTTGCGACTTCAGGTAACTTACCTTTATCTTGACTTGATTTTCAACATTCACACTCAGGTTATTCAATGCATTTAAAGCTTTCTCTTTAATACTGGGGTTGGGATTGTTGATTTTGCTTCCAATGACTGGAATACCATCCAATTCACGAATAATGACCTAAGAGGGGAAAAAACAAGATCAACACTTCAATACGAACTCCCTTCATCAAAGTTTTTGCATCCACAAATACAAATAAAAATTAATGACTCTTTGGAAATACCTTGCCTGTGCACAATCTGTAATTCTTATTTTAAAAAATTACTTTCTATAATTTTAAAGGTAAAGAAAATAGATCGAAAATAAATTAAGATAAGTAATTATTTAAAAACCATAGCTTGGAGAACTACAATGAAGATTTGCAGAGCTACTGAAATAATCCCAAAGCAATGTACAAATTATTTTACTTTGCAATAAGTTATATTATTTTTCTATTACAGACACATTTGAAAAACTTATGATTTAGGAAAGTAACATTTTCCTAAATGTATTCTTTGGAATACAAATCCCTCAAGATGTTAATAGATGTTCCATTAAGACAAGGGAGGTTCCATGGTTAAGAAAGTTTGAGAAAGGGGCGCTTGGGTGGCACAGCGGTTAAGCGTCTGCCTTTGGCTCAGGGTGTGATCCCGGCGTTATGGGATCGAGCCCCACATCAGGCTCCTCCGCTAGGAGCCTGCTTCTTCCTCTCCCACTCCCCCTGCTTGTGTTCCCTCTCTCGCTGGCTGTCTCTCTCTCTGTCGAATAAATAAAATCTTTAAAAAAAAAAAAAAAGAAAGTTTGAGAAACTCTGGTTTTAAGCGTAGACACTCCTTTACTGTGAAGCACTCCTGTTCACGAGTACTGGGAATCTCCAAGAGGGGAGCACTGAACAGAGTATTTCCATGAACTATACACAAAGGGACGGTCATTTTTCAGTGGGGGAGGGCGGACGTAGGGGCAAGCACCTATTAACATCTTGAAGAATTAGAGTTCTATGCAATTTGTGAAATGATGCCCAAATTTTCAAAGAAGAAGTAATCTGGGCATTTCTCACAATCGATTGCCACACTATGCTACTCTAAGCCTTTGGCCCCAACACTGAGTGATACATTAGCTGCTTCGATTCTTACAAGAAAAAGAAGCTGAAAATGACTCCTGTAAGGACAAAACATGCCCTTGTAAGAGAAAAAGAAGGAAGGCGTATCCTGGCATCATCCACTTTTACCAAAAGCCCCAAACCCTACTCTCCCGTCAAGAGTGGGCTCAGCACCGGGAGAAAAACAAACTCCCTGAACGGTTCTGGCTTGTGCCTAAGGATCTGTGTTTATTAGAAAGCAGTTTTTTTTTTTTTTTTTAAACTAGCCTATTAAAGCAGGTCAAGGCACCAGAACTGACGACGGGGGCAATGACTCCCATTACCCAGGAAAGCCCTGTTCCACCCGTGGCTCTGGGCCCACTCCCACTGCAGTTTGCTTCAGAGGGTCTAAACCCGTGACGTCAGGAACAGCCCCAATACAGGCATGCTAATAAATGAGCCACCGTCTGCTTTGTCTGCGTGGCGCTTCTCCCCACCGGGGCACACGGAGCACCTCCTCCACCCCATTTAGTCCCGATGGGGCTGCTGGTTGAATGCGCTCCATCCATCCCCGCGGTTCGGCTGCGGGGTGCTCCCGCGTGCTCCGGGGTGCCTGCGCACAGCACCTGATCGTGGCCAAGCAACGCCACCATCTGGATCAAAGCCACAGGGATGAAGGCTTTGGACTGTGACGAAAACCTCTTTGTGGCCAGAGAGACCAAAAAACCCAAACTAAAACAAAACAAAAAACCCAATATGCAAAAAGAGCAGGGCTAAGCACAGCCAAGAGATGGAGGGAGAGCGCTCTGGTCACGCTCTCTGTAACCTTAAACTGTTTTCACTTGTGCCGAAGCCAGGGCTATTCTTGGATGTCCAAGTTAACTGAGCTCAGTATTTCCCCTTTTTGGTTTAAAATAATTTAAGTTGGGTCCTGTCACTAGCCACGGAAAGAATACAAGTAATCAACAAATACTCTTTATATCTCCCTATAAATCTCAAGAGCTTTACAATAAACCTTGCCATGCTGGAAAATACGTGACTGAAAGAGAGTATAAATGCAACATAATTTTGTTTTCATGACAAAGTCAATGAAAGGTATTAGCTGAAAATCATTACAATTTCTTTTTAAAGATTTTATTTATTATTTGACAAAGAGACAGCCAGCGAGAGAGGGAACACAAGCAGGGGGAGTGGGAGAGGAAGAAGCAGGCTCATAGCAGAGGAGCCTGATGTGAGGCTCGATCTCAGAACGCTGGGATCACGCCCTGAGCCGAAGGCAGACGCTTAACGACTGCGCCACCCAGGGGCCCTACAATTTTTTTTTTTTTTTAACTTTTTCTCCATGGGGGTAATGGGCAGAAGGAAGCATTCAAATCAAGCGCTTTAGACCTGGTGTTAAAAATCTGTTAGAAGCTGTTTACACTGGGTAGCGGTTGTCAGTGGTCCAGGGCCCCCCTGTATCAGAACCCCCCCCCCCAAGACCTACATATAATGAAAAGCATGTACTGAATGTTAGATGCTTTCACTGTTCTCCTGCAACACTTTTGAATTTTCAATAATTCAGAAGGCCACACAATGCTACGTGGAGTAGACCACACTTATCACAGATGTGATCCCTGTGACCAACTTGGCAGGGATTGGAATCCCAGGAATACTAATGTCACTATCCGGCTGTGCTTTTCAGAAATAAACACTAGGCTGTAGGTACACATCCCGTGCTGTACAGAGGAGGAGAGCGAGGCTCGGGGATTAAATGCCTTATCAGGGTCACGGTTAACTGCCAGTCAGTAAGGATGGGAGGTGCCCATTCTGAGACGAGTACTTACTTGGTTAGTTGAAAAGGCTGCATTGTTACCCAGAGTGACCAAAGCTCTTTCAATAATTACAGGATCATCAGTTGACTCAAGCAGGTAGAGGAGTTTCTGGAGCTGGTCAACGTTTAGGACATCGTCATAGGAACCACTGGTTAAGTCTTCTGCAGAAAAACAAAATTATTTAAAATTCATTTTAATCAATAGGAGATAAAAAAATTTTTTTTTTTTAAAGAGAGCACACACAAGTGTGTGAGCAGGAGGGGAAGGAGGGAGCAGCAGAGGGAGAGAGAGAATCTTAAGCAGGCTCCACGCCCAGCATGAGCCGGACACGGGGCTTAATCACACGACCCTGAGCTGAAATCCAGTCTGGCACTTAACTGACTGAGCCACCCAAGTGCCCCTAAAAAATTTTTTTTTAATTTAAAGATTTTATTTACTGGGAGGAGTTAAGATGGCGGAGGAGTAGGGGTCCCCTTTTTCAGCCGGTCCCGAGTCGAGCTGGATAGGTAGCAGACCAGCCTGAACATCCATGGAACCAGCCTGAGACGCAGGAAGACGCATCTGGATCTCTACAAATGAACATCTCCAGCGCTGAGTATTGAGGTACGAAGAGGGGAGCCGTGAAACCGCACACGGATATCGGAAGATAAACGGAAGGGGGAGGGAGCCGCCGCGTTCGGGCGCCGGGAAGCGGTAGCCACCTGCACGGGGGAGAGCGGGTGGACTCGCGGTTGGCACCCACGAGAGAGCGGACTGAGACCGTGAGCAGGAGCGCGCGCCACCAGACTGAAACGGAACTCCGGTGCGCTCACTGGAACCAGACTGAGACCGGAAGCTTCCGGGAGCGCGCGGGGGGGGGGGGGGGGGGGGGGGCGGGAGGCTGGCAGCGTTAGAAACACAAAGGACAGAGACGCGCAGGCCCTGGAAGTGAGGGCAGGGACGCCGGTGGGGGGCGCACATCCCGGGACGCTGCAGGGTTGAGCAGCACCAACAGTAGCAGAGTTAAAGTGGCCAGAACATCAGTGGTGAACGGGCCGCAATCCTTCTGTTCTGTGACAGAGGCTGAAATTCAGCCGCTGCAGCTCTGACTCTCAGAAGAGGCACAGCAGACCACCAGGGAAAGCCGCCAGAGAACAAAAGCCTGGAAATACCGGCTCAGAGAGTGCCCATCCCCATCCCCCCTCGCAGGGGACACGGAGACTCTACCCAAACAGGGTGGCCTGAGTATCGGTGCGGCAGGCCCCTCCCCCAGAAGGCAGGCTGAAAAATCAAGAAGCCCACATCTCTAAGATCCCTATAAAACAAGTGCACACTGCCTGGGTCCCGGTCAATAATTTGGGCTCTGGACAACCCCGCAACCTCTGCTCATCAGAATGATGAGAAGGAGAAATCCCCCCCCAGCAAAGAAAAGACAATGAGTCTGTGGCCTCTGCCACAGGACTAATGGATATGGATATAACCAAATTATCAGAAATGGAGTTCAGAGTAACAATGGTCAAGATGATGTGTAGACTTGAAAAAAGTATTAACGAAAATGTTAATGAGAATATAGAATCTCTAAGGGCGGAAATGAGAGTGAATTTGGCAGAAATTAAAAATTCTATGAGCCAAATGCAGTCAAAACTAGAGGCTCTGACGGCCAGGGTGAATGAGGCAGAAGAACAAATTGGCGAATTGGAGGATGGGTTAGTAGAAGAAAAAACTAAAATAGAATCTGGACTCAAAAAAATCCATGCACAGGAATGTAGGTTATGGGAGATTACTGACTCAATGAAACGTTCCAATATCAGAATCATCGGCATCCCCAAGGGGGTGGAGAAAAACAGAGGTCTAGAAGAGATATTTGAACAAATTGTAGCTGAAAACTTCCCTAATCTAGCAAGGGAAACAAACATTTGTGTCCAAGAGGCAGAGAGGACCCCTCCCAAGCTCAACCACGACAAACCTATGCCACGTCACGTCATAGTGCAATTCGCAAATATTAGATCCAAGGATACAGTATTGAAAGCGGCCAGGGCAAAGAAATTTCTCACGTACCAAGGCAAAGGTATCAGAATTACGTCAGACCTGTCTACACAGACCTGGAATGAGAGAAAGGGTTGGGGGCGGCATTTTAAAAACTCTTTCAGAGAAAAACATTCAGCCAAGGATCCTTTATCCAGCAAGGCTGTCATTCAGAATGGATGGAGAAATAAAGACCTTCCAGAATCGCCAGTCATTGACCAATTTCGTAACCACGAAACCAGCCCTACAGGAGATATTAAGGGGGGTTCTATAAAGGTAAAAAGGCCCCGAGAGGGATACAGAACAGAAAGTCACTATCTATAGAAACAAAGACTTTAATGGCAACATGGCATCATTAAAATCATATCTCTCAATGCTCAGTCTCAATGTAAATGGCCTAAACGCTCCCATAAAGCGCCACAGGGTTGCAGATTGGATAAAAAGACATGACCCATCCATTTGCTGTCTACAAGAGACTCATTTTGAACCTAAAGATACATCCAGACTGAAAGTAAAGGGATGGAATACCATCTTTCACACCAATAGACCTCAAAAGAAAGCTGGGGTAGCAATCCTCATATCAGACAGATTGGATTTTAAAGACTACAGTTAGAGACACAGAAGGGCACTGTATTATTCTTAAAGGATGTATCCAACAAGTGGAGATGACAATTATAAATATCTATGCCCCCAACAGGGGAGCAGCAAGATACACAAGCCAACTCTTAACCAGAATAAAAGGAAAAATGAAAGACATTGAGGAAGACACAAAAACATGGAAAAATATTCCATGCTCATGGATCGGAAGAATTAATATAGTTAAAATGTCAATGCTACCCAGAGCAATCTACACTTTCAATGCTATCCTGATCAAAATACCGAGGACATTTTTCAAGGAACTGGAACAAATAGTCCTTAAATTTGTATGGAACCAGAAAAGGCCCCGAATCGCCAAGGAACTGTTGAAAAGGAAAAACAAAGCTGGGGGCATCACAATGCCGGATTTCGAGCTGTACTACAAAGCTGTGATCACAAAGACAGCATGGTACTGGCACAAAAACAGATACATAGACCAGTGGAACAGAATAGAGAACCCAGAAATGGACCCTCGGCTCTCTGGGCAACTGATCTTTGATAAAGCAGAAAAAAACATCCGGTGGAAAAAAGACAGTCTCTTCAATAAATGGTGCTGGGATAATTGGACAGCTACATGCAAAAGAATGAAACCTGACCACTCTCTCACACTATACACAAAGATAAACTCCAAATGGATGAAAGACCTCGATGTGAGACAGGAATCCATCAAAATCCTAGAGGAGAACATAGGCAGCAACCTCTATGACATCGGCCAAAGCAACCTTTTTCATGACACATCCCCAAAGGCAAGAGAAACAAAAGATAAAATAAACTTGTGGTACTTCATCAAGATAAAAAGCTTCTGCACAGCCAAGGAAACTGTCAAAAAACCTAAGAGGCAGCCCACGGAATGGGAGAATATATCTGCAAATGATGCTATAGATAAAAGACTGGTATCCAAGATCTACAAAGAACTTCTCAAACTCAATACGCGAGAAACAAATAAACAAATCAAAAAATGGGCAGAAGATATGAACACTTTTCCAATGAAGACATACAAATGGCTAACAGACACATGAAAAAATGTTCAAAATCATTAGCCATCAGGGAAATTCAAATCAAAACCACACTAAGATACCACCTTACGCCAGTTAGAACGGCAAAAATTGACAAGGCAAGAAACAACAATTGCTGGAGAGGATGTGGAGAAAGGGGATCCCTCCTACATTGTTGGTGGGAATGCAAGTTGGTACAGCCACTCTGGAAAAGTGTGGAGGTCCCTTAAAAAGTTAAAAATTGAGCTACCCTATGACCCAGCCATTGCACTACTGGGTATTTACCCCAAAGACACAGACGTAGTGAAGAGAAGGGCCATATGCACCCCGATGTTCATAGCAGCATTGTCCACAATAGCTAAATCGTGGAAGGAGCCGAGATGCCCTTCAACAGATGACTGGATTAAGAAGTTGTGGTCCATATATACAATGGAGTATTACTGAGCTATCAGAAAGAACGAATTCTCGACATTTGCTGCAACATGGACGGCACTGGAGGAGATAATGCTAAGTGAAATAAGTCAAGCAGAGAAAGACAATTATCATATGGTTTCTCTCATCTATGGAACATAAGAACTAGGATGATCGGTAGGGGAAGAAAGGGATAAAGGAAGGCGGGGTAATCAGAAGGGGGTATGAAGCAGGAGAGACTATGGACTCTGAGAAACAAACTGAGGGCTTCAGAGGGGAGGGGGGTGGGGGAATGGGATAGACCGGTGATGGGTAGTAAGGAGGGCACGTATTGCATGGTGCACTGGGTGTTATATGCAACTAATGAATCATCGAACTTTACATCAAAAACCAGGGATGTACTGTATGGTGACTAACATAATATAATAAAAAAAAATTAAAAAAAAAAAGATTTACTTACTTGAAAGCAAGTGAGTGAGCACAAGTGGGGGGAGGGGCAGAGGGAGAGGGAGAAGCAGACTCCTTGCTGAGTGCGGAGCCTGATGTGGGGCTTCATCGCAGGACCCTGAGATCATGACCTGAGCTGAAGTCAGATGCTTAACCAACTGAGCCACCCAGGTGCCCCTAAAAGGTTTTTTTAAACAATCCTGAATGCACACTCTGATGCCAGGCACAGTTTTAAGCACTTCATATGCTTTAACTCACTTAATCTTTAACCTTTGGAAGAAGATACTATTATAATGATCAATTTATAGATGGGAAACTGTGGCTTATAGACATTAAGAAATTATCCAACGGGGCACGCGGGTGGCTCATAGTTGGTTGGGCATTTGATTCTTGATCTCAGCTCAAGTCTTGATCTCAGGGTGGTGAGTTCAAGTCCTGAGTTGGGCTTTACGCTCAGCATGGAGCCTACTTTAAAAAAAAAGAAAAAAGAAAAAAAATGAGCCAATGGTCACTCAGCATTTCTCTATTAGTAAGGCACTACATGCCACAGCATTTTTTTTTTTAAATCAGGTGCATGTGTCCAATGGAACACTTGCCTAGAGGCATAGATTACTTAAGGAAAAGGATTTACATTACGCAGACCTTTTCTGATCACAATTTTAAGAGCACGTCAGGCAGGTGTAAAATCTACGGGAGTGAGCCAACCACGCTGCTAGAGTGGTGATGTGTTTGGTTTACCTGAACATGGCGCGATGACTGGGGTACAGTCCTGCTGGGGGCAAGGACAAAAGAAAAGCTTTCATTTTGAGTAAAAGCCAGAGCAGTCGAATGCTGGATTTGTCAGTGACTTAGGATTTATAGCTCTACCTTAAAAAAACCCCTTATTTACAGAAACTGCCACAGGAAAACCAGAAACCATTTTATAACACCATCATAAAACTATGATTATAGGTTAGACAGTGCACGTGTCCACAGAACACGGCTGGGGGAGGGGTGGCTATATGAGGTCACATCTGTGCCTCTTATTTATTTTAAAAAAAAGATTATTTGAAAGAGAGACAAAATGCACGCACGTGTGCACAAGTGGGTAGAGGGGCAGAGGGAGACGCCGACTCCGCACTGAGCAGGGAGCCTGGGATCATGACCTGAGCCAAAGGCAGACGCTTAACTGACTGAGCCACCCAGGCGCCCCTGTGCCTTTTCTCTTTTAAAATACATACCAAATCATTAAAGGCGGTTATCTTTGGGCACTGGATTACCGATGACTTATTTCTACCCTGTGCGTATAAGCACTTTGATTTTTTTTTTTTACAATAAATATGTATTACTCCTGTAATGAAAATAATTAAGTATATTGTTTAAAGATGAATCACAGGGGCACCTGGGTGGCACAGCGGTTAGGCGTCTGCCTTCGGCTCAGGGCGTGATCCCGGCGTTCTGGGATTGAGCCCCACATCAGGCTCCTCCGCTATGAGCCTGCTTCTTCCACTCCCACTCCCCCTGCTTGTGTTCCCTCTCTCACTGGCTGTCTCTATCTCTGTCGAATAAATAAATAAAAAATCTTAAAAAAAAAAAAAAGATGAGTCACAGAAAAATATGAGGGAAAGGGTCAAGTACAGATTGTGGGAAACAGTAAGTGATATGAAGTCCTGAGAAAGCCAAATAAGAAACCTGTTAAGAAACTCTAAAAAGCCAAGAGGCCAGCAGTTCCTCACTCCCAAGTTTTATAATTAGGACATCTGGATTCTGCTTTTATTTCTGAATCTATTACCTGCCTCATTTGCATTCTGTAAAGCAGGATTTCACCCCCCCCCCAAATATTTTCAAAATATTTGAAAAGAGAAAAAATGACAAAAACAGATTTTTAGAAAGGAAAGACTGGGGGGGGGGGGTCCACCCAAACTTCTCTTTTTACATACCAGGAAACTGAAGCCAGGATTGTTTAAAGATTTGCCTGAAGCCACACAGGTAGTTAGAAGCAAAAACCAGAGAAATGAAAACACAAAGTGCAGGCAAGTCATTCAACCCCTTTTGGGGTCTCGGCTTTTTCATCTATTTAAAAAGGTTGATCTAAGATTATAACTGGTTCCAAAGGTGCACCTCTAAAGTTGTGTGATTTTGTACACATATATGTGGCAGAAAACAAAAAACCCGATTGAAAAGTGGGCAGAATACTTGAGTAGGCATTTTTCTGAAGTCCACACCCAGATGAGCAATAGGCACATGGGAAGACGCTCATCAGCCATCAGGGAAATGCCAGTCAAAGCCACAGTGAGCTACCACCTCACACGTCAGACGGGCAGGTGTCAAAACCACAAATAATAACGAGCTGGTGAGGATGCGGAGAAAAGGGAACCCTCGCGCACTGTTGGTGGGAATGCAAACTGGTGCAGCCACTGTGGAAAACAGTACGGAGGTTCCTCAAAAAATTAAAACTACCGTATGATCCAGCAATTTCACTCCTGGGTTTTTATCTGAAGAAAATGAAAATATTAGTTTGAACAGAGACACATGCATCCCATTCTGGCACCATTATTTTTAACAGCCAAGATGTGGAAGCAATCCAAGTGTCCACTGATAGGTGAACGGGTAAATGAGAAGTGGTGTACATGCATATACAATGGAGTATTATTCAGCCATAAAAAAGACTGAAATTTTGCCATATGCAACAACATGGCTGGACCTTGAGGGTATTAAGCTAAGTGAAATGAGTCAGAGAAAGACAAATACCATATGATTTCACTTATATGTGGAATCTAAAAAACAAAATAAACAAAAAACAGAAACTAGACTCACAGACACAAGACACCTCTGTTGGTTACCAGAGGTGGGAGGGGTTTGGGGGCAGGTGAAACAGGTGAAGGGGATTAAGAGGTACAAACTTCCAGTTATAAAATAAATAAATCATGGGAATGTATAGTACAGCATAGGGAAAGTAGTCAATAATATTGTAATAATTTTGTATGAAGACAGATGGTAACTAGACTTATGGGGATCATTTTGTAATGTATAAAATATCAGAAAAAAGTTTTTATCAGAAATAGTAATATTCAGGGGCACCTGGGTGGCTCAGTCAGTTAAGCATACACCTTTGGCTCCGGTCATGATCCCAGGGTCCTGGGATTGAGCCCCACATTGGGCTCCCTGCTCAGCAGTGGGGGGGAGGGGGGTCTGCTTCTCCCTCTCCCCCTGTGTGTGCTTGCTCTTTCTCTCAAATACATAAATTTTTTTTAAAGATTTTATTTTTATTTATTTGAAGAGATAGAGACAGCCAGCGAGAGAGGGAACACAAGCAGGGGGAGTGGGAGAGGAAGAAGCAGGCTCATAGCAGAGGAACCTGATGTGGGGCTCAATCCCAGAACGCCGGGATCATGCCCTGAGCCGAAGGCAGACACTTAACGACTGCGCCACCCAGGCGCCCCTCAAATAAATAAATCTTAAAAAAAAAAAGAAACAATAATATTCAAATGCCTTTTTATTATGAAGTCACGATGTGTTTTTACTTTTAATCTATTAATGCTATAAGTTACATTAATATATTTCCCAATATGAATCTTCTTTGCATGTCCATTTGGCCTTGGTATATTACTACGTTAATACCCTGATGGATTTAATTTGCTAATATTTTATTGAGAACCAGTATATTACATTCATAATTGAGACAGATGTACAGTTTTTTCATGCTATGCTTATCATGTTTTGTTATCAGGTTGTTAAACGAATCAGTTTGGGACTATTTTCATCCTTTTCAATGCTCTCAGTCTTAGCTATATAGGAATTACAATTTTTTTTTTTAAAGATTTTATTTATTTATTTGACAGAGATTGAGACAGCCAGCGAGAGAGGGAACACAAGCAGGAGGAGTGGGAGAGGAAGAAGCAGGCTCCCAGCAAAGGAGCCCGATGTGGGGCTTGATCCCATAACTCCAGGATCACGCCCTGAGCTGAAGGCAGACGCTTAACGGCTGTGCCACCCAGGCACCTCAGGAATCATAAATTTCTTAACGTTAAAGACAAAAAAAAAGATCACCCAGTTCTGGTTCAAGATGGTGACATGGGAAGATCCTGAGCTGATGTCCTCACACAGACACACTGAATCTATCTCTAGAGGATAATTCTCTCTGAAAGAAATCCAGAAATGAGAAAAACTAAGAAAAAACCCACACTAAAACTGATAGTAGACGATGAAACACAATCTTGCCATAACCACCACCCCTGGTACAGCAACACACAACCAGAAGGGAACTCACAACTCCCAGTGTCTCCATGAGAAGCAAAGGCCTTGGACCCCACATCCTGTCTTCCAACTTTCAAGACTTCTACCTGAGATATGGGCTTCCAAAACATCTGGCTCTGAAAGCCAGCGAGACTTGCATCCATTACACCCACCAGACTACAGCAAATGGAGAGAGAGCTTTTACAGGGCTTGCACATACGGAGCATGGATTACCCCCCTGGGGCCGGCAGAGGCATAGACTGAAACCAGTCTTCCCATCAAAGAGGCTTATTTGCTTATCTTAATAACTGCAAGGCAGTTTGAGGGGCAGATTTCTATTTTAACAAACGTCAAGGGGCTGACAGCAATACTCTCCAGAGACGGGGGAGGCCGATGGCCCCACCTTTCCACTCTCCCCATGCCTCGCTCCAGGTTGCTGGTATCTCCCAGAAAGGAGCCTGTGCACATGTTTGGCTCCCTGGGTTTTGTGGCTGCTGTGCAAGAGATGCCCCCTGCCCACCCGGATCTAGTGGCCAGCAGGGCCCATGGATTCAGTGGGATGGTAGCAAACGAAGAAAGGGTTCAAAACTATTACTCCAGGGCTCAGTACAGAAGGATCAGACAGACACCCACCTCTGTCTTCCACTGACAGGTGTATTTCCACACTTTAAAAGCTGCTACCTGAAGGTCTGGCTTCTAATCAGCCTGTATCTAAGCACTGAATGAGATCCTGCCCTTCGGGAACACTGACAGGTCTTCCATACTCTCAACTACCGTGAGCTATTAAAAACAGGCTGCTTGGACAATCACAAAGTTTGGAGAGACAACCAAGAGCCAGGCACAGTTGAATAGTAAAGCTCATCTCCTGCATGAGACCACTCCTTGAAGACTGGGACGGAAAATAAAAGTGCCAAGCAGAAGTCACAGAGTTGAAGAGTATAACTGAACTGAAAACAACAACGAAAACACACTACTGGAGGCTTCAACAACGGCCTAGATGAAGCAGAAGAACGGATCAGTAAACTAGAAGATAGAGCAGGAGAACTCATCCAATCAGAGCAGGGAAAAAAAAAAAAGTGAAGATAGCTTAGGGGGCCCCTCTCTCTCAGATAAATAAATAAAAATCTTTTTTAAAAAAGATTTTTATTTATTTATCTGACAGAGAGAGAGAGAGAACAAGCATGCGCACACAAGAAGAGGGAGCAGGAGAGGAAGAAGTAGGCTCTCCGCTGAGCAGGGAGCCTGATGCGGGACTTGATCCCAAGACCCTGGGATCATGACCTGAGCCAAAGGGAGATGCTTAAATGACTGAGCCATCCAGGCGATCCTAAACAAATAAAATCCTTAAAAAAAAAAAAAAGTCAAAAGTTAAATGCAAGGAGAAAATCTTATAAGCAGCAACAGAAAAATTACTTATTACGTATAAGACTTTGAGCAGATTTTTTAGCCAAAACTTTGCAGGCCAGAAGGGAGTGTCACAGTATATTCAAAGTGCTGAAAGAAAAAAAGGACTGTTAACCAAGAATAATCTAACTGGCAAAGTTGTCCTTCATAAATAAAGGGGAGAGAAAGAATTTTCCAGAAAGCAAGAGCTGAAGGAATTCAACACCAATAGCCTCGCCTTACAAGAAATATTAAAAGGAAATTCTGACGCTGTAACAAAAGGTGCTAATTAGTAGCAGGAAAATATATACAAGTATAAATCTTGCTGGTAAAGATAAATAGTTATATTCAGAATAATGTAATGGTGGTGGGCAAATCATTTTTCTTATAAATTCAGTATAAAAGCTAAAAGTCATGGGGCGCCTGGGTGGCACAGCGGTTAAGCATCTGCCTTCGGCTCAGGGCGTGATCCCGGCGCTCTGGGATCGAGCCCCACATCAGGCTCCTCCACTGGGAGCCTGCTTCTTCCTCTCCCACTCCCCCTGCTTATGTTCCCTCTCTCGCTGCCTGTCTCTCTCTCTCTCTGTCAAATAAATAAATAAAATCTTAAAAAAAAAAGCTAAAAGTCAGAGTAAAAATAACTATCAGTAATTTAAGGGATACAGAAGACAAAAAGATGTAAGCTGTGATATCAGAAACATAAAATGTGTGTGTGGGGGGAGTAAGAATGCAGAGCTTTAGAAAGCACTCAAGCTTTAGTTATTATCAACTTAAAACAGACTGTTATGTTTTATGTGAGCCTCATGGTAACCACAAAGCAAAAACGTATGGTAGATAAAGAAACATTAAAGGTATAGGAATCTAAACCTACCACAAGAAAAGAAAGGAACAAAGGAATTGCAAAACAGCCATAACCATTAACAAAGTGGCAAAAAGTCCATACCTACTGAAAATTATTTTAAATATAAATGGACTAAAGTCTCCAATCAAAAAGCCTAGAGTGGCCAAATGGATAAAAACAAACAAACAAAAAAACAAAGACAAAAACAAAAAACAAAACAAAATAAAAACAAACAAAAAAACAAGACCCAATTCACATTCTGATTGTGGTCACCCATTATGACATATGGGAGTTTTTCCACAAAACCAAGCAATTCTTGGACACCAGCTAGTTCTACAATTCAACTCAACTCTGACACTATTTACCTGCATCAGATCCCAGGTTATGGGCTCAGTCCTCAAAGACTGCCCCCCATTCCCGCCACTTCAAATGCCAGGGGCAAGTCCAAGTTGTCACTGGTGCTTCTGATCAACTGGGTATAGATCAGAGATTTCACCAACTCCCACCTTGGGTCCAATTAATTTGCTAGAGCAGCTCACAGAAGTCAGAGAAAATTTTACTTATTAAGTTTATTGCCCTCTAATCACACTTTCACCTCCTCTGGTAACAAGACCCCATCCTTACGGGCTTTCCAAAAGTTACCATTAACATAACAAAAGATACCGTTATAGCTCACAGCACTTAGAAAATTCTAAGGGTTTTAGGAGCTTTGTGCCAGAAATGGGGATGAAGAATAAATATATATTTCTTATTCAAAATCACAGTATCACACTAAGTATATGCTGCCAAGAAACCCACTCAGCTTTATGGACACACACAGACTGAACTTGAAGGTGGGGGAAAAAGATATTCCATGCAAACGAAAACAATCAAAAAGCTGGGGTAACTATACTTATATCAGACAAAACAGATTTTAAAAGACTGTAATAAGAGACAAAGAAGATAATTATATAATGACAAAAGAATCAATCCAATAAGAGCATATAACATTTGTAGATATGTACGGACCCAACACAGGAGCACCTTATAAAGCAAATATAATCAGACCTAAAGGGAGAAATAGACTGCAATAGAACAGGAGGAAACTTCAATACTCCACTTTCATCAATGGATAGGTCACCCCGACAGAAAATTGATAAGAAACATTGGACATGTTAGACCAGACGAACTTAACAGATATTTATGGAACATTCTATTCAAAAGCAAAATCGATGTTCTTCTTAAACACACATGGAACATTCTCCAGGATAAGGCATATGGTAGGCCACAAAAATAAGTCTTAATAAATTTAAGAAGACTGAAATAACATACGTATTTTTCAACTATAAGGCAGTGAACTAGAAATAAACTACAACAGGGGCGCCTGGGTGGCTCAGTCGTTAAGAGAATGGGATGAAGCAAAAACCAGTTCGAAGAGGGAAGTACACAGTGCTAAATGCTTATATTAAGAAATGCTTATATTAAGAAATTTGAAAGATTTCAAATAAACAACCTAACTTTACACCTCAAGAAGGACCCAGAAAAAGAACAAAGCCCAAAGTTGGAAGGAAATTGTAACAAAGAGCAGAGCAGAAATTAATGAGAGTAGGAAGACAACAGAAAGATCAATGAAACTGAAAACTGGTTTACTGAAAAGATGAACAAAACAGGCAAACCATTAGCTACACTTACCAAGAAAAGAGAGTGGACTTAATGAAATAAGAAATGAAAAAGGAGACATTACAACGGATACCACAAAAATACAAAGGATCATAAGAGAGTATTAGGAACAATTATATGCCAACAAATTGGACAATCTAGAAGAAATGGAAAAATTCCTAGAAATATACAACCTACAAAGACTGAACTGAAGAAATGAAAAATCTTATCAGACCAATGACTAGTAAGGAGATTGAATCAGTAATCAACAATCTCCCAACAAACGGAAGTCCAAGACCACAGGGCTTCACTAATGAATTCTACCAAATTCTTCAAAGAATACCAATCCTCAACCTCTTCCTAAAAACAGAAGAGGAGGGAACCCTTCTAAACCTATTTTACAAAGCCAGTGTTACCGATACCAAAATCAGACAAGGGCACCACAAGAAAGAAAATTACAAGCCCAAATCCACATGAATACAGACGTAAAAAGCCTCAACAAAATATTAGCAAACACTACATTAACAAGATCACACACCATGATCAAGCGGAACGTATCCCTGCGAGGCAAAGACGACTCCACAGCTGCAGATCAATCCGTGTGATACGCCGCAGTAACACAATCAAGGACACAGATCATACCACCTCAACAGAGGCAGAAAAACCATTTGACAATATCCAACATCCATTCATGATAAAAACTCTCAACACTAAGAGGGTATAGAGCGAATGTACCTCAACGTAACAGAGGCCATACAGGACAAAGCCACAGCTAACATCGTACTCAATGGGGAAAGACTGAGCTTTTCCTCTCACATCAAGCACAGGACTGTCCACTCTCACCACTTTTCTTCAACATAGTCCTGGCAGTCCTGGCCAGGGCAATCAGGCGAGCAAAAGGGATAAAAGGCATTCAAATCAGAAAGGAAAAAGTAAAACTATTTGCAGACGACATTATATAGAGAAATCCCTCAAGATTCCACCTAAAAGCTGTGAATACACAAGTTCTGCGAAATTGCAGGATACGAAATCAGTATAAGAAAATGAGCTGCATTTCTATACACTAATAACAAACTATCAGAAGGTGAGATTAAGAAAACAACTCCATGTACAATTACATCAAAGAGAACAAAATACCTAGGACTTTAACCAAGGAGGTTTACAGACCTGTACACTGAAAACTGTAAGACACTGATGAAAGAAGCTGAAGACACAAATAAATGGGAAGTTATTCATGCTCAGGGATTAGAAGAATATTATTCAAATGTCCATATTACCCAAAGCAATTTACAGATCCAATGCAATCTCTACCAAAATTCCAATGGCATTTTCACAGAAATAGAGCAAACAATCCTAAAATTTGTATGGAGTGACAAAAGACCCCAAATGGCCAAAGCAATCTTGAGAACAAAGCTGAAGGCATGTGCTCCCTGATTTCAAAATACATTACAAAGCTACAGTAATCAAAACTGTATGGTACTGGCATAAAAACAGACACATAGATCAATGGGACAGAACAGCCCAGAAATAAACGTATGCATCTATGGTCAATTAATTTATGACAAAGCAGCCAAAGAAATACAATGGGGAAAAGACAGCCTCTTGAGTAAATGGTGCTGGGAAAACTGGACAGCCACATGTAAAAAGATGAAACTGGACCACTATCTTACATCATACACAAAAATCAACTCATAATGAAGTCCTGAACATAAGACTTCAAACCGTCAAACTCCTAGAACACATAGGCAGTAAGCTCCTTGACATAGATCTTTGCATGATTTTTTAGATTTGACACCAAAACCAAAAGCAACGAAAATAAACAAGTGGACTATCAAATTAAAAAACTTCTGCACAGCAAAGGAAACCATCAATAAAATGAAAAGTCAACCTATGGAATGGGAGAAAATATCCCCTAATCATATATCTGACAAGCCGTTAATATCCAAAACATATAAAGAAATCATGCAGTGCAACAGGAAAAAAACCCAAATAATCATTAAGAAAAATAAGCAGAGGAACTGAATAGCCATTTTTTCCAAAGACATATAAATGGCCAACAGATACATGAAACAGCGCTCAACATCTGTAATCATCAGTAACATGCAAATCAAAACCACACCTGTTAGAATGGCCAGTATCAAAAAGATTTTTTTTTTAAAGATTTTATTTATTTATTCGACAGAGATAGAGACAGCCAGCAAGAGAGGGAACACAAGCAGGTGGAGTGGGAGAGGAAGAAGCAGGCTCAAGCAGAGGAGCCTGATGTGGGGCTTGATCCCATAACGCCAGGATCACGCCCTGAGCCGAAGGCAGACGCTTAACCGCTGTGCCACCCAGGCGCCCCCAAAAAGAGATTTTAAAAAACCCAAAAAGATAAGAGATAACAGGTGTTGGTGAGTATGTAGAGAAAGGGAACCCTGGTGCACTGTTGGTGGCAATGTAAACTGGTGCAGCCACTATGGAACACAGTTTGGAGGGTCCTCAAAAAATCAAAAATACAACTACCACGTGATCTAGCAACTCCACGTTTGGGTATTTGAAGAAAATGAAATCACTATCTTGAAAAGACATATGCACCCCCATGTTCACTGCAACATTATTTATAACAGCAAGACACAGAAACCACCTCAGTGTCCACTGACAGGTGAATGCATAAAGAAAATGTGGTCTCCATATACAGGAATACTGAAATAGGGGAATATTACTCAGCCATAAAAAGAGGAAATCCTGCCATTTGCAACAACCTGGGTGAACTCTGAAGGCATTATTCTAAGTGAAACAAGTCAGACAGGAAAGAAAAACAAATACTATATAATCTCACTTATATGTCCAATCTTAAAAAAAAGAAAAATGAAAAAATCGAGTTCATAAATACAAACAGATTGACTGGGGTTGCCAGAGGCAGGTGAAGGGGGAGTCTAGAATGGATGAAGGTGGTCAGAGGTACAAACTTAAATAAGTCTTAGGGAAGTAACGTACAGCTTGGTGACTACAGCTGGCAAGCAATACTGCTACTGTATACTTGAAAGTTGCTGGGAGTAAATTTTAAAAGTTCTCATCACAACAACAAAAAATCTGTAACTATGAAGTGAGAGATGTCAACTAAACTTATTGCGGTGATCATTCCGCAATATGTACACACACCTGAATCAAATATATCAAATCGAACCAAATACGTATACCTTATATATATTTGATATCAAATATATACGTACACATAGATCCTGAAATTGTACACCTATCACTAATACAATGTTATATGTCAATTATACCTCAGTTAAAACAAAAAAGATCATCTTCTGAACCCTAAGGATGCTGCTGAAAAACATGGGTACTTGTCAAGTGTTCTCCAAAGATAAAGGTGTGTAGCTTCAGGAAGAAGGGACCATGAGCAACTTATTTTGTAAGCTGCCTGACCTACGGTAATGGTGACTTTGGAAACTGGTAAAATTCAGTTTAAAAGTAAGATTTTGTCAGTGTTCACCAGGTTGAGTCAGTGTAAGTGAGAAGGTATCTGAATCCAGAATCTCTCACACAAAGACAACAAATTCGGCTTTGTAAGTAAGGGTAAATAAAAATCTTTTTTTGAAAATTGCTTTTCTCTTTTTTTTTTTTTTTTAAAGATTTTATTTATTTATTCGACAGAGAGAGACAGCCAGCGAGAGAGGGAACACAAGCAGGGGGAGTGGGAGAGGAAGAAGCAGGCTCATAGCAGAAGAGCCTGATGTGGGGCTCGATCCCGCAACGCCAGGATCACGCCCTGAGCCGAAGGCAGACGCTTAACCGCTGTGCCACCCAGGCGCTCCGAAAATTGCTTTTCTCTTTGTGCCAAAAGGGAAACAGACCTTCTCCCTACTGTTTTTTTCAGAGTATTTTCTTGAGAAAACTTGTACAGTTGACCCTCGAACAATGCAGGGATTAGGCGTGTCAACCCCAGAGCAGTTGAAAATCCATGTATAACTTCGGACTCCCCCAAACTTAACTACTAATAGCCTGCCATTAACTGGAAGCCTTACTGAAAAGTCAATTAACATACACTTTGTATGTTATATGTCTTATATGCTGTATTCTTTTTTTTTTTTAAAGATTTTATTTATTTATTTGACAGAGATAGAGACAGCCAGCGAGAGAGGGAACACAAGCCGGGGGAGTGGGAGAGGAAGAAGCAGGCTCATAGCGGAGGAGCCGGACGTGGGGCTTGATCCCAGAATGCTGGGATTACGCCCTGAGCTGAAGGCAGACGCTTAACCGCTGTGCCACCCAGGCGCCCCTATATACTGTATTCTTACAATAAAATAAGCTAGAGAAAATGTTAAGAAAATCATAAGGAAAATACATTTACAGAGCTGTACATATATTTACTGAAAAAAAACCTCTGCGTAAGTAAACCTGTGCAGTTCAAACCTGTTGTTCAGGAGTCAGCTATACTGGAAATCCTTTGTCTGTCTCTTCGAAATAAATGAATGTCTTTTTAAAAAGTTAAGTAACCCTCTTGCCAGTTTACAACACAAGAAAGTCTTAGGGGCTTTGGAGTCATCTGTGTGAAATGTAAACACCGAGAATGATGGAGCCTCGATCTCTGAGTTTAGCCTTGGCACCTGGCTCTATGCTGTCAGCACCTGCTTATCATAAAGACTCGGAGAAGTCTTATTTTGCCTTTGGGTAAAGGCAATTAGCTAACACAAAAAGCCACCCCAACCACCAGTGAATTTAGGATGAACTATGCTGTCAAGCCCTATCTTAAGAACAAGCTACTGTTTTTCTTGAGAATATGCAGGTAATATGAAATAGATTTTATCTGACTAGGTACATAACGGGGTGAGAATTCTGTCTTTTCAATCCCATTACCTGATTGCCTGGGATGGAACAGTAATCTAGCTTAATGCTTACTCAACAATAAAATTTTAGTTCTTTTCTCTACTTGTAGAAAGGAGTTTCTTGGTTGGCAGGAGATTTTATTTTTAATTACTTCTGTAAAAGCGTCCATGACCTGAAATTTCCCTCCAGAACATCCAGCAAATCCTCAGAATCCTGAATGCATCAATCGACTTTTGGACAGCAACCTAACCATGCACTTCTTCGCCAGGAGGGTACCCCCTTCCCCATGCAGACAACCGTTTCAAATTGATATGTACATCGGTGTCTATTATCTCCAGGATCTCTCTGCAACTTTGTATATGAACCACAGTGACTTCCAGGTACCTCCCCTCTGAGGCTGGGCCGAGAGGAAGCAGAACTACTCCTCTGGCGTTCCTTCCCCCAGGGCAACTGCATGCACAATTTCTTCCACCGCTCCAGGCCCCGCAACACCCAGGCCACAGTAGCGGGAATCCCTCTGGTAACACAAAGGCCGGGAGCAAGCTTTAAAGTGAGGCGCAATCGACATGCTTTTGAGAAACCCAACCAATCCTCCACTGTGACGCCGCACTCGGGCAGGAATTGGGCAACTTTTCATCCCGGGATTTTGAACTAAGTGGACGCAGGGGGCGGCTCAGAGCCCTACACGCACCCAATCAAGCGGACGATCCATCCTCTGCACCTGGGCTTCTCCACCTGGCCATGCTTACGAGCCTCCCTCCCTCCCCTGGTTCTGCTTCTTTGCGAGCAAGGGAGAGCCACGAGCGCCTGCTGTCTTCGACCTTCACCCCAGGGATGACACCCAGCCCCGGTCCGCCGTCCCCGGCCACCTGCCGCACACCCCGTAGCCTCACCTGCGGAGCGCGAGGGACGCAGCCGAAGCCCGCGGCCGTCTTGCCGCTGGCCCCGTGTCAGCTTGTAAATGCAGTAGCAGGCGCCGGCGCCGAGGACCAGGCCCGCGGCCATCCAGCCCACGTCCCGGGCGCCGCCCATGCTGCTGCTGGCGCTGGGGCGCAGCGCTGGACCAGGCGCGGGAGGCTCCAGAGCAAGCGGATCCCGACGCCACCCGAGCGCTGCCCAGCGGAAGAGAAAGGAAATGGGCTTGAGCTCCTCCTCCCGGAAACGGCCCTGCTAAAATAGTGAAACCGCCCACTGCGGCCCGGGAGCGTCCGGCAGCTTGGCGGAGGCGAGGCGGGGCGGGGGGGCAGGACTACGGGAAGAGCCGCAGGGACTGTGCGCCCGGAGGGGACACACAGGGGACCAATGCCGCCGCCGGGAGGCGGACTTCGCCTCGCTTCTGCCGGGGCCGGGGCCGGGGCCGCCTTCCGCCCGCCTACCCCCGGCAGTCCCCGGCCTTGGGGGCGCGCGCCTTCTTGCGCCGCGCCCGCCCCGCCCCGCGGTTGCCAGGGCAACGCCGGGACGCGCTAGCCTCTAGCCTGCGCGCGGTGCCTGCGGCGCGGGGCGCGGCCGGCCGGCGGGAGTTTCAGTGGGGCCTCTGGTCATGGCCTCACTACGCACTGCCAACCCGCGGCTGAGGAATTACTTCAAGGAGAACTACATTCCTCAGGTCTGCGAGGTACTGGAGCCACGTGGCGTCGGAGTTAGAAGGGAGAGGAACCCAGAGGAGGGGCTAGGGTTTGGCCAGAGAGGGAGCGGAGGGTATGAGGAGCGGAAAGGGAGAGGATGAAGTCAGCCTTGAACAGACTGGCGATTTGGGCTGAAGACACAGATCAGAGAGGAGAAGACAGAGGGGCGTGATGGTGGCTGAAAGGAGGGGAAGGGTGACATGTCCCAGGGAGAAAGAGCGCAGGGCCCCGGGGACAGAAACCTCAAGCTCCACATTTAAGGTCTGGGTAAGAGGGGCCTTGAGCACACAGAAGAGTGGAAGAAGTGCTCTAGAGACAGGAGCAAAATCAGAAGAGTGTGGCTTTATGAAGAGAGTGGGCAATAGTGTCTTAAGAGGAGGTATAGTGGATTTAGCACATGGCGAGCCTGTGTGATGAAGGTGGAGGATAGACTTCAGGTAAGCTGAGCGGAGGGTGGACGCTAGACCTCTAGACGGAAGGTAGCCCCCCCCCCCTTTGTAAAGGGAAGGACCCCACAGCCGGGATTGCCCTAACAGGAGACCGTTCCCTACTCCATCATTATAACAGGAGGAAGGCGGACAGGAGAGTGGTGGGTAGGTTTTGTTGTGTTGGGGGTAGGAAGCCAAGAGAGTACTCTGGTAACTTCCATTTTCTCTACAAATATTTACTGAGATATTTGCTAAGAATGTGTACATTTGGGCGGGGTTGGAGGCTGCAGAAGGGGTTTTGAGCAGAGATAAGGTATGTGGAGATTGAGGGGGAGAGAAGTCTAGGGAAGGAAAGGGAAGTAGAGCCAGGCAGCGATGAGAGCCCAGTTTGGGACAGTAACTCTCCCAATGCATTTGGGAGGGCAATTTGGTAGAGCCTTTTTGAATGGTAATTTAGAAGAATTTATTAAAATGTTGAATACTTATACCCTTTGACCAAACATTTCACTTCAAGGGATCCACTTTAGAGATGTACTTTCACTGTACCCAGAAAGCTGTACAAGGATATTCATTATAGTGAGAATAGTAAGTAACTTATATATGAATAAGGGACTGGGATAGTATGTAAAGTATATATGTACCTTTTGAGAAGAAAAGCTCTCCAAGACGTATTTTAAAAGAAGAAAAAAATGCATATTGCCCCAGAAGTGTCCACTACACTGTAGCTACTCTGATTGTACATATGTATGTCTATGTGTGTATGTATGTGTGTCCGTATATCTAGCTACATTTAAGACAATAATGCATACATAGAACATATGTAAAACTATCAACAGCAAATGTTTGGAGGGATGGCTTTAGGGGAGAACCCTAATTTTTTGCCGTAGATACATCTGTATTGTTTTAATTTTTTTCTGATGAGTTTCATTCATGTTTTACTTCTATACAATTATATTTGAAAATATGTAGAGAGCATGGTACTCACCTTCCCCGTTGTGTGATTTTCTTAAGTAGCAGTCAGTAAACCAGATGGAGGTGTAGAAATAAGAAATAATATCCTGACCTCATCCAGGATAGGCATTTGCCAGACATACAGTATGGAGGGGCGGTGGCCAAGGAGCTAAGCTAAGTTTTTTAGAGCGTCTGAGGGATGGGCCGAGGGACTGAGTGGGAAGTGAGAACGGGACATGATACTGATACGTGGGCAGAAAGTGGAGATTCCTAAGGAGTAAAGAGGGGTAGAGGGAGTAATTGAGTGAGGGAGCTGGGAAAGTAGGAGGGTAGGGGTCAGAAAGTGGAATATTTGTATTTCAGATTTAGGATAGAGCTCTTCTGAGTGATGACTTGGTCTAGGTAGGCTGTGGAGTAGGCAGCAACTCAGTGGCCTTGAGTTGAGGGTCAGGGAACATCAGGGAAGTGATAGCCTCTCCTCACCTTGCTCTCCACTTTCCATAACACTAGGAAGCCGCTAGGGCTCCCTAGTCCCTCCCTCCTCTGGGGGCGAGCACCCTTTGCTCACCAGCTCACCGTATTGCTTTGCTCCCAGAGAAGAGAGGCTCTCCTTCACTCCCTTCTGCTACCACATTACCAGCAGGAGCAAGAAAGCGGTTTTCTGGGGCCCATACTCCACCCTAACCTGCTTCCCCGCTTCCCCTGGGAGACTGTCAGGATGAATCCCGTTGTGCCTCATACGCCTGCTCAGCTCTTCATCCGACCCCATTGGACAGGACTAGCAATCTTCTGAAACTCATCTTCAAGCTTTGGAATACATAATTTTTTTTTTTTTATCACGGATTCCCTGCATATATAACCTCTTCTGAAAATCCCCTACCTACTTACCTATCCTAAATAAAACCCGAATATCACTTCCCTGCAAGCTTTTGCACAGAGGCTGATTTAAAAAACAACACAAAACACCCCTGCTTGACTTACCGGATTACTGAGTCTATTGATTGGTATTTTTCATCTGTTTTAGAAAATTTTTGATCATTTTCAAATAATGCTTCTACCCAATTCTCTTTTCTCCTTCTGGGACTCCAAGCATAAATGTGTTAGGTTTTTTCGTTTGTTTGTTTGCTTGTTTTTTTTTTTTTTCCTGTTCTGTTTTTTTTTCTTATTTTTCCCTTTGTGCTCTAGTTTGGATATTTTTCACTGATTGTCTTCAAGTTTATTGATTCTGTTTTATGCTGTGTCCAGTCTACTATTAAATATATCAGATGAATACCTAATTTCCAGTAGTATATTTTTCAGTTTTAGAATATCAATTCTTTTTTATACATTCTGATTAAAATTTTGCATGTTTTCATCCATTTTGTTTATCATTTCCTGTTTTCTTTAATATGTTGTTATTTTAAAATCATTGTTAATATGAACAACTTTGAAGACTCCCCGAATGGGATAATTGTTGAAACTGGGTGATGGGTACATAGGGGTTCATTATATTCGTTTACTTTCTGTATGTTTGAAGTTTTCCATAATAAAAAGTTAAAGGATAGTAATGCCTGCGTGTTTTTTCTCATAATGTATGGAGCTAGGGATGGATGGAATGACAGGTTTGATCTGGCTGTATCGTCATTTTCTGTTTGCTTGCTCTATCAGTTAGCCATTGCTATGTATCCACTGCTATGTAATACAACTGCATTGGTGGCTTAAAACAACAGGAATCATTTTGTTCAAAAATCTGAATTCTGAAAGTTTTTTCAGGGAGAGCTTGTCTCTGCTCCATGTGGTACCATCTGGGGTGGATGAACAGGGGTTAAAGATCCATTTGTAAGTTGGTTTGCTCACATACCTGGCAAGTTGGCGCTAGGTGTTGACGGGGCGGTCATCTAGGTCTGTGAGCCAGGAGGCTTGGTTTCTCCAAATGGGCCTCTTCGTGAGCTGCTTGTTCTTCCACACAAGCGGTGGCTCCGTTTTAAGAGCAAGCGTCTCCAGAGAGAACTAGGTAGAAGTTATATCACCATGTATGTCCTCGGCTCAGAAGTCAACATAGCATTATTCTCACTGAGATGTAAGAGGAGGGAGCGTAGACCCCACTTTGTGGTGGAAGGCATATCAAAGTCACATTGTGAAAACAGCCTGTGGGATGGGAGATATCGTGATGGCCATACAAATAGCCACACCTGGCTTGCTCATACAAGGGGAATCGGATCAGGTTGCATTACCAAGCATTATGTGGACAAATAAGATGTGGATCATAATAGCAGTATCCCCCAGTAAGTGGGTTTCAACCCTTCTATAAGTATCCCTTCTTTTCCTCTTCCTTCTCTGTGTTCCCCAGGAGTAGATGTACACTGGACGTTAAAAAGTTGCCCATACAATATGTGCTTCCCTCTTCCTTCTTCCTAATATTTCTTATATTCTTATTCCATAACCTCCCTCTTCCCCACATAGATCATCTGCTTCAGGGAAACTGACTATTTCTGTCTCTGGTGGTCGACCCTTATTGGCTTACCACAACCAGTGCATTCAGTTTCTCTGGCCACAGTGTTTGTGACCATGGCGGATGGTGGCAATCACGAAAGAAGGCAAGATGTGATCTAAGCCAATTTACATCGGGTTGCTGGTCGGAGCTCTGGGACAGAGATAGACCATCTATGGGTGTTCATGGGGAAGCGTGTAGCCTGGGAGCCGTGGTGATTATCCTGGGTCTGCGTGTAGCCTGGGAGCCGTGGTGATTATCCTGGGTCTGCGAGGAGAAATGGTTTGGGGGCTTCTAGAGGTTTGTACACCCATCTTAAAGACCGCTGGTTTGTATGTTCAACTCAAGTTAGTTAGGTAACTTTTATTTTTTTGAACAACAAATTAGGGTCTTGACACCAGCCAGCCTTTTTTTTCTTGGGGGACAGCAAGAGTGGTAAGCTAAGGAGGGGACATTAGACCACTCCATCAGCAAGTATTTGCTGGGCATCTACCATGTGCTAGGAGAAAATGTCTCAAGGGCTTTAGCCACTATAATTATATACATAATTATATACATGAGCTGTGAATCTGAAGCTGTCTCTAGTCCAAACTTTTTTCCTGCATATTCTGTGCATTGCTGTATTTGGGTGTCCTGCGAAACACTAAAGAAGCAAAAACAAATAGGTGAAGTTCATTTCAGTAATATATTTTATAAAACAAATCTGTCCAGAATATAATCATTTCAACATGGACTCACTATAAAATCATATTAAGTCTTCAAAACTGGGCGTGTATGTTATACTTACAGCCCATCTCAATTAGGACTAGCCATGTCTGACGTGCTCAATAGCCACATGTAATTAGTAGCTACTATATTGGACAGTGCAGGTCTAGAAATGATCATTGTGTCTCTAAGTTTGTTCTTTTCAAGGGCACAAAGCTTCTAGAACTTCAGGAAAAGCCTGAGTGGCACAGTGAGGGTGGAAGTGCTGTCTAATGGCCAGTCAGCTTGGTTACCTCCTTCCCAGCGATCAGCGGGTCACACATGGGACAGCTGTTCTCACATGCACCCAAGGAAGCTGACGTCAATTTTCAAATCTAAAAAATAGATTTTATTGTGAAAGTGAAAAAAAGTGATAAGAGCATTCTACCAACTGAATGTTGTGTCTCCCCAAATTCCTATGTTGAGGCCTAATTGCCCATGTGATGGTACTTGGAGATGAGGCCTTTGGGAGGTGATAAAGTCATGAGGTGAAGCCTTCATGAATGGGATTAGTGCCCTTATAACGGAGGCCCGAGAGACATCCCTCTCCTGTCCATCATCTGAGGGCACGATGAGAACAAAGACAGTTGTCTGTGAACCAGGAAGCCCCTCTCACCAGACACAGAATCTTCCTTTACTCTGATTGTGGACTTCCCAGCTTCTAGAAATAAATTTCTGTTGTTTATAAGTCACCCCGTTTACAGTGTTCTGTTACAGCAGACCAAATGGATTAACTCTTGACATGGTTTGTTGTTTCAAACCACAAAACTCTTTAAACCCATAGTGGAGGGGCGCCTGGGTGGGTATGTCAGTTAAGCTTCTGACTCTTGGTTTCCAGCTCAGGTCATGATCTCGAGGTCATGAGATCAGTCCTTGCCTTGGGCTCTGCACTGGCCATGCAGCCTGCTTAAGATTCTCTGTCTCCTCTGCCCCTCCCTCCCCCCCACCCTGGTGCGGACACTGCTCTCTCACTCTCTCTCTCTCAACAAAACAAAACAAAACAAAACAAAACAAAACAAAAAACAAAACAAAACAAAACCCCGTAGATGAGAAGGACTCTAGGGGAGACTTCCAGGGACACACAGTGGAGATTCAACAAGGGGCCTTGCTTCTTTCTGAATTTCTCATTCTCTGGGGTTGTCTCTCATTGGATACTGTTATAGCTACCTCCCAAAATCCTATCAAAACGAAGCCTGTCCTAATAAAGGACAAATAAAATGTACACAAAATCACAGATGGCTAGTGTCTTAGTCTGCTTGGGCTGCCGTAACAAATACCATTATATTGGGCAACTTAAACCACAGAAATTTGTTTTCTCACAGTTCTGGAGGCTGAGAGTCTGAGATCAGGGTGCCAGTATGGTTGGGTTCTGGTAATGGCACCCCTCTTGGCTTACAGATGGCTGCCTTCTCATTGTGTCCTTCCACGGCAGAGACGGAGAGCGAGCTAGCTGGTGTCTCTTTTTTTTTTTTTTTTATTAAAGATTTTATTTATTTATTCGACAGAGATAGAGACAGCCAACGAGAGAGAGAACACAAGCAGGGGGAGTGGGAGAGGAAGAAGCAGGCTCATAGCGGAGGAGCCTGATGTGGGGCTCGATCCCATAACGCCGGGATCACGCCCTGAGCCGAAGGCAGACGCTTAACTGCTGTGCCACCCAGGCGCCCCTAATGGTGTCTCTTTTTTTTAACAGTGCTAACTCCCTCATGAGGACCCTAGTCTCAGGACCTCATTCAGCCCTGAATACCCTCCAAAGTTCCCATCTCCAAATATTATCACGTTGAACACAGGAATTTTGAGGGAACACAATTACTCCATAATTGTGTCCATGGAAGAAAACTCTTAACTCCACTGACAAAACAAAGTGTAGATGAAATGAATTACTGTTTTCCACCCATCAGATCAACAAAACCGAAAATTTTATAATTCTCTGTGCTGGCAAGGTAAAATGGACACTCACATTGGCTGTTAATGAGAGTATAAATTGATAATACTCTTTTAGAAAGCAATTTTGAGATATGTATGAAGAGCTTCAAAACACACCTTCTGATTCTATATTCTTCTTGCAGTCTATCCTAAGAAAGTAGTCAGAGATGAAGATACGTACATTTCATCATTAGTAGTGAAAATTAAGATATCATAATATAATTTTTTATTATGGGAAAAAGTTAGAAACAACCCAAATGGCCAACCATTTAGAAATTATTAAACATTTGTGGTACTATTTTTTTGCAGTAGATTGTCAACCAATCTCAATACATGGTTTTTAAAAAAAAAATTTTTTTTTAAAGATTTTATTTATTTACTTGAGAAAGAGAGAAAGAGCACGAATGGGGGGGGGGCAGAGGGAGAGGGAAAAGCAGACCCTCTGAGCAGAGAGCTTGACACGGGGCTCAATCCCAGGACCCTGAGATCATGACCTGAGCCAAAGGCAGATGCTTAACTGACTGAGTCACCCAGACACCCCAATACATGAGGTTTTGAAGAATTTTGGGCAAATGTGGAAAAATGTTCACGACATAATGATTAGCCAAGAAAAAAAAAATATACCAAAAAGAAAGATATATAATAACAATATATAATCCTAATTTTGTTTTGTAAAACTATAATTTTAAAATTTAATTTGTAAAAAATATATGCATTGAGAAAAGACTGAAATTAAAATTTTTATTAGAGGTTATTTCTGGTTGGCAGGATGATGGTTGATTTTTATTCTTTATATTTTCTCTGAATATTCCAAATTGCAAAGACCATATACTATTTTTATAATCAGAAAAAAAATGTTCATATATTAAAAGAAAATACTGAAATGTTGCCCTAAATGCCGGAAAATATGCCCTCTTTTTTTGTTTTCCTATACTATTACCAAATAAACCATTAAGAAAGCACAGGGAGCATAAAAGCATTTATTACCGGAAACTCTGGTTTCTCATCCCAGGTACAGCCAGCTGGCCTGTTGCAGGCCTGTGTCTGGTCTCCCTGGGAGGAGAGCCCTTTGCCTCTGGCCACATAACTGAGGTCTCCTGAACACCCCATTTCCCAGATGGCTCAGTCTCTGTCCCAGCTAGCACCTTCATAAAACCCTCTCACTTTGGTTCAGTTTGCAGGCAGGCCAGTGTGTGCCTAATTGCATACTGATGGATTTCTGAAGGTTGGCTTGTTGTATGTGGGCAGAATCCCAGGGTTCTCCTGACTCCTATAAGGAGCGCTCTACGGCTGGAGAAGGGGCACTGGGATGAAGAGAGCTCTGCTTCTCCCCATCCTGCAACATCAAAGAACAGCTCTGCTCTTAGATGGATATATTTTGGGATTCCCATTAGCTTGGGGGTTTTTTAAAGATTTTTTTTCTGATTTCAAAAAATGAATTTGAAATCACTGTGATTAAACACCATAGTTCTTTCTGCCAGAAAATAATCTCTTCCTTCATGGTTCATATCCTCATGTTGCAGCAAGCTGGTCTATTTCTGTCATGGACCACGAGTGTCTAATACGGCTTCCACGCGATCTACGTGTACTGTTTGTACAAGAGATATAAATATTGAGAGATAGAAGGGCTGTTTTTTGGTTTGTTACTTTTACAGACCTTGGAGGCAAGCGTTTTTTCAAACTTTAATTTTAGGTTTGAAATAAATGAACTAAATCGATTAAATACTTGGAAATATGGGCAATAAAAAAATTAACTCTCTATATACTATTTTAAATTCAGGAAAAATATATTTTAGAAATTCAAAGGTTTTTAAAAAAATGTCTACGCGTCGACACTCAGAGCCTGCAGGTACCTAGATGGAACTGTGGGAAAACTGAGAATTGTTTTCTGATTCCTCACTCACTGAGATATTTCTGAGAACTCTGAAATACTCATCCCGCCACTGTTGAAATCTCCTTCCTTCTTACAAGAGACATTTGTGTTTTAAAAGATATTAAGATAGGAGCAGTGCACGATGAAGCCCTATTGGCAGAATTTGGTAGAATTTCAGGCATACATTGTCAATAATATTTAGAGATCATTTTTTCCCTCAATTCCCTCTAGTTAGTAGCGAACACACTGTGTACAAACAAGGCCTACCCCATAGGGACCAGAGGTGGGGGAGATACTATGGGTATTGTGTCTACCAAATTATTAAACATCTGTGCATAGTGATTGTGTCTGAGAGCGGAAAAGGGCTCTTCAAATGTCTGCTCAGGTTTCGGTTTAACATTTAGTTTGCAAAACTAGATACTTCCAGCAGAGGGCGTATTTAAGTTACAAATCATGATTTTTATGCAAAGTTTTCTATTTTTAGAAATAAGTTTTTTTATGTGTTATGTTTCTCTCATGATTATGTTTCCAATTTGTATTTTTTAAATATTGCATTTATTTCTACATCACGTAGACTCTATTCCCGGGTATTTTCTTTTAGGAACTAATAGGTGCAAATTTTTGCTAGAGATGCCAGTATCAGGAGTCCCTGAATATGGGAGCAAAAGACCGCCCGCCAGTGTGGGAGAGAAGGAACTGGGTACACTGACTCATTGTGCGGGACCTTGGGGCTAAAAGGTTGTGGCTTCTCCTGAGGGCGGTTATGTTTGCTGAGTTCCCTTAGCCCTGCCAGCTATTTCATAGACGCAGTTCCAGAGGCAAATTCGTGAAACGCTTAAGTAACCAAAAAGTATATGATTATTTTTTCTCCAGTAACAATTCATTTGTCTAGGGATTCGGCAGCTGGAGGGCACCGATTGCCTGGTCCCGACACAATCCAGCAGGTATCAGAATCCATAGTCATGCCCACAGCTCATGGAGACTCTCCTTGCAAGGCCAGCCTGACTTAAAACCCCTCAAGTGCTGGTTTTGAGGGGCCTCTTCCTCTCCCTGAGGTCCCTCCCGGATGGCCGAAGCCAGCCGACCCTTTTCGATAATCTTCACTATACTTTCAGTTATAGAGTTTCTAAAATAAAAAATTGGCACCCTCTGTTTAAATGTCAAGAAGACACAGAAATCTTTGTATTTTCAAATGTTTAACTTACTAACTTCCATAGAAACAAATGAAGAGGTCCCCTCAGATGACACAATAGCATGCCAACTCCATTTCTACCACAGGTCGGGGTGCAAGCATTTGGGAGATGTCACTTGGGGCTTGTTTGGGGGGCTTAGGGAGGTATAAGGGACTTTGAACAGAAACTCACACCTATTCCAGGGGCGCCTGGGTGGCTCAGTTGGTTAAGTGTCTGCCTTTGGCTCAGGGCATGATCCCAGGGTCCTGGATCGAGCCCTGAGTCAGGCCCCCTGCTCGGTGGGGAGACTGCTTCTCCCTCTGCCTGCTGTTCCCCCTGCTTGTGCTCATTCTCTCTCTCTCTCCCTGTCAAATAAATAAATAAAATCCTAAAAAAAAAAAAAAAAAGAAACTTAATCCTATTCCTAAGGAAAGAGGTTTCTGTAACTTTGTGATTCTGATGTTGCATTTTTAAAAGCAATCTTACCTAAAAACAAACAAATGAGGTGAAAACTATACGTTGATTATTCTACCATCTATTTATTTATTTATTTAAGGATTTTATTTATTTGAGAGAAAGAGTGAGCAAGGGAGAGCACAAGCCAGGGGAGGGGCAGAAGCAGAGGGAAAAGCAGACTCCCCACTGAGCAAGGAGCTAGGGGCAGGGACTCGATCCCAGGACCCTGGGATCATGACCTGAGCCAAAGGCAGACACTTAACTGACTGAGCCACCCAGCTGCCCTATTCTACCATTTATTTAAAAGAAGAATATGTTTCTGGGTTTGCATATAAATAAAATATTTCCAGATAGATAACATGAAAAAACAACCCTCAAGTTCTGGAGGAAGATACACGTGCAGATGATTTCACGTGAGCGCATGGTATGGGCAAGGGAGGAGCCCTGAGTTTGTAGTTTAAAAACCTACTCGCTCTGTGAATCACCTGGCCCTTCTTTGCCTCATCTGTGAAATCCAGAACCAAGAATATACCCTCTAAAAGTCAAGGTCATCCCTAGTGGGATCTTGGGAAGCAAAGTGGACCATGACTCTCTGATGTTTGGCCATCTGTGACCTTTGGCCATGTGATTGATTTTGCTGGGGTTTGAGCATGAATGGCCTCAGGGGTGCTAAAGGAGGACTAAGTCCCAGGTCTTGGTATAGAATTCTGGCTTCTTCACAGACTGGCTGTGTCTGCTTCTCTGTCACCTGAACCCTTTACTCCAGCCAAACTGGTCTACGCCCCTGAGGCTTTGCTCTTGCAAAGAAAGAGACCCTACCTGCAAATCTCCTGCCCATTTCTTGCCACTTGGAAGTTTCTCCAACTGCTGAGGGCCTCACAAGCCTTTTGTCATCACTTTATCTCTGCACTCATGAAGCAATTAATTCTTGCATTGCTATGTAGGCCCTTAGTATATTTTACTATATTTATATGCATAACTGAAAAGCTAAATAAGACTTGCTCTCAGGGCCCCTGGCCGGCTCAGTTGGTGGAGCATGGGTCTCTTGATCTCAGGTTCATGAGTTCAAGCCCCATGTTGGGTGTAGAAATTACTTAAAAATAAAATCTTAAAAAAAAAAAAGACTTGCTCTCTTAAGTGTTTTGCATCTACCCATAGTTCTCATAGACAGTTACTATCTTACTATTTATATTTAAACTATTGTTCTATCAAGTTCTCTCTCCTAATCATTTTCCCCCACATGCTTTTGTTCTAATCGTTTCCATTAGGCTTGGTATAAAGTTAATCTCTCTGTCATCACACTGGCTTTGAATGGCGCAAGGGAATAGTTTTGAATTTCTTTTCTCTTTGCTCAAGCCTTTCCCTCTAATGGAGGTGATAATTAGCAGTGGAATGGTTAAAAAATAATGATGGCTTCTTATCATTATTACTTATTTTATGCTAGACACTATTCAAAGTGCTTTACATACATTACTTCGTTAATTCTCATGGTAGCCCTATGATATATATAACTTTATGATCCCATGTATAGGGAAGGAAATGGGAACAGAGGAGTAACTTGCCCAAGGTTCCACACTAGAAGATTGCAGATCCAGGATTTAAACCCGGTGGACTCCACCCACTGCATTAATCCTGCTCCTTGAAAGATGGGTAGTAGTAGAAAGGCATAGAAACAATTATCCTGGGGGCCCCTGGGTGGCGCAGCCGGTTAAGTGTCCAGCTCTCGGTTTCATCTCAGGGTCGGAAGATGGAGTCCCATGTTGGGCTCCATGCTCAGTGCGGAGTCTGCTTAAAGCTCTCTGTCCCTCTTGCTCTGTCCCCTCCCTCTAAAATCAATCAACCAATCAATCAATTTTAAAAATCTTAAAAAGAAACAAAAAAGAAACAATTGTCCTGGATAAACCCATGCTTGTCGTCAGTCCCCAGACATCTTTCAGAATATTTGAGAAATACTGGGAACCGAGTTAGAGAGGCAGAGCCGAAAGAAAGTGGAGGATTGCACAACTGTTTTGTGAAACTATAAGCTTGAGGAAGCCAATCTAGATAATTAAATCATGGTCTCCTTTTGTTCTTGATTATGTAAGTTTTTACCAAGAAACTTAGCAGTGATAAAGACCTAATTGATGTTTTTGAGAGTCAAACATTCGTTTTGTGGGAATGTTTGCATATTTTGCCTCTGTTTATAAAGGCCAAGCTAATGGTTTCGTAATTTTTATTTTCATTGGGGAGGAAAAAAGCTATCGATTCACTAATTATGCTTTCTTATTGGCACATAGCTATGTACTATTCACACATTGATCTATAAAGCCTCAGTCTATTTTATTTTGCCCAGTGGGACACTGAACAATGAGATTTCTTACGCAGAAGGTGAACGTTTGAACTCTGCTAGTTCCGTCGTGTGCCTTTATTAGCGTTCCAGAGACCTACCCTTCCAACTTGGTTTGACTTCTGCAAGATAACTTTTCAGGAAAAGTAGTTTTCTAATCTGTGGAGCTTAGAAATATAAAGAAATAAGTAATTTCTCATATTCACTAATCAGATCCCAACTTTCTTTGAAAAAATCACCTTAACGCTGAGCTCTGTTTAGGCCCTAGTTCTCAGACCGTAGTGTGTATAGGAATCAGCTGGGGAGCTTATAAAAATGCAGCTCCCTGGGCCCCATCTTCAGAGACCTGTTCACCCCCCAGGTGATTCTGAGGCAAATGTCTTCAGGATACCCGGAATAGAATGAAGGATGTGGTGAGGAGTGGGGAGTAGAGAAACTCAGTATTCT